>NC_135236.1:544022785-544338896 GCF_051348905.1 Ranitomeya variabilis | reverse complement strand
AAAGCACAACGAACATTCAAAAGTGACCAAAACACCAGCCAGAAAGCATTGGTACTGAGATATGGTCTGTGGTCCCCACCTGCAGAACCACTCCTTTATTGAGTGTGTCTTGATAATTGCCAATAATTTCCATCTGTTGTCTATTCCATTTGCACACCAGCATGTGAAATTGATTGTCAAACAGTGTTGCTTCCTAAGTGGACAGTTTGATTTCACAGACGTTTGATTTACTTGGAGTTATATTCTGTTGTTTAAGTGTTCCCTTTATTTTTTGAGCAGTGTACTTACCCTGGCCGGTTGCCTGGGTGGCAGTCTGGTACTAGTGTAGCCAGACCTTAGGGTCCTGGAGGCACCACAGCGGTTCCCTACTGGAAATATGCTGGTGAGCAGATGCTGACCGACTGCATAATAAATATATGCATCTTCTGACGGTCGCGTTGTGGTGGGTCTGCGCATGCAACATTAGGAGCGCTAGAAATGTTGATTCCAGTTCTGTGAGGCACCGAATCACAGGATGGTCGTTTGGATGATGGCCTCTGCAGACCCTCCTCAACAGCAGCAAATACAGCAGCCTTTGGCAGCAGCAGTGCTAGGATGGTGGACAAATTCACAGCCTCCAAAGAAGATCATTCTGAAGAAATGATTCCTCCTCCTAATCCAGTACATAAACTTCTATTTAGTTGTAAGTGACCTCTGTGAATATTCACCTTGTAATGGGGTTTCTTAGGAAAAACTTAAAGGGAACCTGTCACCTGAATTTGGCGGGCCCTCTGTCCGGTCCGATGGGCGGTGTTTCCTTAGCTTTTATTCACCCCTTCCTTTCCCGCTGGGCGCAATATTTTCCGGACTTTGCGTCGGTTTCCTACGTAGTTCACACGTGTGCAAAGCAATCTTGCCTTGCGCACGCGCAGTATGCTTTGCCCAACTGTGGGCAAAGCCAAAAAGCATTAGTGCGCATGTGTTGGCGCACTATGTCCCGGAACACAGCGAAATACTTCCGGGACATAGTGCGCCGGCGCATGCACACTACTGCTTTTCGGCTTTGCCCGCAGTTGGGCAAAGCATACTGCGCATGCGCAAGGCAAGATTCCATTCCCTGTCATGGAGAATACCTGCTTGGCCCTGTGTTGAATGACACTTTGGAGAAAGAAGGTGACATTAACAAGGGATTTCCTAATTTAGCAATTCTTTCATGTGAGAGGTCCTTTTCAGAGAAGGCAATAGAGCTGGAAAATGCTCTCAAGGGGTGACCAGATAAAGAAAAGCAGATGTTTCATTTTAGGGGGACCCTCCTCTGAGGACAACAGATGCCACTTTCAGGACAATACCAAATCAGAAGAGGCTGAACAGATTCCTGAAATTCAGATCATTCAAAATGGAGTCTATAAGATTGGCCTTAAAACTATGTACAGATTGCTATATGGTAGTCCTGGATTTAAATTATGCGTGCTGTCATGTTACAATTCACATGGAACACCAGAAATTCCTGAGAGTTGTTCTCATTATAAAAGGAGAAATCAGACGCTTCCAGTTTCCGGACTTTCCCTTCAGATAGTCAATGGCCCCTCAAGTCTTTCCAAAGATTGTAGCAGAGGTGACAGCTCATCTACAGGAGAAAGAGGTACTGGTGACACCTTACCTCGACAATTTCTTGATTGTGGGCAGATTAGTTGAGCATTGCAAAGCTCAGTCAAGGTTGCCCTGATCAACTGAGCTCTGAACATTGACAGAATTAGGTTGGCTACGCAATTTAAAAAAATCAAGGATAGAACTAAAAGAGTGCGGGTCTTCCTTGGTGTTCTTCTGGACTCAGTGAATCAGACTTGCTATCTCTCAGAGGAGAATAAAGAAAAGATTTCATGCCAAGTGAAGCAAATCTAAGGCAAAATCATTAGGAACTCTAACGTTTTGCATTCTGGCAGTGGCAAAAGAAAAATCTGGTTCCTCCAATCTGAAGGTGCTCCTTGCTGTAATGCAGTCCCTAAGAAAGCTCTATTCATCTGTAAAAGTTCCCCACGTAAGGCTCTTGTTGGACCACAAGGTAACTGTAGCTTAAGTAAACCATCAAAGGGAACCAGGTGCGGATCCCTAATGACAGTGGCAGACAAGATCTTTCGTATAGTGGAGGCTCACTGTGAAGAATATAGGAGGAATTTAATGGCAGCTTACAATCCTCCTTCAGCATGATGTGCAGCTGTAACAAGACACCTGGCTCTGCAGATGGTCCAGCCACACCAGTTAGTATCCAAGTTGATACAGGATGACTGACTGTAGAGGCCAGGCTGTGTAACTGCTTTGTCCAGTCAGACAGAATTTCATAAAGAGATTTAAGGAGAATATGGACTTATCGTACAACCATAGCCACATATCGGTTAAACTTCCGAGATCTCTGGAACAGGCCAAACGCATTGCAGGGTCTCAATATGATCTGGCGCCCCAGGGTGGGGAGCTACACAGAATGGCTAGTAGAAGCCAGGTAGGTGTGTTCGGTCTCCAAGAGTAACAGGGGCCCGGCCGGATCTTATGGCTCAGCACTAGACAGGCCGAGTGCAAATACAGGTGAAGTACAAAAGATATATACGCAGATGAATCATGTCAATTACTCGTTTGATGTTCAACCATGTGTGATGGGCTGCCAGCTGATTCACGTTCCTCCCAGCATGTTATGCAACATGCCCCCTTAGAACTGAACAGCAAGTATGGGCTAAACAGCAGGTCATACTGTATGAGCTTGGATACTAGCTGGTGCGGCTGGACCACCGGCTGAGCGAGGTGTCCTATAACAGCTACACATGCTAAGGGAGGATTGTAAGCTTCCATTAAATCCTCTTGTTTTCTTCACATATACCTCTTATACTTAACAGCACTTCACATAAAAGGGAATTGCAGAGCAGACTTCTTGAGCCGCCTCCAGCTGAAACAATTGTAGTGGATAGTGAATCAGACAGTGTTCGTGGACTTATGGAGGCTTCAAGACATAGATCTCTTTGCAAACAAGTACAACAGGAAGGTAAGGAAGTTCAGTTCACTGGACCCAATAGAATACCCACAGGCGGTAGATACCTTCCTGCTCAAAAGGGATTTTGGATTGGCTTATGCCTTTCCGCTCATCATGTTGATCCCAGCAGTTCTGAGGAAGATCAAGGAAGATCAAGCAAGAGTAATCTTGATAGCACCATTTTGGCCCAATAGTCCTTGGTTCTCAAGGATGAAAATTATGTCAGTCACCGATCCACGGGTCTTATCAGATATTCCAGTTCTGCTGTTGCCAGGTCTAATTCTTCATCCTCAAGTGGCCAGCTTGCATTTGATGTACATGTGCACAAATACACTAGGTGGTTAATATACAAATATATACATAAATGATGCGTCAGGACACTGTGACTAATAAATACAACAATATTGCTGTAAACATTAAATTAAAAACATAAGATACTTAGAATTTTTTGATCAAAAAGCACAAAAGCCATCCAGCCACGTAAAGGTGTACCTTTTAATATGCATGATCTCTAACCACGAAATGTCTTACCTCTCTGTGCCAAACCAGGCCTCATCTTAATGGGGAATAAAAATGAAACCAGTCATAGATTGCAATTAGAACCTTGTGTGGATAAGGGTGCTGACTGAGCCTTAGAGGGTGCCACCCCCCAATATGTGCTAAAAAAAGGAAAAATAGGGCCCGCACAGTTTTGATATATTAATGTACAAGTGCACAAATACACTATGGTATTCTTTTGATTCCTTCTGAATGGGGAGTGAAAATTAATCAGGTACATCTCTATAGTGTTCCAACATACAGTGCAAAACCAACCAAAGTGGCAGCAAGCGAAAACAATTGACATCACCTATCCCACCCTCTAATCCCACCCCCACCCAACTACCCACTCCCTTTTTTCCGTATGAGATAAAAATACTGTTAAATAGGGCCTGAGCTGTGCGTTACAATAGTGTATTTTGTGGACCCTGATTCCCCACCTATGCTGCCGAAATACGTTACCAAAGTAGCCGTTTTCGCCTGTCAATCAGGCTGGTCTGGTTGGATGGGCGTGGTGACATCGCTGTTTCTTCCCCCAGATCTTGCTCGGTGGGGGCGGCCATCTTCCCAGAAGGTGTATAACTTTGGGCATAACCAGAGCATATGGCATATCCCTGCCTTTATCCACGAACAATGAGAACATGTAGAATCAGCTCTCATACCGACATTGAACATAATATCTGATGACTTATATGCCCTATGTATAACAAATACATGTGAAAGACTATTAGGTTCACTATGAGAGAGCTTGGGAATATATTCCAGGATTGATGACCATATATCTTTAGAAATAATACTAATCTCCGACTACAGTAGGTTTTTCATTTAGTTGCATAATAATTCTGCACACTAAGGCTGCCGTCACACTATCAGTATTTGGTCAGTATTTTACATCAGTATTTGTAAGCCAAAACCAGGAGTCGAACAATTAGAGGAAAAGTATAACAGAAACATATGCACCACTTCTGTATTTATCACCCACTCCTGGTTTTGGCTTACAAATACTGATGTAAGATACTGACCAAATACTGCTAGTGTGACGGCAGCCTTATAGTTGCACACATACATTTTCTCCTATGAAAGACTAATCCTCACTGTTACTTTCTTACATACTTAGGTTTATTAATGTCTTGGATTGACCGACAGCATTGTCTAGTTATAAAATTAATTATCAAAAATAGAAATTCCCTAATAAATGTACATTCTGTGTATGTAACTCTGTATCTATCTTCTTCAGTATGCATGTATTCTGAATGTGAGAGAAGAGACCAATAGCAGACACCTCTGAAAAACAGGTTAAAATCTTACTGTCCCATCCAATATATGACAGCCTTTCAAGTATAGTTTTTGTTATTTTCCACACCTAGGATAAAATATTAATGTCACACTGTTGTTTGTGAAACCACTGTGCCAGCTGGGAAAGGCCTAGAGGGGCATAGCTAAGCAATCACATGGTTCTTCACTAGAGCCCCTGATGGTGTGGTTAGACTTGACTTCAGGTGGACGCCAGGTAACATTTCAAGACAGACCCCAGAGACGCAGTAACTGACATCCAAGGTGGAAGGTAAGCAGGGATGGACTTGGAGAGTCAGACTGGCCAGGAACTAGTTAACAGAAGGGAAGGATGCTGTACGGCTGGTTAGATAGAGCAAGTTCTAAATTGGATTGCACCAGTGGTAGACAGAGTGGATACTGAAATGGGATGGAAAGAACAGGTTCAGAAACACAGGATGGACTCAGATGCAAGGTCACAGGTGTTGGTCCAGACTAAACTGAACAGGTGAGTGTAGCGGAACAGGTGTGAAATAGGTGGATCAGAATCAGGACTAAGTATAGGCAAGATGGGTTAACGAACAGATTCAGCAGCACGGACAAGACCAGGTTCAGACAAGATGGACAGGATCAGGTTCAGGGAGCACTAATACAGGGGCCTCACAACGAAGTAGCAAGTGTACACACTAATCACTGATGTTGTTCAGGTACCTCCCTATAGGGGAAGGTGCCTTAAATCCATGACGTCTCCCATCTATTGGCTGGGGACATTTTCAGAAGGCCCAAAGCACACTGCCAGGAGACCTGCACACCATGCGCAGCTCCTGCGAGGAAGCAGCTACTGCAGGTACCAGAGCAGGACAACTGAGTAGATGAGCACATTGGCGTCCCTGGTAGTTGGAGGAAGAGGAATCGTGCAGGCATTCCAGCGCTGACATTACAATTCATTTGGCCTATTCTTATTCTTTCCATATTCAAACTGCTATTTGCTTTCACTTGCAACACAAATCCACAAAGCTTTGTTCTTCTTTCTCAGCCAGTGCAATTACAACTATTGAGAAGTGGCTGGGCAGGGCACTTTTAAGGCTATGAGCATGTCACGAAATATAAAAAGACTTAGCACTATCATTAAAATGGGGTGGAGGACTTGCAGTATGACATATGTGGAAGTCAGGTTCTTCGGTGGTGCTCTGCTAAATAATTCTTGACAGGATCAGATAAAGAGCTATTTTCAGAGAAGACGTAAGTGGCACTCACAACGAGCAGTAAAAAAGGTAATTTCTCTTTTGTGCTTCTTTAAAACATCTTGTCAGTTTTGACAGCAGAGAGAAGAGTAGTGGGTGCTGTTAAACAGACCACGGCGTTGTCTAGATGCATTTCAACAGGCAAGTGCTGGTGCACTTTTAAGGCTATGTTGTCTCTGTAAAGTCCTCAGTGGAATTGTTAAGGTGTTGCACTGGAGCTGCAAGAATGAAATCCACAGTAACATCTACAGTATAAATTGACATGATTTCTTATCAGCATCTGAATATACACTGCAGGTTTCCTCTGCAGCATCTGGATGAGAATTCTAAAACTCTGATTCCCAATTCTAGTTCTGAAAAATGCAGATGATTCTCTTTTGGTTTTGGCTAAAAAAAAAATATAATACAGTATATATTGGTATGTACTGCACAAAGATGGAATATACTCATATATAATACACACCTATGTACTATATATTTGTATATGCTATACATAATTATATATAATATCTGCAGCAATACAAATGCTGCAGGGGAGGAAGGCTGGGGTCAGGGGCCACTCTGACACTAGAGTTATTACAGCAGAAGTGACAGGAGGCTTCTGGGGTCAGTGATAACAAGCAGTGAATTAGTAATTGTGAGTTTGGTGCTATCTGATCGGTGCAGGATCAGTTTTCTCAGCCACCAGAAGCACCAATCACTGTTGTCATCAGGGACAGCGCTGCCTCCTATCACTGCTGCTCTGGGGATTCTGACCTGCAGAAGGTACAACTCCAGGCCTGCTCTCACATTGTGCTCTGTGACAATAGGACACAATGGCAGTTGGAGGATGGATGCAGGCGCAGAGGGACTTTCAACTAGCAGAGTGGCGTTCAGGCGGTCTCTCTATACGTTTTTGAAGAATGTAAAACTGCCTAGTTAGCTACGCCCCTGCCATGTGACTAAAGAGATGCTGTGCTACTGCTTCTCCCACCTCATAGCCAGCGGGAGCATCAACAAGAGGAGAGGAAGTGGGTCCTTAACAGTGTCTTTTGCAGAATGTATACCCCCTTCAGTATGCAAATGAATCAGGTGCGGGCCCCTTCCTCTCCTCTTAGTTTTGATGCTGCGGTCAGCTCTATGACAGAGCAAGGAGTTTCAGAAATTGTTGGGGCCCTCTCCCCTTTTGGGGCCCCGGTACAGTTGCACTGGCTGCATCGGCGAAATGTCCATCCCTGCCAGATAAATAAGTAAAACTGATGATGGGTAATGATGATATAGGTACAACAAGGTGCAATCACAAGTTAAACAGGTACATGGATAATCAAAGAATATAGAAGTGATTTAGAAACAAGGATGAAGATGCCAACACTATTAAAGTCCCAAGAAATAAATTATTTCAAGCGCACCTGTCACCCCCAAAATCGATGGTGAGGTAAGCTCACCGGCATTAGGGGCTTATCTACAGCATTCTGTAATGCTGTAGATAAGCCGCCGATGTTACCTGAAAAAGGAGAAAAAGAGGTTAGATTATACTCACCCAGGGGCGGTCCCGCTCCGATGGGCGTCTCAGGTCCGCTCCGGCGCCTCCTATCTTCATTCCATGACATCCTCTTCTTGTCTCCGCGCCGCTTCTTCGGCGCAGGCGTACTTTGCCCTGTTGAGGGCAGAGCAAAGTACTGCAGTGCGCAGGCGCCGGTAAGGTCAGAGAGGCCCGGCGCCTGCGCACTGCAGTACTTTGCTCTGCCCTCACCAGGGCAGACAAAGTACGCCTGCGCCGAAGCCGCGGCGTGGAGACCAGAAGAGGACGTCATGGAATGAAGATAGGAGGCGCCGGAGCAGACCTGAGACGCCCATTTGACCACGGACCACAGCGGGACCGCCCAGGTGAGTATATTATAACCTCTTTTTCTCCTCTTTCAGGTAACATCGGAGGCTTATCTACAGCATTACAGAATGCTGTAGATAAGCCCCTGATGACGGTGAGCTTACCTCACCATCGATTTTGGGGGTGACAGGTTCTCTTTAAGATGCAATAATCGATACAGTAATCAGGACACATGGTAATCAGAACATGTTAGAGCTCATCCACCAAATACTCTGGTATTCTGACCACTGCACAGAGTCAGACCCACCGGCTACTTCGCACCAGCATGGAAGATCATGTCAGCAGTCTAAGGCTGCTTTCACACTTGCGTTTGTAGCAGCTGCGGAGGGCTGCGGACTTCCTGCGTGAAGCCCCGCCCTCCGCCGCTAGCTCCGCCTATTTCTGCATGTGGCCGGCATGCGGCCTGTGTACCTATATTTAACATTAGGTACGCAGGTCGTGCGGCTGTATGCGGATGTGTCCGCATGCGTCGTTTTGACGATGTGGAAAAAAAAAAATGCTACAAGCTGCGTCCTACGCTGGTCTCCGCATCGTCAAAACGACGCATACGGAAGCATCCGCATACTGCTGCACGACCTGCGTACCTAATGTTAAATATAGGTACACAGGCCGCATGCCGGCCGCATGCAGAAATAGGCGGAGCTAGCGGCGGAGGGCGGGACTTCACGGAGGAAGTCCGCAGCCCTCCGCAGCTGCTACAAACGCAAGTGTGAAACCGGCCTCAGTGGCCTAGAGTGAATTCATCATCTCAGTCTTCAAAACTCCTAGACTGCTCTCACCTTCCCATTCCCCCATTCTCCCCTGAACCTTAGTCACCTCTGGTATTGGTCTATAACTCATACTCTGACTTGGGTCTGGACTCTAATCAAGCAATAAAGGTGAGAGACATTGTCGCCAATCTTGTTTCCACTGTGAACCAATCCATTGTGGTAAAGAAGTGGATACCTCACGCTCTTCAGGCTCTTTGTCTTTTAGGACGGTCAGATAAACTGCAAAATGTTTCTCTAACTGCTCCAAACTCCTTGAGATTCTAGACATGGAGTAGGTGCAGCTTTTACAGTGGAACTTGTCACCATCTGGTCCCCCTCTTCCTCGTGTGGACCCTCTGGTGCTTGTGGAACGTCCCCAAGGGCTATGGGGTACTCGGTACCGGGCCCTTCGGTTCTCAAGGGGGATGTCACGGTGGCTGACCCGGTCCGTGGCCCTCGGGAGGTCCGTTGTAAATGGGGAAAGGTCTTTATAGGGGAAATAGTCGTGATGCCACCTGTGGTATTCAGTCAGGGTGACCGACGCTGCTTTAAGGGGTCCGCTGAGGTGATGTTATGGCAGCTAGATGGTATACCTTCCCACAGGTGAAGTGTATCCCCAGGGCTTCCCAGTGTGTAGATGGTGGATGGTGAGAGGCGCAGTGAAGAACGAGGACACAAGGTTGCAGTCTCTTTACCTTTACTGAAGGCTTTAGTGCAGCGCCCCAGAGTCCTGGTCGTTGCAGTACTGACGCTCCGCCGCTAAGGGGGGCTATGGTACGTCTGATGGCACTGAAGGGGTTCACCTGACCAGGTATCACAGACACCAATACACTTCACAGTCTGGCCTCCAGGGGGAGCTAAGGGTGCTATGTATTAGGCCACTCCTCACAATCTGGTAAAACTGGGGGTTAGAGAGGAAGTTAGTAAGAAGCTGACTGGGAATCGAACAGGCAACACCCTGTGGCAGAGGGTGTTGCGGGGAAAGACTCAGGGGGGTCCCTGTCAGGGGTGGGATCCTGACAGAGGCCTAGCGAACAGAGAGAATGTTACGGGACCGCGCCTGCACGAGATAGCGGCGGTACCCTAAGAAAGGACAAGAAGCGAGGTATATTGTGCTGAGTGAGAAACGAGATCAACGCAACAAGGAGAAATACCAGTAGGAGTCGTGCTGTAAGACGAGGCAACATCCTACTGAGTCGCGTAGCCGGTGGCCGGAACGCCGAGGAAGTACTAGGCTCCAAGCAATACTTCAAACCTACGGCAGGACAGTCAGCTATAGGTGGGCTGTCTCACACAAATCACTGTTGTGAATTTGGATTCTGGGCTCCCCCGGTGGCTACTGGTGGAATTGAACTTGTGACATCATCTTCCCTGTTCACCTGTTCTGATTAGATCTGGGTGTCGCTATATAACCTGGCTTCTCTGTTAGATGCTTGCCGGTCAACAATGTTATCAGAAGCCTCTCTGTGCTTGTTCCTGCTCCCAGACATCTACTAGATAAGTTGGACATTCGTCCATGTTTTGTTTTTGTATTTTGGTTCCAGTTCACAGCTGCAGTTTCGTTACTGTGTCTGGAAAGCTCTTGTTGATCAGGAATTGCCACTCTGGTATTATGAGTTAATGCCAGAGTCCTAAAGTAATTTCTGGATGTGTTTTGTTAGGGTTTTCTACTGACCATGAAAGTATGCTTTCTGTCTTCTGCTATCTAGAAAGCGGACCTCAAATTTGCTAAAACTATTTTCCTGCTGCGTTTGTTGTTTCATCTCATATCACCGCCAATATATGTGGGGGGCTTCTGTCTCCTTTTTGGGCATTTCTCTAGAGGTGAGTCAGGTCTTATATTTCCCTCTGCTAGCATTATTTAGTTCTCCGGCCGGCGCTGGGCATATAGGGATAAAAAGTAGGACATGCTACCTGGCTACTTCTAGATGATGCGGTAGGTTTAGTTCATGGTCAGTACAGTTACATCTTCCAAGAGCTTGTTCCTATTGAGGCTTATGCTAGTTCTCTGGCCATGGAGATCATGACAGTTTGACCGGCCCACTAAAGGGTTAAAATCCTTGGCTGAGAAAGGAGAGAAATAAGAAGTCTGCTGAAAATTTTTTTTTTTTTTTTTTTTTTTTTCTCTAGTAGTTAGTGTGCTCTTAATTGGATCACTTGCCAGTCTGTCTATGCTGCAGTCTTTCTTTTTTTTCTCTCTCCTTCTAATCTTTGAATGGCTCTATGTTCACCTGTCTATAATGGATCTACAGAGTGTAACTGCAGGTTTGAATAATCTCGCCACGAAAGTACAAAGTTTGCAAGATTTTGTGGTTCATGCTCCGGTATCAGAGCCGAGAATTCCTTTGCCGGAATTCTTCTCAGGGAATAGATCTAGCTTTCAGAATTTTAGAAATAATTGTAAGTTATTTTTGTCCCTGAAATCTCGTTCTGCTGGAGACCCTGCACAGCAGGTTGGGATTGTGATTTCCTTGCTCCGCGGCGACCCTCAAGATTGGGCTTTTGCATTGGCACCAGGGGATCCTGCGTTGCGCAATGTGGATGCGTTTTTTCTGGCCTTGGGCTTGCTTTATGAGGAACCTCATTTGGAACTTCAGGCAGAAAAAACTTTGATGTCCCTATCGCAGGGGCAAGATGAAGCTGAAATTTACTGCCAAAGATTCCGTAAATGGTCTGTGCTTACTCAGTGGAATGAGTGTGCCTTGGCGGCTACTTTCAGAGAGGGTCTTTCTGATGCCATTAAGGATGTTATGGTGGGGTTCCCTGTGCCTGCAAGTCTGAATGAGTCCATGACAATGGCCATTCAGATCGATAGGCGTCTGCGGGAGCGCAAACCAGTGCACCATCTGGCGGTGTCCACTGAGAAGACGCCAGAAAACATGCAGTGTGATAGAATTCTGTCCAGAAGCGAGCGGCAGAATTTTAGACGGAAAAATGGGTTGTGTTTCTATTGTGGGGATTCTACTCATGTTATATCAGCATGCTCTAAGCGTACTAAAAAGCTTGATAAATCCGTTCCCATTGGCACTTTACAGTCTAAATTTATTTTGTCTGTGACCCTGATTTGCTCTTTGTCATCTATTACTACGGACGCCTATATCGACTCTGGCGCCGCTTTGAGTCTTATGGATTGGTCCTTTGCCAATCGTTGTGGGTATGATTTAGAGCCTTTGGAGACTCTTATTCCTCTGAAGGGGATTGACTCCACCCCATTGGCTAATAATAAACCACAATTCTGGACACAAGTGACTATGCGTATTAATCCGGATCACCAGGAGACTATTCGTTTTCTGGTGCTGTATAATCTACATGATGATTTGGTGCTAGGATTGCCATGGCTGCAGTCTCACAACCCAGTCCTTGACTGGAGAGCTATGTCTGTGTTGAGCTGGGGATGTAAGGGGACTCATGGGGACGTACCTTTGGTGTCCATTTCATCATCTATTCCCTCTGAAATCCCTGAGTTCCTGTCTGATTATCGTGACGTCTTTGAAGAACCCAAGCTGGGTTCGCTACCTCCGCACCGTGAGTGCGATTGTGCTATAGATTTAATTCCGGGTAGTAAATACCCAAAGGGTCGTTTATTTAATCTGTCTGTGCCTGAACATACTGCTATGCGAGAATATATAAAGGAGTCCTTGGAAAAGGGACATATTCGTCCATCGTCATCTCCCTTAGGAGCCGGTTTTTTCTTTGTGTCAAAAAAAGACGGCTCTTTGAGACCATGTATTGATTATCGGCTTTTGAATAAAATCACGGTTAAATATCAATACCCATTGCCGTTGCTGACTGATTTGTTTGCTCGCATAAAGGGGGCCAAGTGGTTCTCTAAGATTGATCTCCGTGGGGCGTATAATTTGGTGCGGATCAGGCAGGGGGATGAGTGGAAAACCGCATTTAATACGCCCGAGGGCCACTTTGAGTATTTGGTGATGCCTTTTGGTCTTTCTAATGCCCCTTCAGTCTTCCAGTCCTTTATGCATGATATTTTCCGCGATTTTTTGGATAAATTTATGATAGTGTATCTGGATGATATTCGGATTTTTTCGGATGATTGGGACTCTCATGTCCGGCAAGTTAAGAGGGTTTTTCAGGTTTTGCGGTCTAATTCTCTGTGTGTCAAGGGTTCTAAGTGCGTTTTTGGGGTTCAGAGAATTTCCTTTTTGGGATATATTTTTTCTCCCTCTTCCATTGAGATGGATCCTGTCAAGGTTCAAGCTATTTGTGATTGGACGCAGCCCTCTTCTCTTAAAAGTCTTCAGAAATTTTTGGGCTTTGCCAACTTTTATCGTCGATTTATTTCTGGTTTTTCGGATGTCGTTAAGCCATTGACCGATTTGACTAGACAGGGTGCTGATGTTGCTAATTGGTCCCCTGATGCTGTGGAGGCCTTTCAGGAGCTTAAGCGCCGTTTTTCTTCTGCCCCTGTGTTGCGTCAGCCTGATGTGACTCTTCCTTTTCAGGTTGAGGTCGACGCTTCTGAGATCGGGGCTGGGGCAGTGTTGTCGCAGAAAAGTTCTGACTGCGCCGTGATGAGGCCTTGTGCCTTCTTTTCCCGTAAATTTTCGCCCGCTGAGCGGAATTATGATGTTGGGAATCGGGAGCTTTTGGCCATGAAGTGGGCGTTTGAGGAGTGGCGCCATTGGCTCGAGGGGGCCAGACATCAGGTGGTGGTATTGACTGACCACAAAAATTTGATCTATCTTGAGACCGCCAGGCGCCTGAATCCTAGACAGGCGCGCTGGTCATTATTTTTCTCTCGGTTTAATTTTGTGGTATCGTACCTACCGGGTTCTAAGAATGTTAAGGCGGATGCCCTTTCTAGGAGTTTTGAGCCTGATTCACCCGGCAACTCTGACCCCACAGGTATTCTTAAGGAGGGAGTTATCTTGTCAGCCGTTTCTCCAGACCTGCGGCGGGCCTTGCAGGAGTTTCAGGCGGATAGACCGGATCGTTGTCCGCCTGATAGGTTGTTTGTTCCTGATGATTGGACCAGTAGAGTCATCTCTGAGGTACATTCTTCTGCATTGGCAGGTCATCCTGGAATTTTTGGTACCAGGGATTTGGTGGCAAGATCCTTCTGGTGGCCTTCCCTGTCATGAGATGTGCGAGGCTTTGTGCAGTCTTGTGACGTTTGTGCTCGGGCCAAGCCTTGTTGTTCTCGGGCTAGTGGATTATTGTTGCCCTTGCCTATTCCTAAGAGGCCTTGGACACACATCTCGATGGATTTTATTTCAGATCTGCCTGTTTCTCAGAAGATGTCTGTCATCTGGGTGGTGTGTGACCGTTTTTCTAAGATGGTCCATTTGGTTCCCCTGCCCAAATTGCCTTCTTCTTCCGAGTTGGTGCCCCTGTTTTTTCAAAATGTTGTTCGTTTGCATGGTATTCCTGAGAATATCGTTTCTGACAGAGGAACCCAATTTGTGTCTAGATTTTGGCGGGCATTCTGTGCTAGGATGGGCATAGATTTGTCTTTTTCGTCTGCTTTTCACCCTCAGACTAATGGCCAGACCGAGCGGACTAATCAGACCCTGGAGACATATCTGAGGTGTTTTGTGTCTGCTGACCAGGATGATTGGGTTGCTTTTTTGCCATTGGCGGAGTTCGCCCTCAATAATCGGGCCAGCTCTGCCACTTTGGTGTCCCCGTTTTTCTGTAATTCGGGGTTCCACCCTCGATTTTCCTCCGGTCAGATGGAATCCTCGGATTGTCCTGGAGTGGATGCGGTGGTGGAGAGATTGCATCATATCTGGGGGCAGGTGATGGACAATTTAAAGTTGTCCCAGGAGAAGACTCAGCTTTTTGCCAACCGTCACCGTCGTGTTGGTCCTCGGCTTTGTGTTGGAGATTTGGTGTGGTTGTCTTCTCGTTTTGTCCCTATGAGGGTCTCTTCTCCTAAGTTTAAGCCTCGGTTCATCGGTCCGTATAAAATATTGGAGATTCTTAACCCTGTTTCCTTCCGTTTGGACCTCCCTGCATCCTTTTCTATTCATAACGTTTTTCATCGGTCGTTATTGCGCAGGTATGAGGCACCGGTTGTGCCTTCCGTTGAGCCTCCTGCTCCGGTGTTGGTTGAGGGTGAGTTGGAGTACGTTGTGGAAAAAATCCTAGACTCCCGTGTTTCCAGACGGAGACTCCAGTATCTGGTCAAGTGGAAGGGATACGGCCAGGAGGATAATTCTTGGGTCACTGCATCTGATGTTCATGCCTCTGATCTGGTTCGTGCCTTTCATAGGGCCCATCCTGATCGCCCTGGTGGTTCTGGTGAGGGTTCGGTGCCCCCTCCTTGAGGGGGGGGTACTGTTGTGAATTTGGATTCTGGGCTCCCCCGGTGGCTACTGGTGGAATTGAACTTGTGACATCATCTTCCCTGTTCACCTGTTCTGATTAGATCTGGGTGTCGCTATATAACCTGGCTTCTCTGTTAGATGCTTGCCGGTCAACAATGTTATCAGAAGCCTCTCTGTGCTTGTTCCTGCTCCCAGACATCTACTAGATAAGTTGGACATTCGTCCATGTTTTGTTTTTGTATTTTGGTTCCAGTTCACAGCTGCAGTTTCGTTACTGTGTCTGGAAAGCTCTTGTTGATCAGGAATTGCCACTCTGGTATTATGAGTTAATGCCAGAGTCCTAAAGTAATTTCTGGATGTGTTTTGTTAGGGTTTTCTACTGACCATGAAAGTATGCTTTCTGTCTTCTGCTATCTAGAAAGCGGACCTCAAATTTGCTAAAACTATTTTCCTGCTGCGTTTGTTGTTTCATCTCATATCACCGCCAATATATGTGGGGGGCTTCTGTCTCCTTTTTGGGCATTTCTCTAGAGGTGAGTCAGGTCTTATATTTCCCTCTGCTAGCATTATTTAGTTCTCCGGCCGGCGCTGGGCATATAGGGATAAAAAGTAGGACATGCTACCTGGCTACTTCTAGATGATGCGGTAGGTTTAGTTCATGGTCAGTACAGTTACATCTTCCAAGAGCTTGTTCCTATTGAGGCTTATGCTAGTTCTCTGGCCATGGAGATCATGACAAATCACCTACGAAGACACAGGGGGCAACAATAGGAGAAGGGCGACACTAGGGTCCAGGAAGAGCTCCGAGCCTACCCGTCATACGGGTGCGTCCTAGCCATATCATGTGGGGGACGAAGAAGAACATCAGAATCGAGTTGTGCGGGAACACGAGAAACAGACACAACAGTTGTGGGGACTATCCCGAGAGCACAGCAGGGGAGGACCACAACACACAAGCGCTAGAAGGTAGGCACAGATTTCCACCTGCAAAGGAAGCTCTGGAGGTGCCATCGGACCGGCCGGACTTGCGCAGCCTGGTTGACCATATTCCGGACTGAGGATCCTGAAGCCTTCAGTAAAGAGGTAAAGAGACTGCAACCTGGTGTCCTCGTTATTTACTGTGACCGGCACTGCACCGCACTACCACCACCATCCACACCTATTATTGGGCGCCCCTCAGCAGGGTCACGGACCGGGTCTAGCCACCGTGACAACCCCAGACCAGAGACTCAGAGGCCCGGTACCAGGTACCCCTAGGCCCTGCGGCAGTGGGGGCGCTAGATTAGCATCCACAGTCCAGAGCACAGGGCAGGCAGAGTCCGGCCGGTTTGGAGGCAAATCCAGAGTCCCCTTATCCAGGTGAAAATCAGTAGCCTTCCTCTAGCGCCTGGGTGTTGTAGTACCTTAATGCTGAGCCTCTCATAAGGTCCTCACAACTGTTGTAGATGTTCTAGATGTTATGTCTCTTTCTCTGTCCCCGGATGGATAGGACAACCCGTATGACCGGTGGCCTGAGGCTTTTTACAGGGACTCTAACACGCCCCGGCCTCTGAGGGGTGCCACTGCGACTCCTGGGTATGGGGCGGATCAGTAACGTGAAATTAGCTGTCCTGCTGGTATCTGGAGCAAGGCATAAAGGACTGTTGCTCCCTCGGTGTACTGGCTACCGGATCCTGCGCCTCAGAAGGAGGCAGCCTGTGCAGGGCAGAACTCCTTCTGGTTCCCACTCCTTTTGCTATGACTTCGTTTTCACCCTCTACAATACAGTTCTCTGTTCGTGTCCTTTCTTAGGGGCTGCCACACGTGGGGCAGGCGCAGCTCCGTGTCCTTCCATCTAGGCCTCTGACAGGATCCCACCCCTGTCAGGGACCAACTAACTGAGCGGAGCTCAGCTAGCAGCTGCCTGAGTGAAGCTCAGCCAGCATCTGCCTAACTTCCTATCCAGACCACCAGTTTTACCTAATTGTGAAGAGTGCCCTAATAAATAGGAGCATAGCTCCCCCTGGTGGACTGGAGTATGAAATGTGTTGCATGTTTGTGATACCTGGTAAAGAGATCTCCTTTATTGCCTCCAAACGTAACATCACTCCCCCCTATAGGAGAATGATATTACTGTATGACCAGGAACCTGGGGCGCTGCACTCGGTTATCAAGAACCACGTCCTATCCATTTTCTGATGCCACATCTCTAAAGTATCCCATGAACAGACTAGTGGAATCCATGACTAAGTCTGCCTTGTGTCCAGATTTCTCTGCTACCCAGGTTGCGAAGGCTGTTATTGCCTGGGCAAAACACCTGTGCTAAGCCATGATATCCAGCCCTCTAATATCCGAGTTGGCAGACCTCACAGATCAGATTGCCCATGCGAGTAAATATCTTAAGGGTGGCCCAATCAGTTATTAGGTTTAGGGGATATCACTTTTTCACACAGAGTCGTATAGGTTTGGATTTCTTTTTCCTTTAATAGGGGAGGAGAGGAGTGACATCACACCCATGTCAGCAGATTCAGCCCATAATTACTGCAGTGCAGTAATGTGAGCTAGTTGTACACTAGGTTTTTGTCAAATTTCATTAGCTGCTCCCCCTAGTGTTTAAAAGTGGAAATGCCAAACCTTTTAAAATTATTTTTCATATTTTACTAAATTAAAAACAAATGATAATATTTTTTAAGAAAATGTAAACATTAATTCTTTACATTTTTTCAATCGCTGGAAAAAAAAATTTTTTGATGGCACCTTCCCTTTAATTTAAAAACTGCATTTTGTGATTACTTCTATTACTTTGTGACATATATAAATTTGTTTGGTGATCTGAAACATTTCAGTGTGACAAACATGCAAAAGAATAGGAAATCAGGAAGGGGGCAAACACTTTTTCACACCACTGTATGTCAACGGTCCCCAAACTTAGATTGCTGTGATCAGACACTTGGAAGGTTGGAAGAGATGCAGCGACCAATGACAGCAACCCTTGGTCTCTGATCGCTGTGATTGGGTAGTAAATGTTTAGATAAATAGGTAAATGTTTTACATACCCCGGCAGAGTTTTTACTTTGGCCTTTTTTCATAGAATATTAATGGTAACGCCAAAACTTTTACTCCACTCGTGGTTAGTGGTTGGCTGAAGCCATATATTGTCAAACTACTGTGTTTTCTCTTTTTATATCATAATGACAATCCAAAACATCCAAATGACCCTGATCAAAAGTTCACATACCCTGGTGATGCACAAAAGTTGACACAAATGGGTTTGAATGGGTACTAAATGTAACATCCTCACCTGTGACCTGTTTGCTTGTAATCAGTGTGTGTGCATAAAAGCTGAACGAGTTTCTGGGATCCAGACAGACTCTTGCATCTTTCATCCAGCCACAGATGTTTCTGGATTGTGAGTCATGGGGAAAGCAAAAGAGAATTGTCAATGGATCTACGGTAAAAGGTAGTTGAACTGTATAAAACAGGAAAGGGATACAAAAAGATATCCAAGGAATTAATAATGCCAGTCAGCAGCATTCAAACTACGATTAACAAATGGAAAAATGGAAAATCAGGGGCTCTGTAAAAATAGATAAGAGCAACAATAATGTCGTCCACAACTGCCAGGAAAATTGTTCGGGATGCAAAGAAAAACCCACAAATAACATCAGCTGAAATACAGGACTCTCTGAAAACTAGCGGTGTGGCTGTTTCAAGATGCACAATAAGGAAGCACTTGAAGAAAAAGGGGCTGCATGGTCGAGTCGCCAGAAGAAAGCCATTACTGCACAAATGCCTCAAAGTATCTTGCCTACAATACGCAAAACAGCACAGAGACAATCCTCAAAACTTCTGGAACAAGGTAATTTGGAGTGATGAGACTAAAATTGAACTTTTTGGCCACAACCATAAACATTACATTTGAAGAGAGGTCAACACCAAAGGAACACCAGTCCTACTGTAAAGCACTGAGGTGGATCGCTGATGTTTTGGGGATGTGTGAGCTACAAAGGCACAGGAAACTTGGTCAAAGTTGAAGGAAAGATGAATGCAGCACGTTATCAGTAAATACTGGAGACAAATTTGAACTCATCAGCCCGGGAGCTGTGCATGAGACGTACCAGGACGTTCCAACATGACAATGATCCAAAACACAAGGCCAAGTCGACCTTTCATTGGCTACAGCAGAACAAAGTGAAGGTTCTGGAGTGGCCATCTCAGTCTCCTGACCTCAATATCATTGAGCCACTCTGGGGAGATCTCAAGCCCACAGTTCATGCTAGGCAGCCCAGGAATTTACAGGAACTGGAGGCTTTTTACCAAGAAGCTTTACCATCTGAGAAAATTAAGAACCTCATCCACAACTGCCACAAAAGACTTCAAGCTGTCATTGATGTTAGAGGGGGCAATACATGGTATAAAGAAATGGGGTATGTAAACTTTTTGTCAGGGTCATTTGGATGTTTTGGGATATCATTATGATTTAAAAAGAGAAAACACAGTAGTTTGAAAATAAATGGCTTCACCTAACCACTAACCATGACTGGAGTTTTGGTGTTATCATTCATATTCTCTGAAAAAAAGGCAAAGAAAGCAAAAATTCGGCAGGGGTATGTAAACTTTTGAGCACAACTGTATATATATATGTATATATATATATATATATATATATATATATATATATATATATATATACAGTATATATATGCAGCGCCCCCACTGCCGCAGGGCCGAGGGGTACCCGGTACCGGGCCTCTGAGTCTCTGTTCTGGGGTTGTCACGGTGGCTAGACCCGGTCCGTGACCCTGCTGAGGGGCGTACAATTAAGATGGATGTATGGTGATGATGTTATGGTGCGGTGAAGTGCCGGTCGCAGTAAATAATGAGGACACCAGGTTGCAGTCTCTTTACCTCTTTACTGAAGGCTTCAGGGTCCTCAGTCTGGAATACGGTTAACCAGGCTGCGCAAGTCCGGCCGGTCCGATGGCACCTCCAGAGTTCCCTTTGCAGGTGGAAATCTGTGCCTACCGTCTAGCGCTTGTGTGTTGTGGTCCTCCCCTGCTGTGCTCTCAGGATAGTACCCCACAACTGTTGTGTCTGTTTCTCGTGTTCCCTCACAACTCGATTCTGATGTTCTTCCACGTCCCCCAGATCTTATGGTTAGGACGCACCCGTATGACGGGGAGGCTCGGAGCTCTTCCGGGACTCTAGCGTCGCCCCACTCCTGTTGTTACCCCCCTTGTGTCTTCCTAGGTCAATTGGGTGAGACAGCCCGCCTCTAACTGACTGTCCTGCCGTAGGTTTGAAGTTTGGCTTGGAGCTCTGTACTTCCTCGGCGTTCCGGCCACCGGTTATGCGCCTCAATAGGATGTTGCCTCGTCTTACAGCACGACTCCTACTGGTATTCTCCTTGTTGCGTTGATCTCGTTTCTCACTCAGCACAATAAACCTCGCTTCTTATCCTTTCTTGGGGTACCGCCGCTATATCGTGCAGGCGCGGTCCCGTAACGTTCTCTCTGGTTGCTAGGCCTCTGTCAGGATCCCACCCCTGACAGGGACCCCTCTGAATCTTCCCCCTACAACGCCCTCTGCCACAAGGTGTTGCCTGGTTCCAACCCAGTCAGCTTTCTCTTCTAACTTCCTGCCTAACCCCCAGTTTTACCAGATTGTGAGGAGTGGCCTAATGAATAGAACCCTTAGCTCCCCCTGGAGGCCAGACTGTGAAGTGTATTGGTGTCTGTGATACCTGGTCAGATGAACTCCTTCAGTGCTATCAGACGTACCATAGCCCCCCTTAGCGGCGGAGCATCAGTACTGCAACGACCAGGACTCTGGGGCGCTGCATATATATTGCTGCAATAGCTGCATGTGTGTAGCAGATGAGGTTATGCCTTGATCTGCTCAGACACAGATACACAAAAGAAGGTTTTACTTATGACGTCCTTGTTCGCTAGTTCTGCAGATGATGAGTCTCAGCAACAGCATACTGGGCAAAAACATACTCAGTATAATGCTAGTGCCACTGTAAGTGATTGGGTGCCCACAGAATCCTACACTCCTTGCGTGAATTTATTTTGTCCACGGACGTCCATGTTTACATTACAGGGTTTAGGGAGGTTGATTTAAAAAAATAATCCTCTCTGAAGAACTATTAAATTTAATAGTTGAGCAGACCAATTTGTATGCTGCTTAATTCATTGCCAGCCACCCGACATCATACTACTCCAAAAGTAGTAACGGGAGACCTGTTGATGTGGCGGATATTTTAACATTTTTCGGCCTACTCTTAAACATGGGTCCGATAAAGAAAAACACCATCAGATCTTACTGGTCATCTGATGTCATGTACGACACCCCTATTTACAGAGAAGATTTGAGAGCATTCTGCGATTCCTACAATTCCTAGAAAACTCAAATTGCCTCTCTCCCAATTACCCCAGCCATGACCGACTTTACAAAAGTCAGGCCCTAATAAATTATTTTAATGATACATTTTTCCACACATACAGTACAGACCAAAAGTTTGGACACACCTTCTCATTTAAAGATTTTTCTGTATTTTAATGACTATGAAAATTGTACATTCACAATAAGGCATCAAATAGCCGGATTACTTACGGTAATGCTCTTTTAATGAGTCCATGACAGCACCCACTGGAGAGATAGGGATCCGCCCCAAGGAACAGGAAACCTACAGAGACATAAAAGGGGGCGGTCCCCCTCTCCTCCTCAGTTTAATTTCAGAGTACCCGGAGGACCGCCAGTGTTAGTCAATCATCACAATGTATCATCAGAATATAAACTTCATAGAAGTAATTACATTGGCTTTTATTAGGGAGGGATGTGACTGGGTGCTGTCATGGACTCATTAAAAGAGCATTACCGTAAGTAATCCGGCTATTTACCCTTCGCCATGACAGCACCCACTGGAGAGATTTCCAGAGACCAACACCTAGGGGGGGACCACCGTGCTGAGGATAGTCCTGCCAAAGTGTAGGTCAGAGTCAGAAGACAGGTCAAGCCTGTAGTGATTATAGAAAGTGGAAGGAGCCAACCAAGTTGCAGCCTTACATATATCTTCGATTGGCACGTTCCCTTTTTCGGCCCAGGAAGAAGCCATGGCTCTGGTGGAATGTGCTTTGATGCCCTCCGGAGGTTCTTCATTTTTCATGGAATAGGCCAACCGGATAGCGTCTCTTATCCACCTGGATAATGTTGCTCTTGTGACTCCATATCCTTTCTTTTTGCCCTGGAAGGATATGAACAGAGCCCTACTCTGCCTCCAACTACTAGTTTTCTCAATATATTGCAAAACTACTCTCCTGACGTCTAAAGTATGGAATTTTTGTTCTTCAGGAGTAGAGGGGTCTTTAAAGAAAGTAGGAAGATGTATCTCCTGTGACCTGTGGAACTTCCCTGCTACCTTAGGAAGGTATAGGGGGTCCGGTTTTAAGATTAGTCTGTCATGAAATGTGAGAAGGTAAGGTTGATCTATCGACAAGGCCTGAATGTCGCTGACTCTTCTAGCCGATGTTAAGGCTACTAAGAAGGCTGTTTTTAACGACAAGTGTTTTAACGATGCTGTGTCTATAGGCTCAAACGGAGATTCTGTTAGAGAGTCTAAGACTAGATTTAGATCCCACGGAGCTACTCTAGGTATGTGGACAGGAGTAACTCGTTCACAGGCCGTGATGAAGCGGGATACCCATTTATTACCAGCAATATTATGGCCATAGAGGGCACCCAGAGCGGACACCTGGACCTTTAGTGTGTTAACTGACAGACCTAACTCTTTCCCTTTCTGTAGAAATTCTAGTATAGATTTTATTGGGACTTCAGAGGGGTTTGAACTAGTATGGAACTGAAGAAACTTCTTCCATACTTTGGTGTAAATTTTTGTTGTAGATGGTTTCCTGCTAAGCAGGAGTGTATCAATTAGGCCTTTTGAAAACCCCCTGGAATTTAATATCTGCCTTTCAAATTCCAGGCCGTCAGGTGGAGGCTGTCCACCTGAGGGTGGAAGAAAGGTCCCTGGGAGAGAAGGTTTGGGATTGAGGGAAGGACCCAAGGATCCGTCACCGACATCGACCGCAGGCACGAGAACCATGGTCTCTTGGGCCAGAATGGCGCTATTAGTATTATCCTGGCCTGCTCTTCCCTGATTTTCCGTATTACTTGTGGAAGCAGAATTATCGGAGGGAAAGCATACGCCAGCTTGAATTGCCAGGGTGTTTGAAGAGCATCTAGAATGTCCGGGTGATCTGCACGGGACCGAGATGCGAATTTGTGGACTTGTTTGTTTTGTTTTGTAGCGAACAGGTCTATTTGGGGTTTGCCCCATAACAATGTTATCTTGTGGAAAATGTGAGGATTGAGACACCATTCTCCTTGATGAAGAGTGTGTCGACTTAGGAAGTCCGCTTGTTGATTGTCCTCTCCTTTGATGTGGACTGCCGAGAGGGACAACAGATGCTTTTCGGCCAGGATTAAGGTACTGTTTGCGGAAGACATTAGAGCGTCTGATCTTGTGCCGCCTTGTTTGTTTAAATACGCCACTGTCGTAGTGTTGTCTGAACAGATTCGGACGTGGCTTCCTCGTAGCTGTGGGAGAAATTGACGCAGTGCATAGTTTACCGCATTCAATTCTTTTAGGTTTGATGAATATAAATCCTCATTCTTATCCCAGGTTCCCTGGCAGAATCTATCTCCCATGTGTGCGCCCCACCCGTGGGGACTAGCGTCCGTAGTTATCGTGTGGGATGGTGATATTACCCAAGGGACACCCCCCGCTAGGTTGTCTTTATTTAGCCACCATTCTAAGGAGGATAAGACTTTCTCGGATAAAGTTATTTTTGATTCAAGGTGCCCCAGAAATTTCCTCTGTTCCCGAAGTATCTGATGTTGTAATGTTCGGGTATGAAGTTGTGCCCACTGAACGGCTGGAGTACAGGAGGAGAGGGATCCTAGCAAGGACATTCCTGCTCTCAGGGACATTTGAGGTTTGTGAATGGCCGCCATAACTTTACCCTCTATAAGAGATATTTTTTCTTGGGGAAGTAGACATTTTTGCTTTATGGAATCTAGATTAAATCCCAAAAATGTTTGAAGAGAAAGTGGGAGGAGTCTGGATTTTTTATAGTTGACGATCCAGCCCAGGCTTTCTAAGGACGAGACAGTGTCAGCTAATCGTTCCGCACACTGAAGGGACGAATTCCCTACAACTAAAAAATCATCTAAGTAGGGAATGATTAATGTGTCTCTTTGGCGAAGGTAGGCCATTACTTCTAACATTACCTTCGTGAAGATCCTGGGTGCCGTGGAGAGACCGAAGGGCATGGCTGTATACTGGAAATGATGAATCTCCCCCTCAAGAGTTACTGCCACTCTTAAGTATTTTTGATATCTACTATGGATAGGGAGATGGTAGTAGGCATCTTTTAAATCAATGCCGCCCATTCTACAATTTGGAAAAAGGAGCTTAATGGCCGATCTAATGGACTCCATTTTAAACGTATAATTTTTAATAAACGTATTGAGTTTTTTAAGATTTATAATTGTTCGAAAAGAACCATCGGGTTTAGGGATTAAAAATAACGGAGAGTAGAACCCTTTACCCTCTTGTCCCTTTGGCACCCGAACTAAAACATTTTTAACTATAAGACTTCTAATTTCCAGTTCAAGGGCCTTCTGTTGCACTGGTGAGGAAAGGGCTGTTAAAATAAAGGAATCATGGGGAATTTGGAGGAATTCTATTTTCATTCCTTCCTTAATAATATTTAGCACCCAGGAACTTGACGTGATTTTTCGCCATTGGGGAAAGAAAAATTTTAACCTGCCCCCTACTGGGGTGTCTGGTGTTTCAGAATTTGTTGTCTCTACGGAAGGGGGGGCCTTTGAACATAGTGCCACCCTGTTTTCCCTCTCTTGTGGCCCATCGTGACGGTCTTTCATTTTGTGTTCTTTTCCCGAACGGCCTCTTCCTAAAGGTCTTCCTATAGAAAGGAATTGAGGGGTCAGGGAAGGCTTTTTTCCTCTCTTTTGCTTTTTTGAGGATCTCGTCTAATGCTTTCCCAAACAAAAACTCACCCTCACACGGAATAGCGCAGATCTTAGCCTTTGACTGCGTATCCCCCTTCCAGCTCTTCATCCATAACGCACGTCTGGCATTATTAATTAGACCGGCTGACCTTGCTGCGAGGCGAAGGGAGTCAGCTGAAGCATCGGCCATGAATGCTGCTGCACCTCTAATTAGTGGTATCGCATCCCGCAATTTTTGTCTGGAGACCCCCTGTTCGATTTGTTGATCCAGCTGATCAATCCACACAAGCATGGATCTAGCTGTGCACGTGCTGGCAATTGATGGCTTAAATATGCCCGTGGAAGCCTCCCATGATCGTTTCAGTGACGATTCTGCCTTCCGATCTAAAGGATCAGAAAGTAGGCCCGCATCCTCGACTGGTAGGGCTGACTGTTTTGAGGTGGAGGCGACTGCAGCGTCCACCTTAGGGATTTTAGTCCATGAAATTAACTCCTCATCATTAAAGGGGTACTTCCTTTTGGAGGCTGACGGGAGGAAACCTCTCTGGTCCTGTTTCTCCCACTCCCTCTTTATCAGAGCCTTAACCGCAGGAATTACTGGGAATGCTCTTCTCTTCCTCTCCGCCAACCCTGCAAACATGATGTCTTGTGCAGTTTGGTCGTCTTTTGTATCCTCACAACCTATAGTATTCCTGATGGACTTTACTAGGTTGTCCACCCCATCAAGGGGAAAACAAGCTCGACCCTCAATGTCGGAATGTGTTGAGGAAGAGGATGACGCCTGCGAGGAGTCTGAGTGGATAACGCCTTCCTCCTCGGACTCAGAGCTAGATACAGCCTTTTCTTTCCCGGATCTTTTAGGGGGGGTACTGGCTTGTGAGATGGCCTGTAGTTCCTCTCTAATTATGGCCCGTATATCTGTGACCGACATAGATGGACTCTGCATTGTTTCCGCCATACACTGATTGCAGAGTTTTTTGGGGTGGGAATCTGGGAGAGGCTCGTCACATAACGCACATTGCTTGTGCTTAGATTTCTGTCTCCTTTTGGCCTGGGAGAAGAAGACATTGTGGAAAAGGGTGTCAGCTTTATAGGCAGAGGGGAAATCACACTCACCCAGTGAAGCTGTACGGTACCGAAATAGGAGGCTGCGACTTTCTGGATCTTGAATCCTTGGTCTCACTCCTGTGGCTGGCATCTGAGGACTTTCTGCTGGCTGGCTCACCTGCTGGGTCCACAGTCTTGCCTGGGGACGACATGTTGCATCGCCTGTGCGTTTGCAACTTCCCCTCTTTTATAGGCCAGATCCGGTCAGTAAACTTTTTTTTTTTTTTTTTTTCTGCAGTGCACTGCGCATGCGCGAAACCGCGCTTTTCCCCACCGCTGTGTGAGTGACCCGGAAGTGTCCTCTACCTCCGGGTCACTCTGGGGATTCTTACACCGCTCCTGCGCATGTGCGGCCGCCATTATCCCGGCCTGCGCTATGGAGCGGTGTACCGGCTGCCGCTGCAGCTGTGCCGCAGATCCCGGACCCTTTACCTGTGGTCCGCGTTTGGAGCCTCTCAAGGCCGCACCTCTGCAGCGTTGTTCCGTGGAATCGGCGTCGTCTCCCCCGGACTCAGCCATCCCACATGCCGGCCAGACGAGGGGGGAGCCGTCTAACGGAATCTCCCCCGACGCTGCATCTGGACTGCATCCCCTGCCGTTCCCGCAGAGACCGCACAGGCGGATGCTCCTAGCCCAGGTAAGATCTTCTGTAGACTTCAGAGATCCTGTCCCCTGGGAACAGGAAA
Organism: Ranitomeya variabilis; assembly: GCF_051348905.1. NCBI lineage: Eukaryota > Metazoa > Chordata > Amphibia > Anura > Dendrobatidae > Ranitomeya > Ranitomeya variabilis. The sequence goes on along the minus strand of NC_135236.1, from coordinate 544,312,132 downwards.
CCTAAACTGAGGAGGAGAGGGGGACCGCCCCCTTTTATGTCTCTGTAGGTTTCCTGTTCCTTGGGGCGGATCCCTATCTCTCCAGTGGGTGCTGTCATGGCGAAGGGTAAAACTATGAATTAACACATGTGGAATTATATACTTAAAAGTGTGAAACAACTGAAATTATGTCTTATATTCTAGGTTCTTCAAAGTAGCCACCTTTTGCTTTGATGACTGCTTTGCACACTCTTGGCATTCTCTTGATGAGCTTCAAGAGGTAGTCACCGGGAATGGTTTTCAATTCACAGGTGTGCCCTGTCAGGTTTAATAAGTGGGATTTCTTGCCTTATAAATGGTGTTGGGACCATCAGTTGTGTTGTGCAGAAGTCTGGTGGATACACAGATAGTCCTACTGAATAGACTGTTAGAATTTGTATTATGGCAAGAAAAAAGCAGCTAAGTAAAGAAAAACGAGTGGCCATCATTACTTTAAGAAATGAAGGTCAGTCAGTCCGAAAAATTGGGAAAACTTTGAAAGTGTCCCCAAGTGAAGTGGCAAAAACCATCAAGCGCTACAAAGAAACTGGCTCACATGAGGAAGACCAAGAGTCACCTCTGCTTCTGAGGATAAGTTTATCCTAGTCACCAGTCTCAGAAATCGCAGGATAACAGCAGCTCAGATTAGAGACCAGGTCAATGCCACACAGAGTTCTAGCAGCAGACACATCTCTACAACAACTGTTGAGGAGACTTTGTGCAGCAGGCCTTCATGGTAAAATAGCTGCTAGGAAACCACTGCTAAGGACAGGCAAGAAGCATAAGAGACTTGTTTGGGCTAAAGAACACAAGGAATGGACATTAGACCAGTGGAAATCTGCGCTTTGGTCTGATGAGTCCAAATTTGAGATATTTGGTTCCAACCACCGTGTCTTTGTGTGATCCAGAAAAGGTGAACAGATGGACTCTACATGCCTGGTTCCAACCGTGAAGCATGGAGGAGGAGGTGTGATGGTGTGGGGGTGCTTTGCTGGTGACACTGTTGGGGATTTATTCAAAATTGAAGGATACTGAACCAGCATGGCTACCACAACACCCCCAGAAGGAGAGTGATGGGGTGCTACGCCAGATGACCTGGCCTCCACAGTCACCAGACCTGAACCCAGGGCTGCCACTAGAAATTTCGGGGCCCCATACTGGCAAAATTTTCAGGGCCCCCTTGAGACTCAGCCCAGGCTCCACTCCAGCCCCGCCTCCACGCTCCACCCCTCAAACTGTCCACAGTCCCACCGCTCTCTCTTGGAAAAACTCCACTGCTCACCTATCACACATTAACAGTTCCCATCACCAGATCACACATATAGCCGACAGCTTTTGTTTTGGCCAAAAGATTTTTTAAGCCGCCACCATAACACGGTAGACACTTTTGGCTGGGCCCTACTCTACTGTAACCTATTAAATATTTGTTAAAATATGAAATACAATTTAGGAATATTTTTATTTATGATGATGTGTGCAAAACTGTAAAGCGCTGCGGAATATGTTAGCGCTATATAAAAATAAAGATTTATTTATTTTTCAATTTTTAAAATGACCAACAATATCACATACAAGGAACAAATACCGCAACACCATGTCCAGACCACATATTACCACCAGTGACCAAATAATATCACATACAAGGAACAAATACCACCGCACCATGACCAGACACCATATTACCACCACATAGTGACTGAATACTACAATTCTGATCAGTAATAAAAAACAACAACACAATACTATCACCATAAGTGCCAGTATTCACAGGAGATCTGTACTTAGTATGCAGTGTCTGTGTATAGATAATACAGTGATCACTGGTGACATTATATACAGGACCTCTGTATATAGTATACCGTGTATAGTGTCAGTGTATAGGTAACACACTGACTCACCAGTGACGTCTCTAGGTGAAGTCCTTCATCTTTCATCCAGCACAGACCGCCATCACTTCATCCAGCCAGGGCTCATCTCTGCAGGAAATAACGCAAATAACGCAGTTATCTCGAGCTCCTCTTGTAGAACACATTACTTAATTTTTCTACATTACACCACATGAAAAAAAAGAGGAGACATAGTGTCACTCTACACAGTAACAGGACCGCCCCCCCCATTTACAACAGTGTCCTAAAAAAATAAAATAAATACATCACTGCAGTAATAATATCCCTAAATTAGTCCCTATGGTAATAATATTCCCCATCCTGGCCACCGTGTGTCTCATTCCTGGCGTCAGCCATATGTTCTCCCATCCTGCCCTCATGAGTATCCATTCTGCCCCATATGATCTCCCCATCCTGACCCATGATCCTGCACGATCTGTCTCCAATTCTGCCCCCAGTGTCTCCAATCATGCCCCCATGTCTGCAATCCTGCCACTTGTCTCCATTCATGCCTTCTGTGTCTCCATTCTGCCCCACCTGTCTCCAATCCTGCCCCATCTGTCTCCAGTCATGCCCCCATGTCTTTCATCCTGCCCCGTGTCTCCAATCATACCCCGTGTCCAGCGTTCTGCCCCCGTGTCCAGCGTTCTGCCCCCGTGTCCAGCGTTCTGCCTCTTTGTCCGGCATTCTGCCCGTGTCCAGCATACTGCCCCCGTGTCCAGCATACTGCCCCCGTGTCCAGCATACTGCCCCCGTGTCCAGCATACTGCCCTCGTGTCCAGCATTCTGCCCCCGTGTCCAGCATACTGCCCCCGTGTCCAGCATACTGCCCCCGTGTCCAGCATTCTGCCCCCGTGTCCAGCATTCTGCCCCCGTGTCCAGCATACTGCCCCCGTGTCCAGCATACTGCCCCTGTGTCCAGCATACTGCCCCTGTGTCCAGCATACTGCCCATGTCCAGCATACTGCCCCTTTGTCCAGCATTCTGCCCGTGTCCAGCATCTCCTGTGCCCCTTTGTCCAGCATTCTGCCCCTTTGTCCAGCATCTCCTGTGCCCCTTTGTCCAGCATTCTGCCCCTTTGTCCAGCATCTCCTCTGCCCCTTTGTCCAGCATTCTGCCCCTTTGTCCAGCATCTCCTCTGCCCCTTTGTCCAGCATTCTGCCCCTTTGTCCAGCATCTCCTCTGCCCCTTTGTCCAGCATTCTGCCCCTTTGTCCAGCATCTCCTCTGCCCCTTTGTCCAGCATTCTGCCCCTTTGTCCAGCATTTCCTCTGCCCCTGTGTCCAGCATTCTGCCCCTGTGTCCAGCATCTCCTGTGCCCGTGTCCAGCTTTCTGCCCCTTTGTCCAGCATCTCCTCTGCCCCTGTGTCCAGCATTCTGCCCCTGTGTCCAGCATCTCCTGTGCCCCTGTGTCCAGCTTTCTGCCCCTTTGTCCAGCATTCTGCCCCTTTGTCCAGCATCTCCTCTGCCCCTGTGTCCTGCTTTCTGCCCCTTTGTCCAGCATTCTGCCCATGTCCAGCATCTCCTCTGCCCCAGCGTGTCCAGCATTCTGCCCCTTTGTCCAGCATCTCCTCTGCCCCTGTGTCCAGCTTTCTGCCCCTTTGTCCAGCATTCTGCCCGTGTCCAGCTTTCTGCCCCTTTGTCCAGCATTCTGCCCGTGTCCAGCATCTCCTCTGCCCCAGCGTGTCCAGCATTCTGCCCCTTTGTCCAGCATCTCCTCTGCCCCTGTGTCCATCTTTCTGCCCCTTTGTCCAGCATCTCCTCTGCCCCTTTGTCCAGCATTCTGCCCCTTTGTCCAGCATCTCCTCTGCCCCTTTGTCCAGCATTCTGCCCCTTTGTCCAGCATCTCCTCTGCCCCTGTGTCCAGCTTTCTGCCCCTTTGTCCAGCATTCTGCCCCTGTGTCCAGCATTCTGCCCCGGGCCCCCCCCTGGATCGCCGCTCTCAAAAATAAAAAAAAGGTAGCCATGAAAATACAGAAAAATCTTTAAATGAGCAGGTGTGTACAAACTTTTAGTCTGTACTGTATACCCCCGAAAAAAATGTCTGTATGGATGAGTCTCTGGTCCTTTTCAAGGGCAGGCTGCATTTCAAGCTGTATTTGCCGAACAGAAGGTCCCAAATTGGACTGAAAATCTACATACCTACATACAGGGTGTATTAGGGGAAAGACACCCAAATTGTTCCTCCCAAATGCCTCCCACTCTCTGAACATAGCTGGGAAAATTGTCTGGACCTGGCTCATTCCCTTTTAGATAAGGGATACAATTTGTACATAGATAATTATTATACAAGTGTACCCCTGTCTACCAATAAAACAGTGGCCTGTGGCACCATTTGCCGGAATAAAAGAGCGTTGCCCAAGACACTTGTCACCCATAAATTGAAGGTAGGTAAAATCAAGGTGCTCCATAATGAGGGCATGCTACTTGTCAAATTTCATGACAAAAGGGATATCCTCATGTTAATATCAATTTCTATACCCAGGCTATACTGTCCGGAAGCCTGTCTGTGTACAGGATTACAATAAATTTATGGGTGGCATGGACATTGTGGACGAGATGCTACAACTAGTTCTATAGCGCTGTTCGCAAGTCTCACGTATTGTACAAAAATCTTGTGGTACACCTAATCCAAGTAGCCTTAAAATTCTATTGTACTGTACCGGAAAACTGTACGCCAAGGATCTTACTTTGAGATCCAAGAAAAAATAATAAAACATCTGATATTTGAAGACCAAGGGAAGATGGGGAGAGAATTATCTAGTGAGGCCTGCAGAATTGTCCAAGATAAGCATTTTCCCTCACAAGTGCCACCTACAGCCAAAAAAGTGCAACCCCAAAGGAGAAGTAGGGTGTGTTACAAAGATGTCAGGAAACCAGTTACCTGTATGACACATGCTCTGATAAACCTGGTCCCTGCATTTGGGAATCTTTCTGTCACTACCACACATCCCTAGAATAACTGGATTTATTTTTTTGGCATCTTCTGCCATTTTCTCTTTATTCACTTTTTATTTTTTATCACCCATTTATACAGTAAATTGGAATACATAAAAAAATGAAAAAGTTAATACTCACTATACCCCTAGATGAATACTGTAAGGGGAATTGACACTTCTGTAAAAAAAAGAATGACATTTTATTTTTTTCACACTCCTTTTGAACTAAATTCTTTAAATAAAATGTGGGCTCAATAGACTCATTACACCCATAAATGAATTCTTTAGGGGGTGCAGTTTAGAAAATTGGGTCAATAGGGGAGTTTCTGCTGTTTGGGCATCTGAAGAACTCTATTTCAGCCAAATTCGTATTCCAAAATTCAAATAGTGCTTCTTCCGTTCCGAAAGCTGCTGCTTGACCAAACAGAGGTTTGTGACCACATGCCAGGTATCTCCATGTTCAGAAGACAGTGAGTAACAAACCTAGCAGTTCATTTTTTCAAGTTATGTTTTGCAAAAGTGAAGAAATTGAGGTTAAACAACATTTTCGGGAAAAAATTTAAATATTTCTATATGACAACCTAATTTTATCACCTTGTGTGTAGTACCTGTGGGTTCAAAATCCTCACTATACCCCTGATTAAAGTCTTTGTGGGGTGTAGTTTCCAAAATTGGGTCAGTTGTGGGGAGTTTCTACTATTTAGGCACCTTATGAGCTGTGCAAATGCGACATGGTGCCTGCAATCTATTTTTAGTCAAATTTGTATTCCAAAATTCAAATATTGCTCCTTCCGTTCTCAGCCTTGTCTTTTTTGTCCAAACAGTGTTTTTTTTTATACCACATCTGGGGTATCAGAACGCTCACAAGAAATCTCTTGCAAAAGTAAAAAAATGGGGGCTAAAGCAACATTTTCGTGAAAAAATTGAAATATTTCTAGATGATGACCTAATGTTATCACATTATGTGTAGTACTTGTAGGTTAAAAATCCTCACAGTACCCCTAGATAAAATCTTTGAGGAGAGTAGTTTCCAAAATGAAGTCAGTCGTAAGGGGTGAGGTTTCCACTGTTTAGTCACATCAGGGTCTCTCCAAACGAGACATGGTGCCCTCTACCGATTCTAGACAATTTTACGTTCCAAAAGTCTAATGGTGCTCCCTCCTTTCCGAGCCATGCTGTGCGCCCAAACAGTAGCTTCCCACCACATATGGGGTATCGATGTACTCAGGAGAAATTGCAAAACAAATTGTGTGGTGCATTTTCTTTTTTTACTCTTGTGAAAGTGCAAATTTTGGGGCTAAAACAACATTTTTGTGGAAAAAATGTTTTGTTCTTTTTAATTTTCTTGGCTCAATGTTATAAAATTTTGTGAAGCACCTGGGGGTTCAAGATGCTCACCACACATCTAAATAAATTCTTTAGGTGTCTAGTTTTCAAAATGGGGTCACTTTTGAGGGTTTACTTTGGTTAGGCTCATCAGGGGGCTCTCCAAATTGCGACAATGTATTCACTACTGATTCCAGTCAATTTTGCATTCAAAAAGTCAAATAGTGCGCCTTCCCTTCCAAGCCCTGCCATGCACCCAAACAGTGGTTTTCCCCCAAATATGGGGTATCAGCATACTCAGGAGAAATCGCTCAACAAATTGTACGGTCCATTTTCTCACTTGTGAAAATGCAAAATTTGGGGCTAAAGTAAAATTTCTGTGGGAAAAAGTATTTTTTTTCCATTCACATTGCTTTAGTTCTTGTGAAGCAACTGAAGGGTTAATAAACTTGTCAAATGTGGTTTTGAGCACCTTGAGGGGTGCAGTTTTTAGATTGGTGACACTTTTGGGTATTTTCTGTCACATACACCCCCAAAGTCACTTCAAATGTGAGGTGGTCCCTAAAAAATGGTTTTGGAAAATTTGGGGGGAAAAATTAGAAATCATTGGTCATCTTTTAACCCTTCTAACTACCTAACAAAAAAAAAAATTAAAAAATGATGCAGTTGTAGACACGTAGGAAATGTTATTTATTAACTATTTTGTGTGGTATAACTATCAAATTTTTTTCTAGATTTTCAATATTTTCATAAATAAATGCAAATAACATTGACCAAACTTCACCAATAACATGAAGTAGAGTAGGTCACGAAAAAACAGAATCAGTGGGATACGTTGAAGCGTTCCACAGTTATTACCTCATAAAGTGACAGTGGTCAGAATTATAACATTTGGCAAAGTGGCTTATTAAGGACAAAAATGCTGGAAACTTGACAGAAAACAATAAGAACATGCTGGCATTTCTTCAAGCATCTTCCTCTGTGGGTTCACCTGTCCTGAAGGAAGTGTTATTTTTTATTGAGCATTCTCTGGCAGCGTAATGATTTTCCCACTATTTCACTGTAATGCAGGGCCGGCCCGAGAGATTACGGCGCCCTAGGCGAAACTATTTTGTTGCGCCCCTACTACTTTTAACATACCTCCCAACTTTTGAAGATGGGAAAGAGGCAAGCTTCGCGCGCCGCGGCAAATTTTAGGCCACGCCTCTGGCCACACCCATTCATAACTAGCCACACCCATATCCACGTCCCAACCACACCCATTTAGCTCTGCTGATCACACTGTTTCATAAAGAATAATTATAAACAAAAAAATATGGCCACACAGTGCCCCATACTGTATAATGGCCACACATGATGCTCCATACTGTATAATGGTCACACATGATGCTCCATACTGTATAATGGCCACACATGATGCTCCATACTGTATAATGGCCACACAGTGCTCCATACTGTATAATGGCCACACATGATGCTCCATACTGTATAATGGCCACACATGATGCTCCATACTGTATAATGACCACACATGATGCTCCATACTGTATAATGACTGCACATGATACTTCGTACCGTATAATGGCCACACATAGCTACTCCTACACACGCGGCTGCGCTCCGTACACACGCGCTCCGCTCCATACACCTCGAACACACGCGGCTCCGCTCCGTACACCTCGTACACATTTAGCTCCGCTCCATACACCTCATACACACACAACTCCGCTCTGTACACCTCATGCACACACGGCTCCGCTCCATACACCTCATACACATTCAGCTCCGCTCCATACACCTTTTGCCTTTTGAAAAGATTTTTTATAATTTTTTCTATTTTTTCTCTGGCGCCCCCTTAGGGTCGGCGCCATAGGCGGCCGCCTAGTTTGCCTATACGTTCGGGCCGGCCCTGCTGTAATGTGAACAAGGCTCACGCTTTGTCACCAGAGCTGCATTTAATTACACACTTTCATCAGTTACTATATGGCAGAGCCATATAGTTAGGCTACTTTCACACTAGCGTCGGATGACGCATGACGAATTGCGTCGTTGTGACGTACCGACGCTAGCAGTGAATGCGCCGCTGTTTTTCAAAGCATCCGCTGCCCCATTGTGAGGTGCGGGGAGGCGGGGGCGGGGGCGGAGTTCCGGCCGCGCATGCGCGGTCGGAAAATACGGGAACGACGCACCAAAAAACGTTACATGCAACGTTTTTTGGTGGCGACGGACCGACGCAACACGACGCAACCGTCGCACGACGGTTGCGACGTGTGGCAATGCGTCGCACTGCGTCGCTAATGCAAGTCAATGGAGAAAAAACGCATCCTGCAAGCACTTTTGCAGGATGCGTTTTTTCTACAAAACGACGCATAGCGACGTGCAGTGCACGACGCTAGTGTGAAAGTAGCCTATACTGATGAAAGTAGCTGCCGCAGAGCTAATCTGGTGTCGTCCAGCAAGAACATAGCGCAGTACTGGCCGGCGCGGGTCCTCTTGTGCAGCAGGTGGCGCTGTGACTGGAATGCGGATCGTGGAAGTTTTCTCTCGGAACTGCCATACCCAGTGCACGGGAGGAGCGGCGAGTGACACGCACACCCGGGGTCAGTGCAACGCAGAGGGGTCTGGGCGCTCATATATGGGGGAGGTAACATGGCAGAGCTATGGCAGACGTGCAGCTGGCTGTGTGGGGCATGCCATGGACAGGGTGCAGCTGGGCTGTTATGCAACCACGTCCTCCATGCTCCTGACTGCTGAGTGTTCCTGTGCAGGGCTATTGGGACATAGCTGGGTGTGGGCTTCATCATAGAGCTGAGTATATATATATATATATATATATATATATATATATATATATATATATATATTTTATACTATTATTATATATTAACACAGGTCGTTGAATACAATTTTGCTATATTAATGAAAAGTTTAATATATATAGACACACACACACACACACTGTACACACTTTCTGACCTCACACCACCCTTCCGGTATTCTCACATTAACTGTCAGTAAAGTTATTATTTTTTTTAATAATTGTGCCTTAGGTATTTTTTAAATGGTGCACAAAAGCCTTTTTGGGGGGCAAATTCTACCCTATGTCACATGTTCCAATTCAATCCCACTTTTTCCTGCTAAGCATTCGGCTTCCACGTGTTATTTTTGTGCTTATTCTGACGGGTTAGACTGGCATGTTGCTGGTGGGATCGCATGTTCACATTACGCATGATAAGTGTATGGCCTGCTGTGCCAGAGGTTTAATGAGCTAAATTAGAAAAATGGATGTTGGGCTATGTTCCCACTGGTGTTTCTGAAGTCCTGTTTGTCGCAATAGTGCAGCAGAATATAAAAAACGGAAGCGTTGTATAACTGATGCAAACAAACTCTGATTATTTTGAGTTGCTTTTCTGAATGTTTTTGTATAATGGAAGGAAAAGCGTATCGTCAAAGACCGCGCTGAAGTTGGTTTCTTATTGAACCGGTTTCTTATTCGTCTGGTTTCTTATCTGGAGCTGAAGTTGGTTTCTTGTTTGGCTTTTTTTTTGTACTGTTTTTTTTTTTTACAGGTTTAACAGCAAAAATAAAAAATCCCAATAATAAAATACAATGCAGCGAGGTGCCCTGATGAGAATACACTTAAAGACAGTTACAAAAATTATAAAACTGGCACAAAAATGGGCATGAAATTGGGGCCCGAAGGGTGTTATTGAAAGGGTTAAATGACTTTGGCACACTGATATCACAATGCACAAAACAGATAGTGATGCCCCGCATCTAATTCAGGTCACTTGAGCCTGGCCCAAATGGGTTTTGGGCATCAGAACTGGCATCAAAGTGGGCAAATAGGCAATTTTTCTCAGATTTGAATAAGTAACTGGTATTTTTAAGGGGATGAATGACTTTGTGCCACTGATCTCACAATGCAGACACACAGGTAGTAGTGCCCACATCAAATTCAAGTCACTCCAACCTGGCTCAAATGGGTTGTGGGCATCTGAACTGGCATCAAAGTGGGCAAATAACCAATTCTCCAAGATTTAAATAAGTAACTGGTGTTTTTAAAGGGTTAAATGACCCTGGGCCACTGGCCTTCTAGCAGGAAGACCCACATCAAAATCCAGTTTTTTGTTTTTTAAGGCTGACAGAGTGGTTACTGATCAAAAAAGGTGTCAAAGTGAGCAAACTGCAACTTGAACAAGTTACTGGTTTGTTTTAAAGGTTAAAGAGGTTGTCTAGTCTAAAGCTACAAGTCTGCAGTCACTGTCGAATAAGAAACCAATTTCAGCCCCAAATAAGAAGCTGGGCGAATAAGAAACCAACTTCACCATCGTATCATACAGTCCATTTTTTTCCATTGGGACCCTGGTGGACTCCATCATAATCACTGGGCTTCCTTTGCTTCTATATACATCTGTTATGCACATTTGTTTTTTTACTTTAATTCCATTTGTCTGTTCCTTTAAAAAATGAAACTAATAAATGGAATGGCAAAATATGCAAGTGTGAACATGGCCTAACTGTGTTGCCGTACTGGCATGCCCTGGCCAATGACTCTGACTAATAGAAGAGGTTGAAAGCAGGCTTCCAATATCAACTTTATATCGAATGAGCTGTCTTAAGATATTGATGACATATGGTTTGGAGGGGGACCAGCACCCCCTGCTGATCAGCTGTTTTCTGCTCCATTGGTGGCCGAATGTACATAGTGAGGAGCCAACCTGCTCCTGTAGTGTCCGTTCTCAGGTACTATAGCTCAGTGCCATTGAAGTAAACTGGAAGGAAGGTACACTACACGGAGAATGAAGCTGTGCAATGTGGCTCCATTCACAGTTTACATCTTGCCGGAGTTGAAAATAACTGTTTGACACCCAGGATCCCCACTGATCTGATATTGATTCTAAGGATAGATCCTCAGAAAAAGAGAACACCCCGTCCTGTAAAAGTGCTGATATTTGTTTGTTCTGTTTCCCTTAAAGACGGCTACAAAGTAGTGTTTACCCTTGCGCGGAGATGAAAAAATAATAATTTTATGCATCATCAGAAAATGACCTATTGTTTCTTAGATATGAAATAAATTAACAGTAGTTTCTATTCTTTCCCATCATGTTTTTGGCCCCACAAACCACCATCAGTAACGCATAATTCTGTTCCTGCAGTCTCTAAAGGTGTCTTTAGTAGCCCAATTTGATACGTTATTAAGCAAAAATGATGCCTTATTCCTCCGCTATATGGCTTGCATAACATTCCTGAGTAAAAGGCTTGCAATGACCGTCCCTGTTGTCAGGGGCTGCCCCCCTTTACTTTGCTTTCTCCATTAGTTGCCTGAAGGGTCTTTCTTGTAATCTGTGGGGGATCTCCATCCATCAAACGCCAGATCAGTTATCATTGAGGGACAACCACTTTATTAACACCTTACATTCTTATTCTCAGCCGCTTAATTTTTCATTAGTGGTGTAATAAAACAAATGTATGATACAGCGATCATTTCCTGTATTGATTGTTGCGTAATGGTATAGCACATCTTTAAAATCCTAATTAATTAAACGTCTTACTGATGGTAGGGTTTATCGTATTTAGTCTTTATTCATTATTTATTTGTTACAACTGACACAATCTAATACAAATAATCAACCAATTATCTTTCCATCTTTTACTAGGTTGATAATGGCAGCGCGTCCTTCTTGTCTGCATCAGCTATTTCTGTAGCGAAACTCTGCTTACAGCCCTTTCACGCAATCATCAAGGTAATATATGTAAAGAAGAACAAACGGGTGGCTCTCTATAGGGTTGCGTTTACACTGGCCACTCGTTCCCAATAATCAGGCAGTTGAAATGAGATGCCAGTCACCCGCTGCATGATCAAAATGATCGTTCTTCAGGTAAAAAGAGTTTATTCATATTCTTGAAAATCATTGTTCTTGGCAGCACAATGTAAACAGGACATATGCTGCCGAGAGCGATGATATTCTATGTGCACAGAACTATCGTTTTAACATTTGTTTTGTGCACATGGACGTGCGGTTGGCCTGTCTAAACAGGCTATACAACTACCAGTCAACTTACACATTATAAATATACCTTAAGGCTTAAAACCCTTTATGCGGGTACATAGCTCATGTTTTGCTTACATATTCACTTGCAGAAAATCCTCTGCATTTTACGTTGCCAGTAGAAATCTCATAAACTTGCTATGCCATATATCTTCAGTGTTAATTGACCAGAGCTGCGGGTTTGAGATCCCCCAACATGTCAATTTATGCTGCCCATTATCCGTGAATTTCACCCTTTGCAATCTTTCTTCGGAATGATATATCGCTGTGGGACATCCACGGTGGAGACAGTACATGTGAACGTAGCCTTCCTCAAAGTGCATGCAACTACTCAATCTGAATAATAGCTAGCTCTCCAATCACTTAGAGATAGTAGAAGATCGTGTCCCCAATAACTAGGTAATAGAATAATGATCGCAAAGGTATTACTGAGCGTAAAGGGAATCTGTCGCCACATGTGACCTATCTAAACTACCACTATGGGCATACAGGCTATAGAATGCTGAGGAGAGGGATACTTGTGTGTCTTACATCAGATGCCATGTTGTTGATAAATCATCTTCCAGGCTATGGGGAGGATGGTGCCTGGATGATAACTCTGCCTCCAGAGCTTGTTTTACATGGAGGGGAAGTTACCAGTGTGATATGTAATGGCCACTCTGTGCTCTACTGATCTCACTGCAGAGCTGTGTGTGATTATACCTGACACATCTGCTGGTTGCTCTCAGCTTCCAGCTCACAAGCAGGCAGGGTTGTATTATTGTTATAATACAGAAGAGCTCGGAGAGAAGCAAAAAATGTGTTTGCAAGAAGACTTAATTTCTCCTGTTCTGTTTTGGTTACTTGTCTCACACTGGGAACGCCTCCTTCATGTAAAATAAGCTCTGGAGGCAGATTTATCTCCAGGCACCATCTGCCCCATAGCCTGGAAGAGGTCACTTACATAAAGTGATAAAAGATGATTTATCGACAACAAGGCAGCTGATATGAGGCATACAGGTATCCCTCTCCTCAGCAGTCTAAAGCTTGTATGCCCATATTAATAGTTTAGATGGGTCAAATGTGGTGACAGATGCCCTTTAAAGGGGTTTTGCCGCCTTCTTTTAATAGAGCCTGTCATGTCCCCAATCGCTATTGATTTGCAGATATGGGGATCCTCTGCAGATTCATTTTTATTTATTTTTCCCAGCATACTTCAGCATTCAGTCATGAAGACGTGACCAGTGTGGCTTCAGTCACCGCTCAGTACATAGTGAGTGGTGGTTGTAACCACGACGCAGCACTGACTGACAGCCGGCTCAGTATCAGTTCTGAGTGGGCAGTCAGTGTCGGGTGTGGTTGCGGCTGCTGCTGACTATGTACTGAGCGGTGACTAGAATTTTAGTCTCTATGACTGAAAGCTAGAGGCTGCCGGGAGGAATAAAATTGGTTTCCTCATGGTAGCCAAACTTTCAGTGCAGCAGCCGCACAGCTTTGGTATGCTTTTAACCTGCAGATTAATAAGCGTTTTTATAGTTTTATAGGACTGGTTCAATTTAAAAGATAGCAGTGGGAGTGGATACAAGAAAAACAATGGAAGAGGAGATGTCCCAACCACCAACTGGTGAGAGACATTATTACAGGACAAGGGGGTGTTATTACAGGATTGGGGACATTACAGAACAGATGACATTATAACAGGGTGAGGGACATTATTGCAGGATTGGGGTAATTATTACAAGACGGGAGACGTAATTTTTGCAGGATTGGGGGCATTATTACAGGCTGAGGGACATTATTACAGGATGGGGGCATTATTACAGGGTTGGGGACATTATTCCAGGATTGGCGACATTATATGTGTGCAATTAGATATGCTTAGAGTAACCCATGCTCGGATTATATCTGCAGTATATAATGTTTGACACCGCTCCGTCCACTTCTATGGGAGCAGATGTCTAATGTGTGACCCCGCTCCATCCACTTTATTACTACTCCCATAAGTGTGGATAGAGCTAGGTCACGCATTACACCACTGCTCCCATGGAAGTGGACAGATCAGTGTCACGTATTACAGCACTGCTACCATAGAAGTAGAAATAGCAGGGTCACACTTTCCACCACTGCTTCCATAGAAGTGGACAGGGCAGGGTCACCCAATACACCACTACTCCCATAGAAGTGGAGGATTACATATTATACCACTGCTCCCATAAAAGTTGATGGAACGGGGTCACATTACACCAGTGCTCCCATAGAAGTGGATGGAGCGGGGGGGGGGTCATACATTATAACACTGTTCCCATAGAAATGGACGGAGCAGGGTCACACTTAGCACTGCTCCCTTAGAAGTGTACGGAGCAAGGTCAAACATCACACCACTGCTCCCATAGAAGTGGATGGAGTGGGGGTTACATATTATACAGCTGCTCCCATAGAAGTGGACGTAGCGGGATCACACATTACACCACTGCTTCCATAGATGTGGACAGAGCAGAGTCATGTATCGCTGAGAGAGCAGTAGTGTAATGTGTGACCCCGATTAATTTTTTTTTGTGGGGTTCAATTAATATGTGAATGTGTGACCTCTGCGTGCCCTTCTATCGGACCAGTGGTGTAATACGTGGCCCCTCTGTCCAATTCTATAGGAGCAGTGGTATAATGTGTGACACTGCTCCGTTCACTTCTATGGGAGCAGTGGTGTAATGTGTGACATCGCTCCATCAACTTCTATGCAAACGGGTGTAATGTATGACACTGCTCCGTCAACCTCTATGGGGGCACTGGTGTAATGTGTGACACTGCTTTGTCCACTACATTACTAATCCCATAGAAATAGAGCGTAGTCACACATTACACCACTGCTTCCATAGAAATTACACCCTCCAAAAAAAATTTCACCAGGGTCAGGGAAGACCTTATCTCATAACTTTGCAGCCCTTACAAAGTAATTTTCACTTTATTAAACCCCTTAGATTCCCATATAGTCCTCCATTTAGTACAATAGGCCCCACTTTGCTTCCATGTAGTGCAATGGGCCCCACATAGCCCCATATAGCATAATGAGCCCCATGTACACTGTGTGCAGAATTATTAGGCAAGTTGTATTTTGATCACATGAACATACGATACGATACGATACGATACGATACACTTTATTGATCCCGTGGGAAATTATGGTATCACAGCAGCACAACTTACATCATAAGAATCATAAAATGAATTACATAATTGACATGTCAGTTTGTTGACAGAGGACATTATACATTAGAATAGGACAAACACAGCGGGTGAACTGAAAAGTAGAAGGAATAAAGTAGACAATCCCCTTTATGATTTAACCCTAATGTTATTGTTGTACGTCCCCATAGCAGTTGGCACAAACGATTTCCTAAATTTTTCCTTCTTACACCTCAGAAGTATTAGCCGGTTACTGAAGGTGCTCTTCTGTCTCATGAATAGCTCATATAGTGGATGTGCATTATTGTTCATGATTGCCATACACTTTTTCAGAGTTCTTCTCTCCACTACCTCCTCAAGAGAGTCCAGATTGCAGCCGACAGCAGAGCTTGCTTTTTATACATGTTACTTTTTATACATGTTGTCCTACTCCAAGCTGTTCAGGCTTGAGAGCCAACTACCAATTAAGTAAATCAGGTGATGTGCATCTCTGTAATGAGGAGGGGTGTTGTTTAATGACATCAAAACCCTATATAAGGTGTGCTTAATTATTAGGCAACTTCCTTTCCTTTGGCAAAATGGGTCAGAAGAGAGATTTGACAGCCTCTGAAAAGTCCAAAATTGTGAGATGTCTTGCAGAGGGATGCAGCAGTCTTGAAATTGCCAAACTTTTGAAGCGTGATCACCGAACAATCAAGCGTTTCATGGCAAATAGCCAAATAGCCAACAGGGTCGCAAGAAGCGTGTTGGGCAAAAAAGGCGCAAAATAACTGCCCATGAATTGAGGAAAATCAAGCGTGAAGAAGTCGGTATCGTTCAAGAAAAACATGCTTTTCATGCAGGACAATGCTCCATCACATGCCTCCAACTACTCCACAGCGTGGCTGGCCAGTAAAGGTCTCAAAGAAGAAAAAATAATGACATGACCCCTTTGTTCACCTGATCTGAACCCCATAGAGAACCTGTGGTCCCTCATAAAATGTGAGATCTACAGGGAGGGAAAACAGTCCACCTCTTGGAACAGCATCTGGGAGGCTGTGGTGGCTGCTGCACGCAATGTTGATCGTAAATAGATCAACCAACTGACAGAATCTATGGATGGAAGGCTGTTGAGTGTCATAAAGAAAGGTGGCTATATTGGTCACTAATTTTGGGGGGGTTTTGTTTTTGCATGACAGAAATGTTTATTTCTAAATTTTGTGCGGTGATATTGGTTTACCTGGTGAAAATAAACAAGTGAGATGGGAATATATTTGGCTTTTATTAAGTTGCCTAATAATTCTGCACAGTAATAGTTACCTGCACAAACAGATATCCTCCTAAGATAGCCAAATCTAAAAAACCCCACTCCAACTTCCAAAAATATTAAGTTTTGATATTTGAGTCTTTTGGGTTGACGGAGAACATAGTTGTTGATCAATAATAAAAATAATCCTCTAAAATACAACTTGCCTAATAATTCTGCACACAGTGTAGTGCTCAATAATACAGAATAAAGACTAGAATCACAGTGCAGTGCCATTTTGTTAGTGACTGCACTGTGATCTAGACATGTTACTGGACCGGAGGAGCCGTGTAGAGCAAAGGAGCGTTACGGTGGGACTGCGGGATAGCAAGTGTGCTCCTTGTCTTAACACTAAAGCTCGGAGTCGCTACCTATCTCTGTAACCGGGATTACTCCTGAAGATGGAGATGCCCGAGCCTCGTTTCTTACTATGCTCCTAAGGAGCACTAGTCTGAAATGTGTATGGGGAAATACATAACAAGACGGAAAGGTCAGAACTGAAACAGTCACACAACACGCTCTCTCTGAAATATACAAAGGGACATAAAGTATAAAGCCCTAGATGCAACAAAGTAATATAAAGCTATCAAGGTAACAAGGAAAGGCTTAACCTAACACAGCTTTGGTAATGACTAGTGTTGTGCGAATTTGATTTGGTTCCCTCTGCAGAGGGAACCCGGCTTCCTGGATCGCGCTGGCTGATCAGCACCACAGCTGCATGTGTTGCGGTTGTGTCACAGCACATGCATGGAGAGCCCAACAAACAGTCTTAACCTGTTGAATCCACAGACCCTGACACCATTGTGACATTTGGTGATGTTTGAGAAAACCTCCTTGTGACAGGCGGTGACTTACTTGGTAAGTATCAGGGCTACGGCGGAGTGAGTATCAGGCATGTTGCTTTTATATAGAGGCAAAAATATGAGGGGGGAGGGAGACAAGGAATATGAGAATATATCTCTCACCCTCATCACATTCCATGTTTCTCCCCATCACAGTCCACGTGTCTCCCCATCCACATCTCCAGATTCCGACCTTTTATCACCTTTGAAACTGGTAAGACTCTTATTGTCACTCTTATTCATTCTCGTCTGGACTACTGCAACTCTCTTCTGATCGGTCTCCCTCTTACCAAACTTTCTCCTCTCCAATCCATCTTGAATGCGGCAGCCAGGGTCATATTTCTGTCCAGCCGCTTCACCGATGCCTCCATCTTGTGCCAGTCATTACACTGGCTACCCATTCGCTACAGGGTCCAGTATAAACTCATCTCTCTCACCCACAAAGCCCTCCACAGTTCTGCACTGCCTTATATCTCCTCTCTCATCTCTGTCTATCACCCTACACGTGCCCTCCGTTCTACAAATGACCTAAGGCTAACATCCCCCATAATCCGAACCTCACACCTCCGTCTCCAAGACTTCTCTCGTGCTGCGCCAGCTCTCTAGAATGCACTTCCCCAGTCGATCAGACTGATACCTAGCCCCGACCTATTCAAGCGCGCTTTGAAAACCCATCTCTTCAAACAAGCCTACCACATCAACTACTCAGTAAACTAACTTTGCCCTGTTCCCTCCTTCCAAATATTATTCTGAATCTGCACCCTACTATTCATTTGTCTCCACACCCTCCATGCACATGATAACTGCACTGGATACTTGACTATTGCACTTAAACACACAGGCTGATGACCGGACCATGCAGCTTTATATGAAAATCCCTATTTACTATAATTGCCAGACCTGAAATAGCAAGCACTATTCACCTATTGTGTCCCCCCATTTCCTTGTAGATTGTAAGCTTGCGAGCAGGGACCTCACTCCTAATGTCACGGTTTAAATTGTCTTAACTTGTATTGAATTTATTGTCTGTACATGTCCCCGCTTAATTGTAAAGTGCTGCGGAATATGTTGGCGATATATAAATAAAAATTATTATTATTTATTATTATTTGAATCACATTATTTGATCCAAATTATTACAGGTAACCAATGTCAACAGAAGATCAGGAAGCCCAGGAGGATGAGCTATTAGCCCTTGCTAGTATTTACTCCGAAGATGAATTTAAAAGGGCAGATGGCACCCCTGGAGGAGAAATTCAAGTATGCCTGGAATTACCTGCTAATTTCAGTATTTCTGTGAAAAGTGAGTGAGAAATGCTGCATGGTGCCAGAAGCGTATAGACATGACTGCAGTAGCTGACATAATATATTTCGAACTACACTATTTTTGGTGACTTTGGAACCCCATCATGTGACTACTGTTTCGCCTCAGTATGAAGTATTGACCACATGTAAACACACGGTGTCATTTTGTTCTTAGATGCAATATTGCTCAATGATTGAAATCAGTGAATTGTGTAAAGTAGGTACTCTTAGGCTGGAGTCACACTACCGTTGAATAAGGAAGAGTGCTATGCGATAAAAAATCGCATAGCACTCGGACAAGTATTCATCTATGGGGCAGCCCACATCACCATATATTTTCTCTGCCGTTTTCAGTGTGCAAATGAAATCGCAGCATGCTGAGTATATAAGCCTAAGGGTGCAAGTGAGACAACGCACGTTATACGCTGACCCCGGCAATGGAGGAGATGGAGAAATTAATTTCTCTGCCTCCTCTGTGCAAGAGGCTCGGGTCACAGACACATGACACTCGGCTCCCGCTCGCAGCAGAGCAGGAGCCGAGGGTCATTAGCATATCACATCCGATGCTCTCTGATGCCGGCCTTAAGCTGCCTTCATACAATGCATATGCTTTGCACTTCTTTTGCTGCAGTCGCATCCAAAATGCATTGTTTTGTCACAATTATTTTACATCAAAAACTTTGTGGTTCTACTGTGATCAAGGCAAAAGAAATTCGCTAGTAAAGGGGGCTAAGACCGATAAAAGCATGTGAATATATCATATTTCATATATTTTTATTATTTCCATTAAACTTGAAAGGTGCACGGAGGAACACGATACTGATAAAATACGCCAAATTCATTAAGCGGCATACTCCTGTGAATTTGGCGCATCTTCTTCCTGCCGCTTCGTACTCCAGCTTTAATGAGTTGGGACCTGTGTGTTTTTAGGAAATCTGAATTGTCACATATCGACTGCTAAATGTGAAAATATGATGCTGTGATACATGTGGTAATTGAATATTAGAATTTCTTTAATGGTTGTTATTCATTTTCTTTTCTTTCAAGGCAACAGTGCCGCAGAATGTTTTCCTGAGACCTTTGAGAACACTGTGTCCTTCCTGCCACCCATTGTGCTGAACTTTGAACTTCCCCCAGATTACCCGTCCGCTGCACCCCCGGATTTCACACTAAGCTGCAAGTGGCTTTCACCAAAACAGGTTGTGACAGAAAACTTGTAACAAAAATGGTTTATATTTCTGTAAATTCTTCAGCTATTCCCGACATGACTATTTTTTCTTTTTATTTGCGTTCTTGTTTTTTTTTCATCTTCCACGAGTTTTTTATATTTTTTATTGTTTCGCTGACATAGCTGATATACTGCAAAGTGGGAAAAAATTACAATAGTGGAAAAAGTGCAAATCCACAATTGTTTTTTATTTATTTACCATGCTCGCTATATGTTAAAAATTATCTGGTAATATTGGTCAGTATGACTACAGAGATACCAAACATGCACAGGTTTTTTTTTTTCATTTACGTGGTGAGAAAAAAAAATCAGAAATTTGTAGAAAAAAAAAATCTCCTGTGTCAACATTTTTTAAGACCCGCAACGTTTTACATTTTTGGTCAATTGGGCCATGTGAGAGCTATTTGTGCATTGAGCTGACGTTTTATTGATACCAACTCATGATGTAGTCATGATGTTTTGATCGGCTATTACTGCATTTTTTTTGCAGTGTTGCAGCTGCTGAAAAAACGTTATTCTGGCCCTTTGATTTTTTTCTCTTTATACTAATGGCCAATTAAGTTAATTAGTTTTTATATTTTGATATATCTGTAACAATACCACATATATCTTTTTTTTTTATTTATTTTTAATTGGGCAAAAGGGTGTGATGTGAACCTATATGTGTGTGTATAAATAAATATATACACACATGAAAATAAGTATTTGATACACTGTTGATTTTGAAGTTTTCCCACCTACAATGAATGGAGAGGTCTATAATTTTTATCGTAGGTACACTTCAACTGTGAGAGACAGAATTAAAAAAAAAATCCAGAAAATCACATTGTATGATTTTTACATAATTCATTTGCATTTTATTGCATGAAATAAGTATTTGATGTAATAAAAAAATAGAACTTAATATTTGATACAGAGACCTTTGTTTGTAATTATAGAGGTCAGACCATACCTCCCAACCGTCCCGATTTCAGCGTGACAGTCCCGCTTTGGCACCGGGGTCCCGCTGTCCCGCTTCGGGCATTTAAAATCCCGAATTTGCGGCCGCCGGTGAAGCCCCGCCCACTTCCGGGACGTAGAGAGAGCCCGATTAGGTTTGTGGCTGTTTTTTTTTTCTTATACATGCTGGGTCTCCTCCCGACCGATCCCGCCCCCGCCCCCTGTGTGTGCGGCGCTGCCACGCTGAGGAAGAGAGCCAGCAGCGATCAAGATGAGAGGTCAGCGACTCACTACCTGAGGTGTGTGCACAGAGCTCTGGCGTCTCCTGCTCTTAGCTGCTATCCCGGCAGAGAAGGAGAGACGGGGGAGGTGCCGGGACAGTGCAGAGCTGTGAGCAGCCGGAGAAACTGAAGAGCTGCACATGGACAGATCAGCCGCCCCTGCACCACAGAGGAGATTGTGTGTGTGTGTGATGTGTGTGTGTGTGTGAGATGTGTGATGCTGCATTTGTGTGTGTGTCATGTGTGTATGAGGTATCTGGTGTGTGTGATGGCTGGGTGTGTGTGTGTGATGGCTGGGTGTGTGTGTGTGATGGCTGGGTGTGTGTGTGTGATGGCTGGGTGTGTGTGTGTGATGGCTGGGTGTGTGTGTGTGTGATGGCTGGGTGTGTGTGATGGCTGCATGTGTGTGATGGCTGCGTGTGTGTGTGATGGCTGCGTGTGTGTGTGTGTGTGTGATGGCTGCGTGTGTGTGTGTGATGGCTGCGTGTGTGTGATGGCTGCGTGTGTGTGTGTGTGATGGCTGCGTGTGTGTGTGATGACTGCGTGTGTGTGTGATGGCTGTGTGTGTGTGTGATGGCTGCATGTGTGATGCATTTGTGTCAAAGCTGCATGTGTTTGTGAGCTGCGTTTGTGATGCTGCGTGTGTATGTGTGATACTGTGTGTGTGTGATGCTGCATGTGTGTGAGCTGCGTGCCTGTATGTCATTATACAGTATGGAGAACTGTGGCCATAATACAGTATGGAGCATCATGTGGGGTCATTATACAGTATGGAGCATCATGTGCAGTCATTATACAGTATGGAGCATCATGTGCGGTCATTATACAATATGGAGCATCATGTGCAGCCAGTATACAGTATGGAGCATCATGTGTGGTCATTATACAATATGGAGCATCATGTGCAGTCATTATACAGTAAGGAGCATCATGTGCAGCCAGTATACAGTATGGAGCATCATGTGCGGTCATTATACAATATGGAGCATCATGTGTGGTCATTATACAGTATGGAGCATCATGTGCGGTCATTATACAGTATGGAGCATCATGTGCGGCCATTATACAGTATGGAGCATCATGTGCAGTCATTATACAGTATGGAGCATCATGTGCGGTCATTATACAGTATGGAGCATCATGTGCAGCCAGTATACAGTATGGAGCATCATGTGCGGTCATTATACAATATGGAGCATCATGTGTGGCCATTATACAGTATGGAGCATCATGTGTGGTCATTATACAGTATGGAGCATCATGTGCAGCCAGTATACAGTATGGAGCATCATGTGCGGTCATTATACAATATGGAGCATCATGTGCAGTCATTATACAGTATGGAGCATCATGTGCAGCCAGTATACAGTATGGAGCATCATGTGCGGTCATTATACAGTATGGAGCATCATGTGCGGTCATTATACAGTATGGAGCATCATGTGCGGCCAGTATACAGTATGGAGCATCATGTGCGGTCATTATACAGTATGGAGCATCATGTGCGGTCATTATACAATATGGAGCATCATGTGTGGCCATTATACAGTATGGAGCATCATGTGTGTTCATTATACAGTATGGAGCATCATATGCAGCCAGTATACAGTATGGAGCATCATGTGCGGTCATTATACAATATGGAGCATCATGTGCAGCCAGTATACAGTATGGAGCATCATGTGCGGTCATTATACAATATGGGGCATCATGTGCGGTCATTATACAGTATGGAGCATCATGTGCGTTCATTATACAGTATGGAGCATCATGTGCGGTCATTATACAGTATGGAGCATCATGTGCGGCCATTATACAGTATGCATGCGGTCATTATACAGTATGGAGCGTCATGTGTGTTCATTATACAGTATGGAGCGTCATGTGTGGCCATTATACAGTATGGGGCATCATGTGTGGTCATTATACAGTATGGAGCACTGTGTGGCCATATTTTTTTGTTTATAACTATTGTATATGAAACAGTGTGATCAGCAGTGCTAAATGGGTGTGCTTGGGACGTGGATATGGGTGTGACTAATTATGAATGGGTGTGGTCAGAGGCGTGGCCTAAAATTTGCCGCGGCGCGGCTTTAAGCTTTCTCCCCCCTTGAAACCTGGGTGACAGCCCTGACAGTTCCAGATCCGTCACAGAGTAGGTAGGCCTGGTCCGGGTCTTCTCCTTACACAGTCATCGTGTCCCCTTTGCAGAAAAGCATCCCCAAAGTAAGATGTTTCCCCCACCATGCTTCCCGGTTAGGACAGTGTTCTTAAGGTTGTACTCTTCCTTCTTCTTCCTCGAAACACAGCGAGTGGAGTTGATACCAGAAAATTCTATTTTGGTCTCCTCTGACCACATGACCTTCTCCCATGCCTCCTCTGGATCATCCAGATGGTCATTGGCGAACTTCAAATGGGCCTGGACATGTGCTGGCGTGAGCAGGTGGACCTTGAGTGTCCTGCAGGATTTAATCTATGATGGCGTAGTGTGTTACTAACGGTAATGTTTGAGACTATGGTCCCAGCTCTCTTCAGTTTATTGACCAGGTCTTCCGTGTAGTTCTGTGTTGATTCCTGACTTTTCTCAGAATCATCCTTATCCCACGAGGCGAGATTCTGCATTGAGCCCCAGACCGAGGAAGATAGACAGCCATCTTGTGTTTCTTTCATTTTCTAATAATTAATTGTGCCAACAGTTGTTGCCATCTCATCAAGCTGCTTGCCTTCTCACCAAGCTGCTTGCCTATTGTCCTGTAGCCCTTCCGAGTCTTGTGCAGGTCTTCAATTTTGTCCCTCGTGTCCTTAAACAGATCCTTGCTTTTGGCCATGGTGGAGTTGTTGGAATGTGATTGAGTGTGTGGACAGGTATCTTTTATACAGGTAACGAGTTCAAACAGGTGCAAATTATACAGAGTAGGAGGTCTTCTTAAAGAAAAACTAAAAGGTCTATGGGACAGAATTCTTGCTGGTTGGTTGGTGATCAAATACTTACGGTATTTCATGCAATAAAAGGTAATTTAATTATTTAAAAATCATACAATGTGATTTTCTGCTTTTTATTTTTAGATTTTTTCTCTCACAATTGCAGAGTACCTGCAAGATAAACATGACAGACCTCTCAATTCTTTGTAGGAGGGAAATCTTGCAAAATCAAGTATAAGTATCAAATAGTTATTTTCCCCACTGTATATATGTACACTTATGTTTATGAATTTAACCCCTTCATGACAGAGCTTTTTTCGGTTTTTCGCTCCTCTCCTTACCAGAGCTATAACTATTTTTTATTTTCCCGTCAATTTGGCCATGTGAGGGCTTAATTTTTGAGGGACAAGTTGTACTTTTGAACAACACCATTGGTTTTACCATATCGTGTACTAGAAAACGGGGAAAAAAAATTCCAAGTGCGGTGAAATTGCAAAAAAAAGTGCAATCCCACACTTGTTTTTGTTTGGCTTTTTGTTGCTAGGTTCACTAAATGCTAAAACTGACCTGCCATTATGATTCTCCAGGTAATTACGAGTTCATAGACACGAAACATGTCTAGGTTCCTTTTTATCTAAGTGGTGAAAAAAAATTCCAAACTTTGCTAAAAGAAAAAAAATGCGCAATTTCCCGTTACCCGTAGCGTCTCAATTTTTCGTGATCTCAGGTCGGATGAGGGCTTATTTTTTGCGTGCAGAGCTGACGTTTTTAATGGTACCATTTTGGTGTAGATACGTTCTTTTGATCGCCGTTATTGCATTTTAATGCAATGTCGCGGCGACCAAAAAAAGGTAATTCTGGCGGTTTTACTTTTTTTTGTTGCTACGCAATTTAGTGATCAGGTTAATCTTGTTTTTTTTTCTTATTGATCGGTCGATCCTGAACACGGCGATACCAAATATGTGTAGGTTTGATTTTTTTTTTTTAATTGTTTTATTTTGAATGGGGGAAAATGGGGGTGATTTGAACTTTTATATTTTTTTTATATTTTTAAACATCTTTTTTTTATGTTTTGGCATGCTTCTATAGTCTGCACAGGAGGCTAGAAACTGGTACAACTCGATCGGCTCTGCTACGTAGAGGCAACGGTCAGATCACATCTGTGTAGTAGAATTGCTGAGTTGCTATGAGCGCCGACCACTGGGTGGCGCTCACAGCAATGCAGCACTGACAACCATATAGGTCTCAAGGAGACCTCTGGTTGTCATGCCGATGACCATGATTATGTGACGGGGTTAGCGGTGCGCGTATTTCCGGCCCGATAGCCGGAAGTGCGATTTAAATACCGCTGTCAGAGTTTGTCAACGGAATTTAACTAGTAAATAGCCGCGGATGGATCGCGATTCCACCCGCGGATATTGCGGGCACATGTCAGCTGTTCAAAACAGCTGACATGTCCCCGGAAAGATGTGGGCTCACCACCGGAGCCCACATCAAAGCGGGGCATACAGACATCGGTGTACTAATACCGTACATCCGATGTCAGTAAGGGGTTAAGCATTTCTTTTTTTTTTAAATCATGTATTTTTTATTAAAGCATATGACACGCCATTAACACAGTCCGATACAATTTCCAAACAAATACCGTACATTAGATACATGACCTGATAATATATTTTCATTTTACTAAACAACACCCTTACCACCTAACCAACCCCCCTCTCCCTCCCCCCAATCTCTTGCCCATTATCCAATACAACCATCTGACAGCATCACCTCTTGAGAAAAGATAACAAGCTTTACAAAAACACGCCTGTACATGTAGGAGTCCCCCCAGAATCAACTACACAACACCCATTCTACTTTGCAGTAACTCAGCAGATGGATAATCCATCCACCCCACACATTTTCAAATTTTGTATTCTGACCTCTCTTACTGTATATATTTCTTTCCATAAGGACAATAAAATGTATCTTGTTGATAAATTCCTTTTTCCCTGGCGGTTTTTCATCCAACCAGTGCATTGCGATAAGCTTTCACGCAGCATACAACAATCTTGCGATAGTCAGCCTTCCACATTCATCCGTAGCAATATCATCCATACAGCCCAAAAGGCAAGTCAGCGGGTTACGCACCACATCTACTCCTGTCACCTCCTGGATCAAGTTAAAGGGAACCTTAATTTGCTGTCAAACACGACGATACACACCGACCTAACGACGAAATAAGGTGCTGGCCTTCTAGCTCCGACCAACGATAACGTTGGAAAGTTGTTCAGTGTGAAGGTTCCTTTAGCAAAAGCACTCAATCTAGGAGATCTGCACACCTCCATACACACAGCCCACTGTGAGACAAACCGGTCTCAATTTACAAAGTAAACCACACGCAGGGGTGGAGATATGGTGAACAGCCCTCTCTCCCAACTCTTCAACTTCTCACAATCAAACTTTTATGACCGATTTATCCCTTTTAGTCCTATATGTGCTAAAACAATTCTCCAGGTTTATATCCCATCCACTAAGTATCCTACAGCGACCGTACAACATATATTAATTTGTGCCAATATAACCCATTTTTTAATGTGCACGT
This sequence comes from Ranitomeya variabilis, assembly GCF_051348905.1. Classification (NCBI taxonomy): domain Eukaryota; kingdom Metazoa; phylum Chordata; class Amphibia; order Anura; family Dendrobatidae; genus Ranitomeya; species Ranitomeya variabilis. Next base: position 544,285,360 of record NC_135236.1, on the reverse strand, counting down.
TTTGCACATATAACTCCTGATAAGGATGACTGTACAGGTTTTATTTACGCTTCAGTTGCCATTGGAACAGACCTCAAGTAGTTCCAGCTCATGGCTGGTCATGCTTAATGCAGGGTCTACAGCCATTTTATGTGTGCTCTAGGTCAGTGTGTTTGAACGAAGTCTCCTATGAGGGATGGTATCACGGAAAGGGGTAGAGCTTCGTTCATTACACTGTGGGAGCTCATCCCAGTAAGGCGATGTGATTCTGTGCTGGTAACTGAGATTAGCAATATATTGTACGCTGGGCAGCACACAGGGGCTGAGATTAGAAATATACTGTAATAGGGGGCCCTGTGTGCAGAGACTGAGAGGGGAGATATATTGTAGGATAGGTTGAGAGAAGAGATACACTGAAGGAAGGGGTTGTGTGTACAAGAGCTGAGAATAGTTGAGCTGTGTAACCTGTTGCTGAGAAATCAGTGATGTAAAACTGCAAAAGACTCTATGCGTATGGCAAAGGATTATCTTCTAACATGCATCAATAGAGCAGAATTTGCAGGTTCGCAAAAGTGATCTTTCAGCAGAAGGCTGAAGTGATCTTTCTGCAGTGCTGTTGTGGAAAAGAGTTGAACACTGCTATAACCAGCTAGTGATGTAAAACAGCACAGGCAGCTGTACTGATGTTGATGGCAGAAGATAAAATTGGTCAGACATTTTACTGAGCAAGAGCAATACGTGCACAGAGGCATAAGGGGAATTCTGCACTTAGATTAGCTTAACCCCTTACCGATATATGACGTACTGGTGTGTCATATGCTAGCTCCTTGACTTTAGTGCGGACTTGCACGACAAACCCGCATCTTTCCCTTCACATGATGGCTGATATATCAGCCATTATGTGCCTCTAACAGCCACGGATAGAGAGGAGCTACACTTGCCTCTGTTGACCAACCGAGCATGCGGGCTCGTCATTCCACGTGCCTATGATGTGAACATGAGGTGTCGATGGGTTGTCATAACAGCTGGGGGTCTGCTGAAGACCCCCGGGGCTGTCATTACAATCATTCTGTCAAAGCCAGCGTTTAGCTGCTGTTCATAGGAGATCGCGATTTTCTCTATACATACAGTAGCAGTGCTTCTGTACTATTATGTATAGCATAAGCGATAAAACAATTGAAGCTTCTCTAATAAATACAGTAAAAGAAATGCTTTTAAAAATATAAAAACAATTGAAAAATAAAAAATTTCAAATCATCCCCTTTTTGCCCCATTAAAAATAAAACAAAAATATACACATTTGGTATCTGTGTTTGAAAAAGTCTGATGCATCAAAATCTAAAATAAATTAATTTGATTGATAAAATGTCGCAATAGAAAAGAAATCAAAACACCAGAATTCCGTTTTTTGGCCTCCACAACATTGCAATAAAATGCAATAAGAGGTGATCAAAACATCATATCTACCCCAAAATGGTATCAGTAAATTTAAATAGCAGGATAGGAAGCATTGTATATACTCGAGTATAAGCCAAGTTTTCAGCACATTTTTTTTCTGCTGAAAATGCCCCCCTCGGCTTATACTCGAGTGAGGGTCACAGGAGGCAGGAGTCAGCTGCTGTGTCTAAAGCCTGTGCCCGCTGCTAAAGAAATGAATGTTCACTTTGCTGGCAGTGAATATTAATTTCTCTTTAATAGTGGGCACAGTAGTCACAGCCGCTGGCTTCCTACAGTGGTGGGGCGATCACGTGTGCCCGCTACTTAAGGGAATGAATATGCAATGCCCTCCACTCCCAGGGCAGTGAGTATTCATTCCCTTAAGTAGCGGGCACACGTGCTCGTCCCTCCGCTGCAGCTGCTGGCATCGGAACAAGATGCTGCGAGGGAGCATAGGGACAGTAAGTAGGAAAGTTTATATTTTTTTTAATGTTTTTCTGATGGGGCCATGCAAACAAGGATAGGCATGAGGAACCATGCAGACCAGGATAGGGATGAATACTATGCATACCTCGATAGGGATGAGGAGTCATGCATACCAAGATAGGGATGAAGGAGCCATGCATACCAGGGTAAGGATGAGGGGGCCATACATACCAGGACAGGGATGAGGAGACAATGCATACCAGGCTTACACTTGAGTCAATAGGTTTTCCCAGTTACTCGAGTATATATGATAATTGCTGCTCTCTGCGACATACACAAATATTGGTAATAGAATTGTAGGTTTATTGTCAACGTGTTTCAGAGTCTACGGACTCCTTCTTCAGGACAACCAGTGAGAGGTCTCTCACCTGGCCAAAGCAAACCTAATGCTTTGGACTGATGAGAGGCAAACACCATGAAAAATGCAATTCGAATGTATGGTTTGGCTTATCATGTTATTTGGCAAAGCGAGTTACAGGGTCAGTACTTTTAGAGTTACTAAATTTAACTTCAAAAAGGAGCATTGCATGGTCTCCTTACTACAGATTGGCAGTCTCCACAGACAGAAATGGTCCACCTTATTGTTCTTATTAAAATGTGTACATTATAGATACAGACTGAAAGACAGCAAAACAATGAAGGAACACATGTAAAACAAACCAGAATGTGTGTCAAACCTTAAATTCCTCAAAGTACAGGCATACTTTTTCATTTTCCGGGTGTTTGCTTTTGAAGCTGCTTCAGACAATACCATATATTATATAGAGTCTTTACAAACAGAGTGATCTATTTCAAGTGTTTGTTTCTGTTAATGATTATGGCTTACAGCCAATGAAAACCAAAAGTAATTATCTCAGTAAATTAAAATAATTAACAAAAAACACCTGCAAAGGCTTTCAAAGTGTTTAAAAAGGTCACTTAGTCTGTTTCAGTAGGCTCAACAATCATAAGGCCGGGGTCACACTTGCAAGTGTGATGTGTGAAACGCACGTGAGTCTCTCGCATCAATACCCAGCACTGCCACCGGCACTCGGACTGGAGCGTACGGCTGCATGTATTTCTATGCAACTGAACGTTCCGGTCCCGAGTGCTGGGTATTGATGCGAGAGACTTGCACGAGATTCTCGCATCACTCTTGCAAGTGTGATCCCGGCCTAAATTAGAATGATTAACAAAACACCTGCAATGGTTTCCTAAGCATTTAAAACGATCCCTTAGTCTGTTTCAGCAAGGCTCCACAATCATGGGGAAGACTGCTGACTTGACAGATATCCAGAAGGCAGTCATTTACACACTCCACAAGGAGGGTAAGCCACAAAAGGTCATTGCTAAAGAATGTGGCTGTTCACAGAGTGCTGTATCCAAGGATATTAATGGAAAGTTTGTGTGCAAGGAAAACGTGTGGTAGAAAAAGGTGCACATGATTGTTAAGATAAGGCCACTGAAAAATTTGGGGGAGATTCACAAGGCGTGGACTGCTGCTGTAGTCATTGCTTCAAGAGCCACCACACACAGACGTATCCAGGACATGGACTACAAGTGTCGCATTCCTTGTGTCAAGTCACTCATAACCAATAGACAACACAGAAGTGTCTTACCTGGGCCAAGGAGAAAAATAACTGGACTGTTGCTCAGTGGTCCAAGGTTTTGTTTTCAGATGAAAGTAAATTTTGAATTTCATTTGGAAATCAAGGTCCCAGAGTCTGAAGGAAGAGTGGAGAGGCACGCAATCCAAGCTGCTTGAGGTCTAGTGTGGAGTTTCCACAATCAGTGATGGTTTGGGGAGCCATATCATCTGCTGGTGTAGGTGCACTGTGTTTTATCAAGACCAAAGTTAGCGCAGCCTTCTACCAGGAAATTTTAGAGCACTTCACGCTTCCCTCTGCTGACAAGCTTTTTTGGAGATGGAAATTTCATTCTCCAGCATGACTTGGCACCTGTCCACACTGCCAAAAGTACCAATACCTGGTTTAAAATCAACAGTATCACTGTGCATGATTGGCCAGCAAACTCGCCTGACCTTAACTCTATAGAGAATCTATGGGGTATTGTCAAGAGGAAGATGAGACACCAGACCCAACATTGCAGACGAGCCGAAGGCTGATATCAATGCAACGTCGATTTCCATAACACTTCAGCAGTGCTACAGGCTGATTGCCTCCATGCCACGCTGCATTGATGCAAAAGGAGCCCCGGCCAACTATTTAGTGCATTTACTGATGTTATAAAGTGTTCTAATTTACTGAGATAATTACTTTTGGGTTTTCATTGGCTGTAAGCCATAATCATCAACATTAACAGAAATAAACAATTGAAATAGATCACTCTGTTTGTAATGACTCTATATAATACATAAGTTTCACTTTTTGTACTGAAAAACTGAAATAAATTAACTTTTTGATGACATTCTAATTTAGTGAGAAGCACTTGTACATAGGCCAATGCTGCAGAAGAGTAAGTAAAGGGCCTAAAATGGGTGAAAATTATAATGGACAGTGATGGTTTTTTCAAGATTAAAATAATTGGATTTAAACTCTTCATACGTGAATTACAACATTTTTTCTTAACTGTCAAATGTTTTTCAAGGTGTTTGATTTTTATTATTTCAGCTCACTCTGTTGTGTCAGCACTTAGATGATCTATGGGAGGAGAACAGTGGATGTGTTGTCTTGTTCCCATGGATTCAGTTTCTGAAGGAAGAGACACTTGATTACTTGAACATAAAATCTCCATATGAAATTGAGCTGTCTAGCAATGGCTTACAGAACCGTATGGAACCCACTGAAAAGACCCCTGCCGATGGGGTCTTATTGGAAAGAGGATCATCTGATAAACGGGCCATACAGGACGTGCAGTCAGTGTCTGCCCTGGTCAAATACATCTTGGTCTTCAGTGAAGCTCAGGAAAAGAAGGTTTTTGATAGCAAACCGTTCTTGTGCAATATCTGTTTTATGGAGAAGCTGGGCAGTGAGTGCACCCACTTTAAGGACTGCCAGCATGTGTACTGTAACTGCTGTCTCAAAGACTACTTTGAAATCCAGATTAAGGACGGACAAGTTCATGCTCTAAACTGCCCTGAACCAAAGTGCAAATCTGTTGCAACACCAGCTCAGGTAAGTGAAAGATCGTTGAGTCATTTGCCATACAAAATGCCGTAAGTGCAAAAAACCTTTCTACTTCTCACCAAAGTTTTAGTAAGTAAAGGGAACCTGTCACTAAATTCATGCTGCCCAATCCACGGGCTACATAAATCAAAGCCTGGCTGCGCAATTGCACTCAGATATGACTTATTTGAAATACTGTATTGCTTTAGAGAAAACATGGTTTGAAATGGTGACCGGAAACTGTAGCGATGAGATGAGTTTAGTCCGACACAGCCCCTGATGGGCTTCTCCCTGCACCGCTCTACTTCATTAACAAGTCTTTTTATATGTACACAACTAGAGTGCAGCGAAGAGAATTCTGCCACGGGCTGCGCTGAGCTAGTTAGCTTTCCCTATCTCTGGCCGGCTTTTCAAACTGCACGGATAAAACATACCTGGCCTGTGGGCAACATGAATCAATTGACTGGTTCCATTAACCCTTTTACCCCCGAAGGTGGTTTTCATGTTACTGACCGGGCCAATTTTTAAAATTCTGACCACTGTCACTTTATGAGGTAATAACTCGGGAACGCTTCAACGGATCCCGTTGATTCTGACATTATTTTTTCGTGACATTTTGTACTTCCTGACAGTGGTAAAATTTCTTTGATATGACTTGCGTTTATTTGTGGAAAAAAAACGGAAACTTGGCGATAGTTTGGAAAATGTTGCAATTTTTCAACTTTGAATTTTCATGCCCTTAAATCACACACACGTCGCAGAAAATAGTTAATAAATAACGTTCCCCACATGTCTACTTTACATTAACACAATTCTTGAACCTACATTTTTTTTTTTAGTTGGGAAGTTATAAGGGTTAAATGTTGACCAGTGATTTTTCATTTTTCCAGCAAAATTTATAAAACCATTTTTTTTAGGGACCACATCACATTTGAAGTCACTTTGAGGGATCTATATGATAGAAGATACCCAAAAGTGACACCATTCTAAAAACTGCACCCCTCAAGGTGCTCAAAATCACATTCAAGAAGTCTATTAACCCTTTAGGTGCTTCACATGAATTTTTTGAAAAAAAATTAAACATTTAACTTTTGTTTCACAAAATATTGACTTCAGATCCAAATTTTTTTATTTTGACAAGGGTAACAGGAAAAAATGGACCCTAGAATTTGTTGTGCAATTTCTCCTGAGCATGCCGATACTCCATATGAGGGAGAAAACCACTGTTTGGGCGCACGGCAGAGATCAGAAGGGAAGGAGCGCTATTTGACTTTTTGAATGCAAAATTGCTGGAACAATTGACAGATGCCATGTTGTGTTTGGAGAGCCCCTGATGTGCCTAAACAATGAAAATCCCCCACAATTGACACCATTTTGGAAACTAGACCCCTCAGGGAACTGATCGCGATGTGTGGTGAGCACATTGAACCCTCGGGTGCTTCACAGAAGTTTATAACGTTGAGCCGTAAAGATAAAAAATATCAAATTTTCCGAACAAATTTGATTTGAGCACAAAATATTGCATTTTCAGAAGGGTAACAGGAGAAATTGCACCATACAATTTGTTGTGCAATGTCTCCTGAGTACGCCGATACCCAATATGAAGGAAAAACTACTGTTTGGACGCACGGCAGAACTCAGAAGGGAAGGAGCATCATTTGACTTTTTGAATGTAAAATTTCCTGGAATCATTAGTGGACGTCATATCCCATTTGGAGAGCCCCTGATGTGCCTAAACAGTGGAAACCCCCGACAAGAAACTGGAAACTATAACCCTCAAGGAATGTACATAGATACGTGGTGAGCACCTTGAACACCCTCCCCGGTGCTTCACAGAAATTGATAACATTGAGCCGTGAAAGTAAATGTATCACATTTTCTCCCAAAAAAGTTATTTTGGCCCCAAATTTTGCATTTTCATAAGGATAACAGGAGAAACTGCACCATACAGTTTGTTGTGCAATTTCTCCTGAATATGACAAGGGGGGAATACTACTTTTGAGGCACAATGAACAGCTCAGAAGGAAAGAGGCGCTCCATATTGGAGTTTAGATTCTTCTGGAATGGTTTGAGGGTGCCATGTCACATTGGCAGAACCCCTGAGGTACCAGAACAGCAGAAACCCTTATATGTGAGCTCATTTAATAAAACTGCACTCCTAAATAAATTTGTCTAGTAGTGCACTGATCATATTGACACCACATATGCCTCAGAGAATTTTTTACCGCTGAGCGGTGAAGAAAGAATAAATTACATTTTTACCAATAAAATATTGTTTTATCCCCAAGTTTTTAATTTTTCTAAGGGCTAATAGGAATTTTTTTACAACAAACGGAGGTCTATTTTTTCCTGAATGCGCCAATACCCTACATGTAATCGGGAAATATTTTCAGGCACAGTGCAAAGCTCAGAAGGCAAGGAGCGTCAGATTTTACTGTTATGGTTTGCAGGTGCCATGACCCACTGGGAGAGCCCGTGAGGTGCTAGAACAGCAGAACTCCCCATAAGTGACCCTATTTTACAAACTACACCTCTCAATGAATTCATCTAGGTGTGCAGTGATCATATTGACACCACGGGTGTGTCACAGAGTTTTATACCATTGGGCAGTGAATTAAAAATAACTACATTTTTACCACTAAAATTTTGTTTTAGCCCCATATTTTATATTTTCACACAAGAAGTGGGTAAAATTGGCACCAAACTTTGGCCCACAATTTCTACTGAACTTGGCAATACCCCATATGTGGCTTTACAGTACTACTTAGCCATCCAGAGAGACTCCGGAATGGAGCGCAGATTTTCCTAAAACAGTTTGCGGACTCTATAGACAGAGCCCCTAATTGCTAGAAGAGCAGAATTCCTCAAGTAACCCCATTTTGGAAACTATACACCTTGGGGAATTTATCTACAAGTGTAGTGACGATTTTGACTCCATGGGTATTTTCCAGAAACAAGCAGCAATGAATGTTGCCTAGTGAATTTGTAAACTGCTGTTGTAGTGACCAGTACGTTGTAGTCACCAGTATATTATGCCCAGCCCATGCTCTGGAGGCATGCACCCGTAAGTTAGGCGGGCTCTAATCGCTTCAGAAATGCCAAACATGGATGCAATATGTGGTTTAGGTACACTGTGGGGCATTTGGATTTGAGAGCGGAGAATTTGCTGAATTTCTTTTGGGGAGCGAGGAGCCATTTAGCTTTTCCAGAGCCTTTGTGCTATCAGTAGCTTGGAAGCTCCCTATATTTCCGTTAACAGATGACAGACCTGAGTGGGGACTTGCTTTTTTTGTGGATTGAGTTGAAGCTTTTATTGGGAACATTTTACATAACGTTTTGGATGAAAGTACTCTACGGTGACTGCTTACTTTGGGGTTTCTATCTGAATCTCTTAGTGACGTGATTCAGATGAAACCCAGAGGGATCCATTCACTATAATGAGGCAGCAGAGTTAGTCTGGACTCCGTCTGGCCTCTGTTCAGTGGTGTCCTTCTTTCAGAAGTGCACAAAACTGTAGCCGATGGCACTTTTATGCAATTCTAAAAAGGACACCGCCGGATCACAGGTCAGACGGCACCCACAGCGCCTCTATCTGTCTCATTATAGGGAATCTTCAGCCAGAGGTTCTGTCTGAATCACGTATTGCAGAGATTTACACAGAAACCCCAATACTAGCCCTCAGCACAGACCGTACGATAAATGTGCGCCAAGCCTTACTGCGATCTTTGGGAGGCAGAATGAAAAAATCAACAGCAGGTGAAGAATTGGTTTTATTAATTTTTTACACCGTTCCTCATGTGGTATAAGTGATTAGGCGACTTTATTCTTCGGGTTGTTGCGATTACAGCGATGCCAGATGTATATCGGGTTTTTGTGGATGGCTGCTGTCACACACTAAAAGATGCTTTTTTATTGCAAAAAATAGCTTTTGCATCACCATATTTTGAGAGCTATAATTTTTCCATATTTTGGCCCACAGAGTCAAGTGAGGACTTGTTTTTTTTTTTTGCTGGACAAGTTGACGTTTTTATTGTTACCATTTTTGGCCACATGACATTTTTTGATTGCATTTTATTCCGATTTTTGGGAGGCAGAGAGAACAAAAACCAGCAATTCAGGATTTTTATTTTTTTTTGGTGGGGGAGGTTTATGTTATTCCATGTGTGGTAAGATTGATAAGGCAGTTTTAGGGTATGTGCACACGCTGCGGATCCGCAGCGGATTTGACGCTGCGGATCCGCAGCAGTTTTCCCAAAGTTTACAGAACCATGTAAACCTATGGGAAAAAAAAAACCCGCTGTGCACATGCTGTGGAAAAATCCGCGCGGAAACGCAGCGGATTATTTTCCGCAGCATGTCAATTCTTTCTGCGGATTCCGCAGCGGTTTTCAACCTGCACCAATAGGAAAGTGCAGTGGAAAACCCGCAGAGGAATCCGCAGAAGAAACCGCGATAAAATCCGCAGTGAAAACCGCAGTGGTTTTGCACTGCGGATTTCCCCAATCCGCAGCAGAATCCGCAATGTGTGCACATACCCTTATTCTCCGGGTCAGTATGATTACAGTGATACCTCATTTAGATTATACTCACCCAGGGGGGTGGTCCGGTTCGGCTCAGGTCCGATGGGTGTCGCGGTCAAGGTCCGGCGCCTCCTATCTTCATGCGATGACGTCCTCTTCTTCCTGCCGCGGCTGCTGCGCAGGTGTACTTTGTCTGACCTCTTCAGGGCAGAGCAAAGTACTGCAGTGCGCAGGCGCCAGGCCTCTCTGACCTTTCCCGGCGCCTGCGCACTGCAGTACTTTGTTCTGCCCTCAACAGCCGCGGCAGGAAGACAAGAAGAGGACGTCATCGTATGAAGATAGGAGGCGCCGGACCACGACGCCCATCGGACCTAGACCGAAGCGGGGACCGCCCCTGGGTGAGTATAAGATAACCTGTTTTTCTTACCTTTCAGGTTACATCGGGGGCTTATCTACAGCATTACAGAATGCTGTAGATAAGCCCCTGATGCCGGTGGCCTTATATCATATACGATTTTTGGGGGTGATAGATTCCCTTTAAATATTTATTTGTAGATACAATACAATATTTGCTTTGTTTTTTTATTTTTTAGAATTATTTTCAAAAAATGTTTTTACTTTTTTTTTTTTTACCTTAGTCCCACTATGGGGCAATTATTTTTTGCAGGCTGATCGCTTGTACAGCATGGGGATGCAGCAACATCCCCATGCTATAGAAACTGTCAGCTCTGCACTGACAGGGAAAGTTTCTGATCATGCACTGCACGTGATCACCAAGTTTCCTAGCTCTGGTGACCCGGATGTCGTCATGATGACATCGAGTCACCATGGCAACAACCGGGACCCCTGCGGAGTCTCCGATCCAAAGGCAGAGGGGCTGTCATCCCTCTGCCAGCTCCCGCAATGCTGCGATCTCGTTTGATTGCAGCATTTCGGGGGTTAAAGTGCCTGGAGTGGTGCGTGACCGCTCCTGACACTTAGGGGCGGGTGTCAGCTGTCAGAATCCGCTGACACCCGGTGGCGATCGCCCACACACCAACATGGTGGCGGGTGATACCCTCGGCGTAATAATCCGTCCCTTGTTGGATAGACCAAGGTCACATGGATGTCTGATGTCAGAAAGAGGTTAAAAGTAGAGCTTATAAATGTGTACAGAGAAAAATTAATAAATTAAATGAACATTCAGTGTTTGGAAACTGTTAGGCTATGTGGATACGTTGCAGAATTGCCGCCGAAATTTCCGCGGCAATTCTGCAACTCCCTGCCACGGGAAATACGCATGTAGAATTGGCATGCATATTCCCGCTAAACACTAGCGTTTTGCATAGTGTTTGACAAGTGTGACCAACTTTTTACTATTGATGCTGCCTATGCAGCATCAATAGTAAAAAGATCTAATGTTAACCCCTTCCCGACCCATGACGCCACGTAGGCGTCACGAAAACCCGTGCCAATCCGACCCATGACGCCTATGTGGCGTCATGGAATGATCGCGTCCCTGCAGATCGGGTGAAGGGGTTAACTCCTATTTTACCCGATCTGCAGGGAGAGGGGGAGTGGTACTTCACCCCCCCCGTGGCTACGATCGCTCTGATTGGCTGTTGAAAGTGAAACTGCCAATCAGAGCGATTTGTAATATTTCACCTAAAAAACTGGTGAAATATTACAATCCAGCCATGGCCGATGCTGCAATACCATCGGCCATGGCTGGAAATACTGAAGTGACCCCCCCCCCCACACCCACCGATCGCCCCCCAGTCCTCCGTTATGGGGTCCGGTCCCCTCCGTCCGCCTGCCGGCTCCCCCGTCCTCCTGTCCGCTCCCTCCTTGCTCAGATCCACCCCCCCTGTGCTCCGATCACCCCCCCTGTGCTCCGATCCACCCCCCCACCACCCCTTCATACTTACCGATCCTCCCGGTGTCCGTACGTCTCCTCGCTGGGCGCCGCCATCTTCCAAAATGGCGGGCGCATGCTCAGTGCGCCCGCCGAATCTGATTTTGATCGCTGTGGTAGGTTCTGTCACAGCGATCAAAATAAAAAAAATAATAAATAACCCCCCCCCCCCCTTTATCACCCCCATAGGTAGGGACAATAATAAAATAAAGAAATTTTTTTTTTCTTTTTCCACTAGGGTTAGGGTTAGAACTAGGGTTAGAACTAGGGGTAGGGTTAGGGGTAGGGTTAGGGTTACGGGTAGGGTTAGGGGTAGGGTTATGGCATGTGCACACAGAGCGGATCGGCAGCGGATCGGCAGCGGATCGGCCGCGGATCCGCAGCGGATCCGCAGCGGATCGGCCGCGGATCCGCAGCGGATTGGCCGCGGATCCGCAGCGGATTGGCCGCTGCGAATTCGAAGCAGTTTTCCATCAGGTTTACAGTACCATGTACACCTAAGGAAAACCAAATCCGCTGTGCCCATGGTGCGGAAAATTCCGTGCAGAAACGCTGCGTTGTATTTTCCGCAGCATGTCAATTCTTTGTGCGGATTCCGCAGCGTTTTACACCTGTTCCTCAATAGGAATCCGCAGGTGAAATCCGCAAAAAAAACACTGGAAATCTGCTGTAAATCCGCAGGTAAAACGCAGTGCCTTTTACCTGCAGATTTTTCAAAAATCGTGCGGAAAAATCTCACACGAATCCGCAACGTGGGCACAGAGCCTTAGGGTTAGGGTTGGAATTAGAGTTAGGGTTGGAATTAGGGCTAGGGTTTGAAATAGGGTTAAGATTAGGCTTGTGGTTAGGGTTACGGATAGGGTTAGGGGTGTGTTGGGGTTACAGTTGTGGTTAGGGTTGGGATTAGGGTTACGGTTGGGATTAGGGTTAGGATTAGGGTTGGAATTAGGGTTACGGGTGTGTTGCGGTTAGGGTTGTGGTTAGGGGTGTGTTGGGGTTAGGGTTGTGATTAGGGTTATGGCTACAGTTGGGATTAGGATTAGGGGTGTGTTGGGGTTAGTGTTGAAGTTAGAATTGAGGGGTTTCCACTGTTTAGGCACATCAGGGGTCTCCAAACGCAACATGGCGCCACCATTGATTCCAGCCAATCTTGCGTTCAAAAAGTCAAATGGTGCTCCCGCCCTTCCAAGCCCCGATGTGCGCCCAAACAGTGGTTTACCCCCACATTTGGGGTACCAGCGTACTCATGACAAACTGGGCAACAACTGTTGGGGTCCAATTTCTCCTGTTACCCTTGCAAAAATAAAAAATTTCTTGCTACAACATAATTTTTGAGGAAAGAACAATTATTTTTTATTTTCACGGCTCTGTGTTATAAACTTCTGTGAAGCACTTGGGGGTTGAAAGTGCTCACCACACATCTAGATAAGTTCCTTCGGGGGTCTAGTTTCCAAAATGGGGTCACTTGTGGGGTGTTTCTACTGTTTAGGCACATCAGGGGCTCTGCAAATGCAATGTGACGCCCGCAGACCATTCCATCAAAGTCTGCATTTCAAATGTCACTACTTCCCTTCCGAGCCCTGACGTGCGCCCAAACAGTGGTTTACCCCCACATATGGAGTATCAGCGTACTCACAACAAACTGGGCAACAAATATTGGGGTCCAAATTCTCCTGTTACCCTTGTGAAAATAAAAAATTGCTTGCTAAAACATCTTTTTTGAGGAAAGAAAAATGATTTTTTATTTTCACGGCTCTGCGTTGTAAACTTCTATGAAGCACTTGGGGGTTGAACGTGCTCACCACACATCTAGATAAGTTCCTTGGGGGGGGTCTAGTTTCCAAAATGGGGTCACTTGTGGGGGGTTTCTACTGTTTAGGCATATCAGGGGCTCTGCAAACGTAACATGATGCCCGCAGACCATTCCATCAAAGTCTGCATTCCAAAACGTCACTACTTCCCTTCCGAGCCCCGGCATGTGCCCAAACAGTGGTTTACCCCCACATATGGGGTATCAGCGTACTCAGGAGAAACTGGACAACAACTTTTGGGGTCCAATTTCTCCTGTTACTCTTGCAAGAATAAAAAATTCTGGGCTAAAAAAATATTTTTGAGGAAAGGAAACACATTTATTATTTTCACGGCTCTGCGTTATAAACTTCTGTGAAGCACTTGGGGGTTCAAAGTGCTCACCACACATCTAGATAAGTTCCCTTGGGGGTCTAGTTTCCAAAATGGAGTCACTTGTGGGGAGTTCCTATTGTTTAGGCACATCAGGGGCTCTGCAAACGCAACCTGATGCCCGCAGAGCATTCCATCAAAGTCTGCGTTTCAAAACGTCACTACTTCCCTTCCGAACCCCGACGTGTGCCAAAACAGTGGTTTACCCCCACATATGGGGTATCAGCGTACTCAGGAGAAACTGGACAACAACTTTTGGGGCCCAATTTCTCCTGTTACTCTTGCAAAAATAAAAAAATTCTGGGCTGAAAAAATATTTTTGAGGAAAGGAAACACATTTTTTATTTTCACGGCTCTGCGTTATAAACTTCTGTGAAGCACTTGGGGGTTCAAAGTGCTCACCACACATCTAGATTAGTTCCTTGGGAGGTCTAGTTTCCAAAATGGGGTCACTTGTAGGGGAGCTCCAATGTTTAGGCACACAGGGGCTCTCCAAACGCGACATGGTGTCCGCTAACGATTGGAGCTAATTTTCCATTCAAAAAGTCAAATGGCACGCCTCCCCTTCCGAGCCTTGCCGTGCACCCAAACAGTGGTTTACCCCCACATATGAGGTATCGGCATACTCAGGAGAAATTGCCCAACAAAATTTAGGATCCATTTTATCCTGTTGCCCATGTGAAAATGAAAAAATTGAGGCTAAAATAATTTTTTTGTGAAAAAAAAGTACTTTTTCATTTTTACGGATCAATTTGTGAAGCACCTGGGGGTTTAAAGTGCTCACTATGCTTCTAGATAAGTTCCTTGGGGGGTCTAGTTTCCAAAATGTGGTCACTTGTGGGGGAGCTCCAATGTTTAGGCACACGGGGGCTCTCCAAACGCGACATGGTGTCCGCTAAAGATTGGAGCCAATTTTTCATTCAAAAAGTCAAATGGCGCTCCTTCCCTTCCGAGCCCTGCCGTGCGCCCAAACAGTGGTTTAATAAAAAAATTGTTGCTAAAAGATCATTTTTGTGACTAAAAAGTTAAATGTTCATTTTTTACTTCCATGTTGCTTCTGCTGCTGTGAAACACCTGAAGGGTTAATAAACTTCTTGAGTGTGGTTTTGAGCACCTTGAGGGGTGCAGTTTTTAGAATGGTGTCACTTTTGGGTATTTTCAGCCATATAGAACCCTCAAAATGACTTCAAATGTGAGGTGGTCCCTAAAAAAAATGGTTTTGTAAATTTTGTTGTAAAAATGAGATCACTGGTTAAATTTTAACCCTTATAACTTCCTAGCAAAAAAAAAAAATTGTTTCCAAAATTGTGCTGATGTAAAGTAGACATGTGGGAAACGTTATTTATTAACTATTTTGTGTCACATAACTCTCTGGTTTAACAGAATAAAAATTCAAAATGTGAAAATTGCGAAATTTTCAAATTTTTGGCCAAATTTCCGTTTTTTTCACAAATAAACTCAGAAATTATCGACCTAAATTTACCACTAACATGAAGCCCAATATGTCACGAAAAAACAATCTCAGAATCGCTAGGATCCGTTGAAGCGTTTCTGAGTTATTACCTCATAAAGGGACACTGGTCAGAATTGCAAAAAACGGCAAGGTCATTAAGGCCAAAATAGGCTGGGTCATGAAGGGGTTAAAAATAATAATAAAAAAAAAATCATGATATTCTCACCTTCCGACGGCCCCAGCAGCCTTCCCACTCCTCGTGATGCTCCCGGCAGCTCCCGTTCCCAGTAATGCCTCGCGACAGTGACCCCAGATGATGTAGCATCACGCGAGACCGCTACATCATCACAGGTCATTGTCGCAAGGCATTACTGGGAACGGGAGCATCGCGAGGAGTGGGAAGACTGCGGGGGCCGTCGGAAGGTAAGAATATCACGATTTTTTTTTTTATTATTATTTTTTTATTTTTACAGGTATATGGTTCCCAGGGCCTGGAGGAGAGTCTCCTCTCCTCCACCCTGGGTACCAACCGCACATGATCCACTTACTTCCCGCATGGTGGGCAAAGCCCCATGCGGGAAGTAAGCGGATCAGTGCATTCCTATGTGTGCGGAATCACTGCGATTCCGCACAAAGAATGAACATGCTGCGTTTTTTCCGGAATGCGATTCCGCCGCTGAAAAAAAACGCAGCATGTGCGCAAAAAATGCGGAATGCATTAAAGATGATGGGATGTAAGTGGGTTTTTTTAGCAGAAAACGGCCGAAAAAAATGCTAAAAAAACGCTAAAAATCCTGAACGTGTGCACATATCCTTAGGCTTTCCTTCATGATTTGGCAACTTGCAGCATCCGTGAGGAATTATAAACTGTTGGCCACATCAAGTTTGTGTTTTTAGATCCTAATGCTTGCATATCACAAAATGGAAAAAAATAGAAAGTAAAATATGCACCATAACAAAAACAAGGCCTCATTCAGTCATTTTGACACGCAATAAGAAAGGTTTAGAATCCAGAATGTCAAACTGCGAAAAATGTAAAAAGGTAAAATAAACCACTTTCGTTAAGTTTAGACACATTAGTCTTAACTAGGGTTGAGCGAAACGGGTCGATCATTTTCAAAAGTCGCCGACTTTTGGCTAAGTCGGCGTCTCATGAAACCCGATCCGACCCCTGTGCTTGTCGGCCATGCGGTACGCGACTTTCGCGCCAAAGTCGCGTTTCAATGACGCGAAAAGCGCCATTTCTCAGCCAATGAAGGTGAACGCAGAGTGTGGGCAGCGTGATGACATAGATCCTGGTCCCCACCATCTTAGAGAAGGGCATTGCAGTGATTGGCTTGCTGTCTGCGACGTCACAGGGGCTATAAAGGGGCGTTCCCGCCGACCGCCATCTTACTGCTGCTGATCTGAGCTTAGGGACAGGTTGCTGCCGCTTCGTCAGAAGCAGGGAGAGCGTTAGGCAGGGTCCACTAACCACCAAACCGCTTGTGCTGCAGCGATTTCCACTGTCCAACACCACCTTCGGTGTGCAGGAACAGTGGAAGCTATTTTTTTTTTTTTTTCCCCTCAGCGCTGTAGCTCATTGGGCTGCCCTAGAAGGCTCCGTGATAGCTGTATTGCTGTGTGTACGCCACTGTGGAAACCAACTGCTTTTTTCAAAGCACATATCCTCTTGTTCCTTCCTTTCTGCACAGCTATCTTTTTTGTTTGTCCACACTTTTTATTTAATTTGTGCATCAGTCCACTCCTATTGCTGCCTGCCATACCTGGCTTACATTACTGCAGGGAGATAGTAATTGTAGGACAGTTTTTTTTTTTTTGTTTTTTTTGTGGGAGATTAAGATTGGCATTTCTGCTACAGTGCCATCCCTGTGTGTGCCATCTCTCACTGAGTGGGCCATAGAAAGCCTATTTATTTTTTCCGTGATTTGTGTTCTAAATTCTACCTCAACACAAAAACACTACATCAATCAGTGGGAGAAAAATATTGGCCTCAGTCAGGGCTTGTGTGCCACTGCTGTGTGTGCTATCTCTCATTCAGTGGGCTATAGCAAGCCTATTTTTTTTTTTTTTTTTTTTTAATATTATTTGGTTTCTAAAGTCTCCCTGAAAAAAAAAAAAAAACCTAAAAAAACAGTGGGAGAGTAATATTGCCCTTTCAGCTTGTGTGCCAGTCTTGACTCCTGGGTGTGCCACCTCTCTCCCTCTCATTCAGTGGGCCATAGAAAGCCTATTTATTTTTTTTTTTAAATATTATTGGGTTTCTAAAGTCTCCCTTAAAAAACAAAAAATACATAAAAAAACAGTGGGAGAGTAATATTGCCCTTTCAGCTTGTGTGCGAGTCTTGACTCCTGGGTGTGCCACCTCTCTCTCTCATTCAGTGGGCCATAGAAAGGCTATTTTTTTTTTGGTTTTTTTAATATTATTTGGTTTCTAAAGTCTCCCTGAAAAAAAAAAAAGAAAACATACAAAAAACAGTGGGAGAGTAATATTGCCCTTTCAGCTTGTGTGCCAGTCTTGACTCCTGGGTGTGCCACCTCTCTCCCTTTCATTCAGTGGGCCATAGAAAGCCTATTTATTTTTTTTTTTAAATATTATTGGGTTTCTAAAGTCTCCCTTAAAAAACAAAAAATACATAAAAAAACAGTGGGAGAGTAATATTGCCCTTTCAGCTTGTGTGCCAGTCTTGACTCCTGGGTGTGCCACCTCTCTCTCTCATTCAGTGGGCCATAGAAAGCATTTTTTTTTTTTTGTTTTTTTAATATTATTTGGTTTCTAAAGTCTCCCTGAAAAAAAAAAAAAAAAACATACAAAAAACAGTGGGAGAGTAATATTGCCCTTTCAGCTTGTGTGCCAGTCTTGACTCCTGGGTGTGCCACCTCTCTCCCTTTCATTCAGTGGGCCATAGAAAGCCTATTTATTTTTTTTTTTTAAATATTATTGGGTTTCTAAAGTCTCCCTTAAAAAACAAAAAATACATAAAAAAACAGTGGGAGAGTAATATTGCCCTTTCAGCTTGTGTGCCAGTCTTGACTCCTGGGTGTGCCACCTCTCTCTCTCATTCAGTGGGCCATAGAAAGCATTTTTTTTTTTTTTTTTTTAATATTATTTGGTTTCTAAAGTCTCCCTGAGAAAAAAAAAAATAAATTAGGTGGGAGATTAATATTGACATTAGTGCTTGAGTGACAGTCCTGCGTGTGTGTCATCTCTGTGATTTTGTGCCACAGAAAACAGAGTGTGTAACATTGTGCCTGATTTTCCTTGTGGTCTCACCAACCTGTTAAGGGATATTGAAATCATACTGAAGTTATAGCTCACCGTGTAAGTTGTTTGACAGCAACAAATAAAGTTACTTTGGTTAAGATTTTAAAACAATGAGGAAGTCTGGTGCAAGAGGTCGTCGTGGGCGTTCATTGTCAGCTGGTAATGATGGTAGTGGTAGTGGAGCATCAGGTGGTCGTGGGGATAAAAATATTCCACCTAAGTCTGGAGCTGTGGAGCCAGTTTCGTCGTCAGGCTACACAAGGCCTCGAACGCTCTCTTTTCTGGGAGTAGGAAAACCGCTTTTAAAGGCGGAGCAGCAACAGCAGCAAGTTTTGGCTTACATTGCAGACTCAGCCTCTAGCTCTTTTGCCTCCTCTTCCGAAACTGGTAAATGTAAAAGCAGCGCGTCGCTTGTGGATGTTCACGGTCAGGGACAAGTCGCTTCCTTGTGCTCCTCAGCAAAAACTACAACAAGAGAGAAGGATGCAGCAGGCGACACAACGGGTCACTCCATGGAGCTCTTTACACATACCGTCCCTGGCTTAGAAAGTGAAACATTTAACAGGCCATGCCCATTACAAGTATATTCTGACATGGAGTGCACTGATGCACAGCCACAGCCAGAGTACTATGCTGCTCCTTTGACTCAGACCACCACATTGCCCTCTCAGGGTACAGATCCACAATCAGACCCTGATGAGACTATGTTGCCCCGCCACGAACGCTATACCACCGACCGACACAGTGACACAGACGAAGTTGCACACGAGCTCGAAGAGGAGGTAATAGATGACCCAGTTATTGACCCCGATTGGCAGCCATTGGGGGAACAGGGTGCAGGCGGCAGTAGTTCAGAATCGGAGGTGGAGGAGGGGCCGCAGCAGGCATCAACATCGCAACAGGTTCCATCTGCCGGGCCCGTATCTGGCCCAAAACGCGTGTCAAAGCCAAAACCTGTTGGAGCACAGCGTTGCCATCCGGTTAAAGCTCAGTCTGCAATCCCTGAAAAGGGATCCGAGTCTAGGAAGAGTGCAGTCTGGCATTTTTTTAAACAACATCCAACTGATCAGCGCAAAGTCATCTGTCAAAAATGTTCAACTAGCTTAAGCAGAGGTCAGAATCTGAAAAGTCTAAATACTAGTTGCATGCATAGACACTTAACCACCATGCATTTTCAAGCCTGGACTAACTACCAAACGTCCCTCAAGGTTGTAGCACCCTCGGCCAATGAAGCTAGTCAGCAACGCAACATCCCTTCCGTCACTGTAAGGCCACCATTTTCCGCACCACCGGCAGTATCTGTGCAGGTTTCTTTGCCAGCCAAAAGCAGTCAGGGTCAGGGAATCACCAGTTTTGTAGGAGGAAATATTGCATCTAGGGCACCGGCGGAAACAATACCGTCTCCAACCGTCTCTCAGTCTGCCATGTACACCGGCACACCCGAAAGTTCCACGATCTTCAGCTCTCCAGTCCAGCTCACCCTACATGAGACTCTGGTTAGAAAAAGGAAGTACTTATCCTCGCATCCGCGTACACAGTGTTTTAACGCCCACATAGCTAGACTAATCTCGTTAGAGATGATGCCCTACCGGTTAGTTGAAAGCGAAGCTTTCAAAGCCCTGATGGAGTACGCTGAACCACGATACGAGCTACCCAGTCGACACTTTTTTTCCAGAAAAGCCATCCCAGCCCTGCACCAGCATGTTAAACAGCGCATCGTCCATGCACTCAGGCAATCTGTGAGTACAAAGGTGCACCTGACTACAGATGCATGGACCAGTAGGCATGGCCAGGGACGTTATGTGTCCATCACGGCACACTGGGTGAATGTGGTGGATGCAGGGTCCACAGGCGACATCAATTTAGGGACAGTTGTGCCTAGCCCACGGTCTAGGAAACAGTT
Source organism: Ranitomeya variabilis (assembly GCF_051348905.1). Classification (NCBI taxonomy): domain Eukaryota; kingdom Metazoa; phylum Chordata; class Amphibia; order Anura; family Dendrobatidae; genus Ranitomeya; species Ranitomeya variabilis. The sequence goes on along the minus strand of NC_135236.1, from coordinate 544,265,138 downwards.
GGCTGTAGGCGTTCGCACCCCCTCCTCCTCCTCCTCCTCGTCCTCCTGCAGAAGCTACAGCTCTTCCACAGAACGCAGTCTGCCAACCACTCCATCGGCAGATGACACTGTTGCACACCAGTTGTCCCATTATGGGCCAGCTACTGCCAAGCGTCAGCAGGCTGTATTGGCTATGAAGTGCTTGGGCGACAACAGACACACCGCGGAAGTTCTGTCCGAGTTCTTGCAACAAGAAACACAGTCGTGGCTGGGCACAGTAGATCTTGAGGCAGGCAAGGTAGTGAGTGATAACGGAAGGAATTTCATGGCTGCCATCTCCCTTTCCCAACTGAAACACATTCCTTGCCTGGCTCACACCTTAAACCTGGTGGTGCAGTGCTTATTGAAAACTTATCCTGGGTTCTCCGACCTGCTCCTCAAAGTGCGTGCACTTTGCTCACATATCCGACGTTCGCCTGTACACGCCAGCCGTATGCAGACCTATCAGCGGTCTTTGAACCTTCCCCAGCATCGCCTAATCATAGACGTTGCAACAAGGTGGAACTCAACACTGCACATGCTTCAGAGACTGTGCGAACAGAGGCGTGCTGTTATTTATTTGTGGGAGGATACACGGGCAGGCAGTAGGATGGCAGACATGGAGTTGTCAGGTGTGCAGTGGTCTAAGATACAAGACATGTGTCAAGTCCTTCAGTGTTTTGAGGAATGCACACGGCTGGTTAGTGCAGACAACGCCGTAATAAGCATGAGCATCCCCCTAATGCGTCTGCTGATGCAAAGTTTGACGCACATAAAGGAGCAGGCGTCTGCACCAGAGGAAGAGGAAAGCCTTGATGACAGTCAGCCATTGTCTGGTCAGGGCAGTGTACAGGACGAGGTAGCGGGCGAAGAGGAGGTGGAGGACGAGGAGGATGATGGGGATGAGTATATTTTTAATGCCGAACCTTTCCCGGGGGCACAGGAAATTGGTTGCGTGTCACGGCCGGGTTCTGGTTTTTTGAGGGACACAAGTGACGTAGATTTGCCTGCAACTGCCCCTCAACCAATCACAACCGGAGATTTGACAACTGGAACTTTGGCCCACATGGCGGATTATGCCTTACGTATCCTAAAAAGGGACACACGCATTACGAAAATGATGAACGATGACGATTACTGGTTGGCCTGCCTCCTTGATCCACGCTATAAAGGCAAATTGCAAAATATTATGCCACATGAGAACTTGGAACTAATATTAGCAACCAAACAATCAACTCTTGTTGACCGTTTGCTTCAGGCATTCCCAGCACACAGCGCACGTGATCGTTCTCACACGAGCTCCAGGGGGCAGCAGACTAGGAGTGTTAGGGGTGCACACATCAGAAGTGGCGTTGGACAGAGGGGTTTTCTGACCAGGTTGTGGAGTGATTTTGCTATGACCGCAGACAGGACAGGTACTGCTGCATCAATTGAAAGTGACAGGAGACAACATTTGTCCAGTATGGTTACTAACTATTTTTCATCCCTTATCGATGTTCTCCCTCAACCGTCATTCCCATTTGATTACTGGGCCTCCAAATTAGACACCTGGCCAGAATTGGCAGAATATGCATTGCAGGAGCTTGCTTGCCCGGCAGCAAGTGTCCTATCAGAAAGAGTATTCAGTGCTGCAGGTTCAATATTAACCGAAAAAAGGACTCGTCTGGCTACCCAAAATGTTGACGATCTAACATTCATTAAAATGAACCACAACTGGATTTCGAAATCTTTTGCCCCACCTTGCCCGGCCGACACCTAGCTTTCCTATGAAAAGCTCTTGCCTGTGAATTACTTTTCTAATGTCTAATTTGCTGCAGCTGATTGTACAGCATACGACATGTTTACACCTCCCTAAATGGCAAAACTCCCCACACGGGGCCGTGGTATCGCGACTTGGCGCAAGCACCCGTGAGACTGCTGTTTGTCTGAAGAGGTGGGTGTGCTCGCTTTTGGTTGACGGCATTGCTACTGGGTCCCTCATAGTACAATGTAGTGTCTCTGGCGGTGGTGGTGCGCACCCAACATCAGACACACCGTTGTAACATGAGGGGCCCTGGGGCGGTCCCGCCGGCCTCAAGAGAGTTCCCCCCTACCCCAGCTCAAAATGTGCTCTACCACGTGCAAAATTATGTCGCACAGCTCCACCAATCTTTAGTCTATTCGCTGACATCATTCAATGTCTGGCACTGACAATACAAATTTGTAGACATCTATGATGCAACTTAAAGTAGTCTGTGTCTGTGTCCTATATTGGCACCATTAAATAGTTACTGCCAAATTACTATGTCAGAAACTCAGCAGATGAGCCCACCCCTGTACCTAAGTATGCCACCTTTTTTTTTGTTTTGGTTGTTTTGCGAGACATTAACATCTATTTATATTTTGGGAGTACTGGGACAGACACTCCTTGCACTACTCCTCCACTCACCACCAAGCTGCCCGTGTATCCATGTAACCGCTGTAAAACTGCCATGAGCCTATTGTTTGTTATTTTTGGCCTTTGAAGCCTGTCTGCGGTCCCTCCTTCCACTAGTCCTCCACTGGCCAGACCACTGCTGCCCGTGTACCCCTGGAACCAATTATAAAGTGCCTACAGCCAGCCCATTTTTTTATGTTAGGCCTTTGAAGCCTGTCTGCGGTCCCTCCTTCCACTAGTCCTCCACTGGCCAGACCACTGCTGCCCGTGTACCCCTGGAACCAATTATAAAGTGCCTACAGCCAGCCCATTTTTTTATGTTAGGCCTTTGAAGCCTGTCTGCGGTCCCTCCTTCCACTAGTCCTCCACTGACCAGACCACTGCTGCCCGTGTACCCCTGGAACCAATTATAAAGTGCCTACAGCCAGCCCATTTTTTTATGTTAGGCCTTTGAAGCCTGTCTGCGGTCCCTCCTTCCACTAGTCCTCCACTGGCCAGACCACTGCTGCCCGTGTACCCCTGGAACCAATTATAAAGTGCCTACAGCCAGCCCATTTTTTTATGTTAGGCCTTTGAAGCCTGTCTGCGGTCCCTCCTTCCACTAGTCCTCCACTGACCAGACCACTGCTGCCCGTGTACCCCTGGAACCAATTATAAAGTGCCTACAGCCAGCCCATTTTTTTATGTTAGGCCTTTGAAGCCTGTCTGCGGTCCCTCCTTCCACTAGTCCTCCACTGGCCAGACCACTGCTGCCCGTGTACCCCTGGAACCAATTATAAAGTGCCTACAGCCAGCCCATTTTTTTATGTTAGGCCTTTGAAGCCTGTCTGCGGTCCCTCCTTCCACTAGTCCTCCACTGGCCAGACCACTGCTGCCCGTGTACCCCTGGAACCAATTATAAAGTGCCTACAGCCAGCCCATTTTTTTATGTTAGGCCTTTGAAGCCTGTCTGCGGTCCCTCCTTCCACTAGTCCTCCACTGACCAGACCACTGCTGCCCGTGTACCCCTGGAACCAATTATAAAGTGCCTACAGCCAGCCCATTTTTTTATGTTAGGCCTTTGAAGCCTGTCTGCGGTCCCTCCTTCCACTAGTCCTCCACTGGCCAGACCACTGCTGCCCGTGTACCCCTGGAACCAATTATAAAGTGCCTACAGCCAGCCCATTTTTTTATGTTAGGCCTTTGAAGCCTGTCTGCGGTCCCTCCTTCCACTAGTCCTCCACTGGCCAGACCACTGCTGCCCGTGTACCCCTGGAACCAATTATAAAGTGCCTACAGCCAGCCCATTTTCTTATGTTAGGCCTTTGAAGCCTGTCTGCGGTCCCTACTTTAAATACTCCTCCACTGACCACCAAGCTGCCTGCCCGTGTATCCATGTAACCGCTGTAAAACTGCCATGAGCCTATTGTTTGTTATTTTAGGCCTTTGATAGCCTGTCTGCGGTCCCTACTTTAAATACTCCTCCACTGACCACCAAGCTGCCTGCCCGTGTATCCATGTAACCGCTGTAAAACTGCCATGAGCCTATTGTTTGTTATTTTAGGCCTTTGAAGCCTGTCTGCGGTCCCTCCTTCCACTAGTCCTCCACTGACCAGACCACTGCTGCCCGTGTACCCCTGGAACCAATTATAAAGTGCCTACAGCCAGCCCATTTTCTTATGTTAGGCCTTTGAAGCCTGTCTGCGGTCCCTACTTTAAATACTCCTCCACTGACCACCAAGCTGCCTGCCCGTGTATCCATGTAACCGCTGTAAAACTGCCATGAGCCTATTGTTTGTTATTTTAGGCCTTTGATAGCCTGTCTGCGGTCCCTACTTTAAATACTCCTCCACTGACCACCAAGCTGCCTGCCCGTGTATCCATGTAACCGCTGTAAAACTGCCATGAGCCTATTGTTTGTTATTTTAGGCCTTTGAAGCCTGTCTGCGGTCCCTCCTTCCACTAGTCCTCCACTGACCAGACCACTGCTGCCCGTGTACCCCTGGAACCAATTATAAAGTGCCTACAGCCAGCCCATTTTCTTATGTTAGGCCTTTGAAGCCTGTCTGCGGTCCCTACTTTAAATACTCCTCCACTGACCACCAAGCTGCCTGCCCGTGTATCCATGTAACCGCTGTAAAACTGCCATGAGCCTATTGTTTGTTATTTTAGGCCTTTGATAGCCTGTCTGCGGTCCCTACTTTAAATACTCCTCCACTGACCACCAAGCTGCCTGCCCGTGTATCCATGTAACCGCTGTAAAACTGCCATGAGCCTATTGTTTGTTATTTTAGGCCTTTGAAGCCTGTCTGCGGTCCCTCCTTCCACTAGTCCTCCACTGACCAGACCACTGCTGCCCGTGTACCCCTGGAACCAATTATAAAGTGCCTACAGCCAGCCCATTTTTTTATGTTAGGCCTTTGAAGCCTGTCTGCGGTCCCTCCTTCCACTAGTCCTCCACTGGCCAGACCACTGCTGCCCGTGTACCCCTGGAACCAATTATAAAGTGCCTACAGCCAGCCCATTTTCTTATGTTAGGCCTTTGAAGCCTGTCTGCGGTCCCTACTTTAAATACTCCTCCACTCACCACCAAGCTGCCTGCCCGTCTATCCATGTAACCGCTGTAAAACTGCAATGAGCCTATTGTTTGTTATTTTAGGCCTTTGATAGCCTGTCTGCGGCCCCTACTTGCAATACTCCTCCACTGACCACAATGCTGCCTGGAGTGCCTGCCTGTGTATCCATGTAACCGATGTAAAACTGCCATGACTGCCTACTGTTTGTTATTTTAGGCCTTTGATAGCCTGTCTGCAGCCCCTACTTGCAATACTCCTCCACTGACCACACCAATGCTGCCCGTGTACCCCTGAAACCTATTTAAAAGTTCATAGAGCCTAGTTATATATTTTATTTACTATTAATAAGGCCATGATGGACTACGCTGTACCACGCTACAAGCTAACCAGTCGACACTTCTTTTGCGAAAAAAGCCATCCCAACCCTCCACCAGCATGTAGAAGACCGCATTGTCCATGCACTCTGGCAATCTGTGAGTACAAAGGTGCACCTGACAACAGACGCATGGACCTGTAGGCATGGCCACGGAAGATTACGTGTCCATTACGGCGCAATGGGTTAATGTGGTGGATGCATGGTCCACAGGGGACAGCCTACTAAGTCTGTCTGCAGTCCCTAATTCAAATTGTCCTCCACTGTCTAAATCGGAGCTTCCACCTTCTGGCTTTCGGCCTATAGTATCAGAAATTAAACTGCATTTGGCCTTCAACTTTGGTTAGGGCCTACTAACGGCTTCTGCCCCTGCCTGGTGTTGCCCTCAACTAAATAAAGCTGAGCTTCAACCTTCCGGCTCTCATTAAGTGGTTTTAAAAAAAAAAAAATGGTGGTTAGGGCCTACTAACGGCTTCTGCCCCTGCCTGGTGTTGCCCTCAACTAAATAAAGCTGAGCTTCAACCTTCTGCTCCAAATTACCATTTTAAAAAATGCAATAATCTTTTCCGGCCTACTAAAGGTGTCTGTCTGTGTGCCCCTGCCTGGTGTTGCCCTCAACTAAATAAAGCTGAGCTTCAACCTTCTGCTCCAAATTACCATTTTGAAAAATGCAATAGGCTTTTCCGGCCTACTAAAGGTGTCTGTCTGTGTGCCCCTGCCTGGTGTTGTCCTCAACTAAATAAAGCTGAGCTTCAACCTTCTGCTCCAAATTACCATTTTAAAAAATGCAATAGGCTTTTCCGGCCTACTAAAGGTGTCTGTCTGTGTGCCCCTGCCTGGTGTTGTCCTCAACTAAATAAAGCTGAGCTTCAACCTTCTGCTCCAAATTACCATTTTAAAAAATGCAATAGGCTTTTCCGGCCTACTAAAGGTGTCTGTCTGTGTGCCCCTGCCTGGTGTTGTCCTCAACTAAATAAAGCTGAGCTTCAACCTTCCGGCTCTCATTAAGTGGTTTTAAAAAAAAAAATGGTGGTTAGGGCCTACTAACGGCTTCTGCCCCTCCCTGGTGTTGTCCTCAACTAAATAAAGCTGAGCTTCAACCTTCTGCTCCAAATTACCATTTTAAAAAATGCAATAGGCTTTTCCGGCCTACTAAAGGTGTCTGTCTGTGTGCCCCTGCCTGGTGTTGCCCTCAACTAAATAAAGCTGAGCTTCAACCTTCTGGCTCTCATTAAGTGGTTTTAAAAAAAAAAAATGGTGGTTAGGGCCTACTAACGGCTTCTGCCCCTGCCTGGTGTTGCCCTCAACTAAATAAAGCTGAGCTTCAACCTTCTGCTCCAAATTACCATTTTAAAAAATGCAATAATCTTTTCCGGCCTACTAAAGGTGTCTGTCTGTGTGCCCCTGCCTGGTGTTGCCCTCAACTAAATAAAGCTGAGCTTCAACCTTCTGCTCCAAATTACCATTTTGAAAAATGCAATAGGCTTTTCCGGCCTACTAAAGGTGTCTGTCTGTGTGCCCCTGCCTGGTGTTGTCCTCAACTAAATAAAGCTGAGCTTCAACCTTCCGGCTCTCATTAAGTGGTTTTAAAAAAAAAAAATGGTGGTTAGGGCCTACTAACGGCTTCTGCCCCTCCCTGGTGTTGCCCTCAACTAAATAAAGCTGAGCTTCAACCTTCTGCTCCAAATTACCATTTTAAAAAATGCAATAGGCTTTTCCGGCCTACTAAAGGTGTCTGTCTGTGTGCCCCTGCCTGGTGTTGCCCTCAACTAAATAAAGCTGAGCTTCAACCTTCTGCTCCAAATTACCATTTTAAAAAATGCAATAGGCTTTTCCGGCCTACTAAAGGTGTCTGCCCCTCCCTGGTGTTGTCCTCAACTGAACAAAGCTGAGCTTCCACATTCTGGCTTTCGCCCTATACTATCAGATATTAAACTGCATTTGGCCTACTAGTGTGGTTAGGCCCTTGAAACAGTGTCTGCTGCTCTTGGGTTTGCTACTCCACTGAACAAAGCAATGCCGCCTGTTTAGTCCTGTTACCAATTTTGAACTGCATGTAGCCTACTTTATTCTTTGGCCCTATATCTGTTTCCTCCTCATCCTGCCCATTGCCCAGCCACTGCTAAATGAGTCTGCTGGTACATTGACCTAGACCACTACATTCCCCTTGTACTCTACACAGCCAGAATCTGTCCCTGCTGAAAGTAAGGTTCCCCTTCCCGCATGTTATACCACCTTATACAGGGACAAAGAGGAAGGTGCAGATGAAAGTGCAGGTTCCTTCATCAGGTGGGGGGGCATACTCGTTGGCGACGTCACTGGCACAGGGCCCCTCAGAGTACGCAAAAGTGTCGCTGCTGGTGGGAGGCGCCCCCGCCATGCAAACACACCGCCGTACTTTGAGGGGCCCTGTGCCAGTGGCAATGCGAACGAGTGGGCCCCCCCCGCTTGCTCAGGATCACAGCACTTGCAACTTTTAAATACTTACCTTTCCCTGCAACACCGCCGTGACGTAGTCCGCATTTCCTGGGCCCACGAAAAACTTGAGCCAGCCCTACTCCCCCCACAACTTTCCCCCAATTCCCTATGCCCAACTATTATTATACAGTTAATTAAGATTGGCAAGCTTCAGAAACAAGAATGGATGTTTTTGGCATTAAAATGGGCACTGTAGGTGTTTTCCTGGCCTCCACTCACTGCCGACTATGCTTCCCCATTGACTTGCATTGGGTTTCGTGTTTCGGTCGATCCCCGACTTTTAGCGATAATCGGCCGACTGCACTCGACTCGACTCTGGACAAAATCGGGTTTCCCAAAACCCTACTCGATCTTAAAAAAATGAAAGTCGCTCAACCCTAGTCTTAACACATCACACAGTGAAAGCCTGTTCTGTCCTTCTCTGGAGGTGGTCTCTTTTTTTCTTTTTTTTTTTTCTTGCATCACGCTGCATCCTTCTAATTGTGAAACATTCTGCAGGGGAAAAATTAAATGTTCCCAGCAGGTAATATCTCCTATCACCTCCTTGGTTATAGTGGAATTTATCATATAAACTTTATAAGCTAATATTGCTGCAATGGAAATGAGAAATAAAAAAAGGAAAATACTTTTTATTCAGATTTTCAGTTACTTTACTATGATGTGGTCAGATAGGCAAGCAAGTAGTCTGATAGTCTTCCAAAACCAAAGACAAATAGAGCAGGTATTGTGTAAAGTCAAGGACGGAGTCCAGGCTATTTATTGTATTGCATGGAGAAGATGTTGAGTGCTATCTGCAGCTCTGAATTCCATGTTTGAGTACAGATAGTGAATTGTTAATGTCCTTTTTTCTTGCAGGTAAAGAATCTGGTAGAGGAGCAGCTTTTTAGCCGCTATGATCGTCTCCTCCTGCAATCAAGCTTGGATTTAATGGCCGATGTTGTTTACTGCCCACGTCCAGGCTGTCAGACCCCAGTCATGCAGGAGCCAGAGGATACAATGGGCATCTGCTCAGTCTGCCAATATGCATTTTGTATCTTGTGTAAAATGACCTTCCATGGAGTCTCCTCTTGCAAAGTGACTGCAGGTAGGTTCAGTATTTATTGTCTCTGTGCAACAAGCAGAAAAACGCATTTTATTTGGTGTTTTCAACCAAAGTCATAATATCATAAAAGTTAGTGTTCTGGGATTTGAGGTTGGGGAGAGCGTGAAAATAAGTATGTGGTACTCTAAATAATCTCTATATTGTCAGTTCTGGAAGAATCTGACAAAAATTGGACTTTTGACCATTGTACATTATTCTTCCAGTCACGGTGCTCTCAGTTTTTTAGAATAAAATGACACCATTTTCTAGAATCTGGAAATTCATACCTCAGGGTGTTTATGCTTACTATGCGTAGAAGATTCAATACCCTCTCCAAGGTACAGTAAAGGAGCTAACCAACACGTCATTGTACTGATGGAATAGGTCAACCCCTTAAACATAGTCTAACTAAAGGTCAGAAGAACTAAACATTTACCTGGGCCGACAGATTAACTTCAGGTTGGATTTGCGGGATCAAAGTTTTTGGCGTAAAAATACACTTTTAATTTGTTTTTTTAAATAACTAAAATCTGAAATAAAAGTCATATCACTCAAAGTCTGAGTAATAATTTTTAGTATTTCTTATATTTACCCTCCTTACTCTCAGAAAAACTCATCTCTCTGCGTCAAGACTATTTGGCTGCAGATGATGAAGGCAAGAAATTCCTGGAGAAGAGGTATGGAAAGAGAGTAATCCAGAAAGCTGTGGAAGAAATGGAGAGTATGGATTGGCTGGAGCAGAACTCCAAGTGCTGTCCTCGCTGTGGAACTCATATTCAGGTTGAATATTAATTAGACTTTGCAGACCCAGTTTCAGGATAAACCAGGCCGTCTACAGTCACTGTCGTCGATAATAGGGCTGAGATATGCCGGCCTCCTACTACTGGCATCCCTGTAGTCAAACGGCCAGTCACATGACCACCAGGACAAACACAGTGCCTTCATTCCATGAACAAGCACAATGCACTGATGTAAAATACTGACCAGATATGGATAGTGTGAACGTGGCCTTGATGTTACAGAGTGATTTATATACGCTGGAGGCATAAATGTCACAAGCCCCCTATGGGGAGGTATATGGTAGCATTCGTGTTTCAAACCATCTATGCAATGATTAAGAACTGCAAGGTTTGGAACGCGTATGCTACTATACACCTGTTGGCTTGAACATAGACTTAATGATCTACCTCTGTGATTACCTTGTAGAGTTTAATATCATCTGCAAATACTGAAATTTTACTTTGTATGCCTTCTGCAAGGTATTAATAAATATATGAAAAAGAAAAGGGCCCAATACTGCTCCACTGTTAACTGTGACCCAATTCGATTAGTAACAATCCTCTGTTTCCTATCACTAAGCCAGTTGTTAACTCAATTATACATTTTCCCTAATTTCCATTATTCTCATGTTAGAAGCAGTGAGTGACCCCAGCACCACCCCCTGATGACAATTAATTTGAGGGCGGTGGTAGAAGCTGTGGGGCAGCACTCGTGTCGCTCACTGTTTTTATCTCCACCCCCTGACAACCTCTTCTTTCACAGAAGCGGAGATGGAGATAGAAGCAGAATTCCAACTCTGAACTTGCCTTTCCCACAGCATCTATCACCCAGGATGTCTTCAGAGGGAACAGCAATGCAAGAAACTAATAAGTTACTACAGCACTACCCCCTGATGACATACTTTTGCTACGGGGACTGAGGGCAGCCCCAGCCCCCCGTGACATCACGTTTGAGACTCCTTTCAAACAAAACGTCACATGAAGTACAGTAAAAACTATATATTTAGCAAATAGCTAAATAGGGAAAAGTGTAGGGTATTTGTGTAATAAAGCAAATTACAAAAGTGGTTAGGGTGTAAGTATAGATAAAGTGGCATGTGAAATTTGTGCACCCCTGGTCAAAATGACTGTTATTGTGAACAGTTAAGCAAGTTGAAGATGAAATGATCTCTTAAAGGCCTAAATTTAAAGATGACACATTTCCATTGTATTTTAGGAAAAAAAAAATAGATATTTTCATCTTTTACATTTTAATAATTACAAAAAGAAAAATGGGCCAGTGAAAAAGTTTGGGCACCCTGCATGGTTAGTACCTAATAGCACACCCTTTGGCAAGTATCACAGCTTGTATATGCTTTTTGTAGCCAGACAAGACTCTTTCAGTTCTTGTTTGAGTGATTTTCATTCATTCTTCCTTGGAAAATTCTTAAAGTTCTGTGAGCTTCCTGGGTCATCTTGCATGCACTGCTATTTTGAGGTCTAGCCACAGATTATCAATGATGTTCAGATCTGAGGTCTGTGAGAGCCATTGTAAAGCCTTCAGCTTGTGCCTTTTGAGGTAATCTATTGTGGATTTTGACGTGTGTTTAGGATCATTATCCATTTGTAGAAGCCATCCTCTTTTCAACTTCAGCTTTTTTTTACAGATGGTGTTATGTTTGCATAAAAAAATTGTTGAAATTTCATTGAATCCATTCTTCCCCCTACCCATGAAATGTTCCCTGTGCCATCTGTTGTGAATTCCGCTCTTGGGCTCCCTCCGGTGGTTGTAAGTAGCACTTTTGTGAATTCTGCTCGTGGGCTCCCTCCTGTGGTTTTGAGTGGTATAGCTGCTTCTTGGATTTAGCATCAGCAGCTGCTTCCACTGATCGTCTTTCTGCTCGGCTATTTTAGTCTGGCTTTATCCCTCAATCAATGGCAGTTGTCAATTGTTCCTGCTTGGAGGCACGGCTCTTGGATTTCCCTGACACTCTGACCCGTTCAGCAAAGATAAGTCCTTGCTTGTCCTTTTGCAGTGCACTTGTTGTGGACTTATTGTTCAACACATTTTATGTTTTGTTCATTTGTCCAGCTTATCAGTATGGATCTATTCAGCTAAGCTGGAAGCTCTGGGCTGCAGATTTTGCCCTCCACACCTTTAGTCAGGTGTGGAGATTTTTGCATATCTCTGCGGTGGACTTTTTCTAGTTTTTATTACTGACCGCACAGTGTTTCTTTCCTTACTGTCTATCTAGCTAGAATTGGCCTCCTTTGCTAAATCTTGTTTCATACTACGTATGTCATTTCCTTCTCCTCTCACAGCCAATATTTGTGGGGGGCTGTCCTATCCTTTGGGGATTTTCTCTGAGGCGAGATAGCTTTCCTGTTTCTACCTTTTAGGGGTAGCTAGTTCTCCGGCTGTGACGAGATGTCCAGGGAGTGACAGGAACATTCCACGGCTACTGCTAGTGTTGTGTTAAGATCAGGAACTGCGATCTGTATAGTTACCACCTGCCCAGAGCTAGTCGCATGTCGCTCCTAAATTACCAGTCCATAACAGCCATCATTGGTTGAAACACAACCCCAAAGCCCAACCCTATGCTTAATGCTTAATGAGATGTTCTTTTCCTGAAATTCTGTGCCATTTTTTCTCCACATATACATTTCATCATTTTGGCCAGAGTTGGTCCACAGAACTTGTTTTCAAAATGTATCAGGAATGTTTAGATGTTCTTTTGCATAATTCTGACGCTGAGTTTTATGGTGAGGATGCAGGAGAGGTCTTCTTCCGATGATTCCTTTTCAGATGTCTTTGAACAGTAGAACAATGTACCACAGCTCCAGAGTCTGCTAAATCATTCTGAAAGTCTATTGCAGTGATGCGGGAATTCTGATTTGCCTCTCTTGCAATTCTACGAGCAGCTCTCACTAAAATTTTGCTTGATCTTCCAGACCCTATCTTGACTTCCACTGTTAGGCCATGTGCACACGTTCAGGATTTTTCGCGTTTTTTTCGCGTTTTTTCGCTATAAAAACGCGAAAAAAACCGCTTACATATGCCTCCTATTATTTACAGGGTATTCCGCATTTTTTGTGCAAATGTTACATTCTTTCCGCGAAAAAATCGCATCGCGGAAAAAAAAGCAACATGTTCATTAAAAATGCGGAATTGCGGGGATTCCGCACACCTAGGAGTGCATTGATCTGCTTACTTCCCGCACAGGGCTATGCCCACCATGCGGGAAGTAAGCAGATTATGTGCGGTTGGTACCCAGGGTGGAGGAGAGGAGACTCTCCTCCACGGACTGGGCACCATATAATTGGTAAAAAAAAAAGAATTAAAATAAAAAATAGTGATATACTCACCCTCTGATGGCCCCCGAAGTGTTCCCGCCTCTCCGGTGCATGCTCTCTCTTCCGTTCCTAAAGATGGTGTGGTTCAGGACCTGTGATGACGTCGCTGTCTTGTGATTGGTCGCGTGACCGCTCATGTGACTCACGCGACCAATCACAAGCCGCGACGTCATCGAAGGTCCTGAACCACACCGGCATCTATAGGAACGGACGCCGCTGAGGAGATTGGCTGTCTGCAGAGGGTGAGTATAACCATTTTTTTAAATTTTTTTTATTATTTTTAAACATTCTATCTTTTACTATAGATGCTGCATAAGCAGCATCTATAGTAAAAAGTTGGTCACACTTGTCAAACAGTATGTTTGACAAGTGTGACCAACTTGTCAGTCAGTTTTCCAAGCGATGCTACAGATCGCTTGGAAAACTTTAGCATTCTGCAAGCTAATTACGCTTGCAGAATGCTAAAAAAAACGCGAAAAAAAAACGGAAAAAAAAACGCAAAAAAAAAATGCGGATTTCTTGCAGAAAATTTCCGGTTTTCTTCAGGAAATTTCTGCAAGAAATCCGGACGTGTGCACATACCCTTACTGTTAACTGCCATTTCTTAATTACATTTCTAACTGAGGAATGGGCAACTTGAAAATGCTTTGCTATCTTCTTATAGCCTTCTCCTGCTTTGTGGGCCTCCACCATTTCCATTTTCAGAGTGCTAGGCAGCTGCTTAGAAGAACCCATGGCTGCTGGTTTTTGGTACAAGGTTAGAGGATGTTGGGTTTTTATAATACTGGGAAATTTACATCACCAGGCCTTTCCTAACAATGATAGTGAACAAGTCATAACCGTAACAAGCTAATTAAGGTCAGAAACTTTGGTCAAAGCTATCTGAGCCCACAAATCTCTCAAAAGTGCCTAAACATTTGCATCTGCCCATTTTCCTTTTTGTAATTTTTAAAATGTAAAAAAAATTTTTTTGTCTAAAATATAAAGGAAATGTGGAGATTATTCATCTTCAGTTTGCTTAACTGTTCACAATAACATTAATTTTGACCAGGTGTGCCCAAACTTTTACATGCCACTTTATTTTAAAAAAATACATTTTATGAGCTGGACCACCCCTTAAACTTGTCTTTGCTGAAGATGGATTTAGGATCAGATTACAGTTGCCACCTATAGTTGTCAAATGATGGGGAGTTTAACTCTGAGGGGGGACAGAGATAGAACACCGTAATGCTGTTGGTCTCAGTAAGTGTTTTCTTGTTTCTCCCCAGTGCTTACGCACAGCTACACTGCTCAGTACAGTTGTTGTATGGGGGAACAGGATCTCTTGTTCTCTGTAGTGTGTATGGGAGACCTCATGGCAGCTATATGCTTTCCGCCAGCTCAGTAAATACTGAAAATTAGAACCTGAGAATAGAAAGGTATCATTTCTCTTATTTAACTACAAGTGCTTCTCACTAAATTAGGATATCATCAAAAATTTAATTTATTTCAGTTCTTCAATACAAAAAGTGAAACTCCTATATTATAATAGTCATTACAAACAGAGTGATCTTTTTCAGGTGTTTATTTCTCTTAATGTTGATGATTATGGCTTACAGCCAATGAAAACCCAAAAGTCATTATCTCAGTAAATTAGAATAATTAACAAAAAACACCTGCAAAGGCTTCCTAAGTGTATAAAAAGGTCCCTTAGTCTGTTTCAGTAGGCTCCACAATCATGGGGATGATTGCTGATTTGACAGATGTCCAGAAGGCAGTCACTGACTCACTCCACAAGGAGGTTAAGCCACAATAGGTCATTGCTAAAGAAGCTGTCTGTTCAGAGTGCTGTATCCAAGCATATTAATGGAAAGTTGAGTGGAAGGAAAAAGGCGCACAAGCAACCTGGATAACCGCAGCCTTGAAAGGATTGTTAAGAAAAGGCCATTCAAAAATTGGGGCGATTCACAAGGAGTAGACTGATGCTGGAGTCATTGCTTCAAGAGCCACCACACACAGACGTATCCAGGACATGGGCTACAAGTGTCACATTCCTTGTGTCAAGCCACTCATGACCAATAGACAATGCCAGAAGCGTCTTACCTGGGCCAAGGAGAAAAAGAACTGGACTATTATTGCTCAGTCGTCCAAGGTTTTGTTTTCAGATGAAAGTAAATTTTGCATTTCATTTGGAAATCAAGGTCCCAGAGTCTGGAGGAAGAGTGGAGAGACCACAATCCAAGCTGCTTGAGGTCTAGTGTGAAGTTTCCACAATGAGTGATGGTTTGGGGAGCCATGTCATCTGCTGATGTAGGTCCACTGTGTTTTATCAAGACCAAAGTCAGCACAGCCGTCTACCAGGAAATTTTAGAGCACTTCATGCTTCCCTCTGTCGACAAGCTTTTTGGAGATGGAAATTTAATTCTCCAGCAGGACTTGGCACCTGTCCACACTGCCAAAAGTACCATTATCTGGTTTAAAAAGAACAGTATCACTGTGCTTGATTGGCCAGCAAACTTGCCTGACCTTAACCCCATAGAAAATCAATGGGGTATTGTCAGGAAGATGAGACATCAGACCCAACAATGCAAACGAGCTGAAGGCTGCTATCAAAGCAACCTGGGCTTCCATAACACCTCAGCAGTGCCACAGGCTGATCGCCTCCATGCCACGCCGCATTGATGTAGTAATTGATTCAAAAGGAGCCCTGACCAAGTATTGAGTGCATTTGCTGAACATACATTACTGAACATAGGCCAACATTTTGTATTTTAAAATCATTTTTCAAGCTGTTGTTATAAAGTATTCTAATTTACTGAGATAATGACTTTTGGGTTTTCATTGGCTGTAAGCCATAATTCTCAACATTAACAGAAATAAACACTTGAAATAGATCACTCTGTTTGTAATGACTCCATATACCGTATATACTCGAGTATAAGCCGACCCCCCTAATTTTGCCACAAAAAACTGGGAAAACTTATTGACTCGAGTATAAGCCTAGGGTGGAAAATGCAGCAGCTACCAGTGAATTTCAAAAATAAAAATAGATGCTCCATACCGTTCATTATGGCCCCATAGATGCTCCATATAAAGCTGTGCCACATATAATGCTCTGCACCGTTCATTATGGTCCCATAGATGCTCCACATAAAGCTGTGCCACATATAATGCTCTGCACCGTTCATTATGGCCCCATAGATGCTCCACATAAAGCTGTGCCATATATAATGCTCTGCTCCGTTCATTATTGCCCCATAGATGCTCCATAGAAAGTTGTGCCATATATAATGCTCTGCACCGTTCATTATGGCCCCATAGATGCTCCTTATAAAGCTGTGCCCCATATAATGCTCAGCACCGTTCATTATGGCCCCGTAGATGCTCCTTATAAAGCTGTGCCATATATAATGCTCGGCACCGTTCATTATGGCCCCATAGATGCTCCTTATAAAGCTGTGCCATATATAATGCTCTGCACCGTTCATTATGGCCCTATAGATGCTCCATATAAAGCTGTGCCATATATAATTCTCTGCACCGTTCATTATGGCCCCATAGATGCTCCATATAAAGCTGTGCCATATATAATGCTCTGCACCGTTCATTATGGCCCCATAGATGCTCCATAGACAGCTGTGCCATATAGAATGCTCTGCACCGTTCATTATGGCCCCATAGATGCTCCTTATAAAGCTGTGCCATATAGAATGCTCTGCACCGTTCATTATGGCCCCATAGATGCTCCATAGAAAGCTGTGCCCCATATAATGCTCTGCACTGTTCATTATGGCCCCATAGATGCTCCTTATAAAGCTGTGCCCCATATAATGCTCTGCACCGTTCATTATTGCCCCATAGATGCTCCATATAAATCTGTGCAATATATAATGCTGCTGCTGCAATAAAAAAAAATGACATACTCACCTCTCTTGCTGCCGCAGCTCCTCAGCGTCCCGTCTCTCTGCACTGACTGTTCAGGCAGAGGGCGGCGCGCACACTAGTACGTCATCGCGCCCTCTGACCTGAACAGTCACTGCAAGAGGACGGGAAGACGGAGCGGCGCCCGGCGTGTGGAACGCGGACAGGTAACTATGACATACTTACCTGCTCCCGGCGTCCCTGGCTCCTTATCCCGGACAGCTGGTCTCTGGGTGCCGCAGCCTCTTCCTCTGTCAGCGATCACCGTTACCGCTCATTAGAGAAATGAATATGCGGCTCCACCCCTATGGGAGTGGAGTCCATATTCATAATTTTAATGAGCGGTCCCAAGTGACCGCTGAACAGGGTAAGAGCTGCGGCACCGAAGACCGTGGGACGGGCAGGGGGAGCGCCAGGAGCGCCGGGACTAGGTGAGTATGCGACAGACCTCTCTCCCCCTCACCCGCTGACCCCACCGCCGATCATGACTCGAGTATAAGCCGAGAGGGGCACTTTCAGCCCAAAATTTGGGCTGAAAATCTCGGCTTATACTCGAGTATATACGGTAATATATGAATTTCACTTGTTGTAGTGAAGAACTGAAATAAATTAACTTTTTGATGATATTCTAATTTAGTGAGAGGCACTTGTAAATACCACAGGTTAGCACGAGATAACTAGATAAAACTTTTTTTTTTGCTTTGAATGACTCGCTTCCTTCTACCTCTTTTTGCTACTGCATAGAAAATACATTTTCTGACTTGGACTTCTTATGTCCAAGTTTGCCAACTCTTGGTGCCTCTATAATCATTAAAAAAAAATCTAAAAAGACATATGCAATGAGAAAATGAGAAAGTAAAAATGATTTTAGTCATTGAAGGTTTTCCCTACTCTGAATGTCATTCACATACATTTTGTCCTCACAGAAAACTGATGGCTGTAACAAAATGACCTGCACTGGGTGTAAACTGTACTTTTGCTGGCTCTGTATGAGCACACTGTCTCGAGGAAACCCATATAAACACTACAATGATTCTTCTTCAGAATGCTTTAATCAGTATGTATCCAGCATGCTTTTAGAAATATGTCAGTTATCAAAAACATGGGTGGGTCATTTGCCTTAATAAAAACTTGGTGTTCTCATCTAGAGTAAAAATGTTAGCGCTAATATTGAGAAATAAGGGTTGTCTCAGGACGGATATTGATGGTATAGTGCTAAATTATATTATTAGCGTCCAATCGACTGACAGTGTCTTGACCAATGTGATCGTTATTGATTGTTAAATGAAGTCGTATTTTTCAGAATGTATATATTTTCACCCGTGTCACTGTGAATACCAATGCTGAGTTTAATAACTCTACCTATCGTAAAGAAACTAGGGCTCACCTATGATGGAATAGTATAGAGAAACACATCATGGTGCTACACTTTGTATGGGATACAAAGTACCGTACATGTAAAAGGGAGAAAAAGACCAAAAAGGTGTGCACACCAGGTAAATAATCAAAGAATACAAAACTTTATTTCATAACTATGGACACACAAACCCATTAAAAACATGTAAACACAACACAATCATTATCCAACACCCCTAGGTATATGAAATGATTTAATGGCCACAAATGTAGTAAGGAGCAATTAACAAACAATATTTGTAAGACTCTTGATTAGTATATGCATATATTCACCCATATGTAGAATGGAAATAATAGTCATGCATGGTATGGAGGTCACACATAGAGCGGGCAACATGTACTAGAGATATATATATATATATATGTACCACAGCAGGCTGAATAATGGGAGGAAATTAAATAGTGCTGCACTTGCATGCATAACCATAGATAGAGAGAGCCTTGTAGTCAGTACTACCTCATATGCTCCATAAGCGCTCTAGGCCACAGGAAATCAGGGGTGCGGGGAGAACCCTTCACATGTATTCTTTCATTATTTACCAGGTGTGCACACATATTTTTGTATTGGTCTTTTTCTCCCTTTTTCTTTACTTTTTTTCTGTTTGGGTCTTTTTACTGTTGACATTTCATACTAAATATGCTGTCCAGCGAATTCTTCAAGTTATTACAGTTCTGCGAACACATATTAATGTATATATCTAATATGGCATAATTTGGCACCCAAGAGATCAGAAAAGATCTGTGCCAGACATTTGTTTTCTCCTTTATTGTGTGTATTTTCCATTATAATTGGGGCATCCAGTTAAAAGGGAACCTGTCACCCCGTTTTTTCGATGTGAGATAAAAATATGGTTCAATAGAGCCTGAGCTGTGCTTTACATCAGTACCTTTCATATCCCCTGATTTCCAACCCTTGCTGAGAAAATACCTTAGTAATCTCTCTTTTCGTATGTCAATCACCCCGGTCCGATGGGTGTGGCCTAATCGCTGTCTCTCCCCCCGCTCCTCGGTGTGTCAGACGTAACTAAATCTGTGAATAGCACAGAACCCGGTCATTTTCTGCTGTTGCGCATTGAATTAGCCTCTAGTATGACCAACTGTGGGCAAAGCATGAAATCCTTATTGCGCATGCGCCGGCTTTTGACCCTATGCTCTGTGTCCCGGAAGCATAGAAAGACTTCCGGGGCACAGAACGTCAAGAAATATGCTGGCGCATGCGCAATAATGAGTTGTATGCTTTGCCCACTGTTGGGCAAAACATACTGCGCACGCGCGAGATGCCACAGACGCGCAGAAAACTAAGCCAACGCAGGAAAGAAGATTCGTAGAGCAAAGCTGGAGGTGGGGAGAATCACCGATTAGGCCCCCCCCCCATCGGACCGGACCGGGGTGATTGACATATGAAAACGGAGAGATTACTAAGGTATTTTCTCAGCAAAGGAGGGGAATCGGGGGATATGAAAGGTACTGATGTAAAGCAGAGCTCAGGCCCTATTAACCATATTTTTATCTCATATCGAAATAGGTTCCCTTTAAAGGGAAAACAGCTGTTGAGCAAGTAGTCACAGGCAGAGCTGATCTGAGTCTGCCATATCAGAATGAATCCTGCAATCATGTGATCGCCGAAGGCATCGGCTTTGCGGATGCTTGGCGTCTGTATATTCAGTACATAGTGCTCATTAAGTCCTTTGTGCCTGTGGAAAAAAGAATAAATCAGAAGCGGTAACAAGCCACTTCTGTCTTCTAAAGGAAAATCGGAGCAAAGACACGGCAGCTTCTCATCTGGAGTGCAGATGTTGTAGGCATGAACTCAGTACGTCACTGTTTCACAGTGCTACAGTAAGGATAGGAGGAGATGCCATGGAGCGTGTGGTGGCAGTGGGGTACATTCATAAGACCACCCATTATGTGGGGCAGAAATCCAAATCCGGGACTGTCCCACTGTATCTGGGACGATTGGGATCTATCTATATCAGGGGTGGGGAACCTCAGGCCCCTGAGCATTTTCCCAGTGACTGCAGTGCTTGGGCCAGCCGCTGTATGTTGGTGGTATAAATATTCAAATTGCCCTTGGCAGAAAAAAAGATTCCCCACCCATGATCTACATACATGACATAATATTTTGTAAATTAATCTGCCCCTAGTAAAGTGATTGCACAATCTACCTCTACAAAATATTAACAAGTTTCTGTGTTTATTCATTTGCAGGCTGTTCTTGGGTCTGGAATTAGACGACGGTGTTTTTGATGGCAACTTAGAAGACTGATGTGTGCCTTTGTGGAAGGGTTCCTGCATGATGTTTCCAAATTATTTTCTCTCCAGTTTACCATTGAGCATTACAATGAATGTACTGATTCTTTGTATTGACACATAGAGCACATCGATATTATGCAGCCAAGCAAGAATATTTGTTTATTCTAGTTATTCGCTCAAGCACTGTTTTAACTTTTCACTTTTACAAAACCTCTGGCATGTCACACACATTACTGAGGGGCTCAAAAAAAGTTTGTAAATTCCATCTTCAATGTCAGGAAAGAGCATAGTTTGGCACAGTGATTCTGTTTTGTTTTAACATTTCTTGGGGTCTCAGGACCCAAATGACCACCAATCAAAGCTAACATGTTTATATCATGTCAATAGTTTTGTAAAAGTGCAGTTACACTTAAACATCTAATAAAGCTTAAATATACTGCCTTAAGTATAATTATCACTGTCAATGTGATTTAATTTGCCAAATATAAAATGTTCTGTTCTCACTTTCGGAAATATTGGTAATTTATGCCTCTGTAAGATGTTGGGTGTCAAAAAGACAAAATTGGACAAATGATACTTGTAAACTTCTAACTGTAAAATTCCAATTTAATTTAGAGGTTCTTTGGTCCCATCACTAAGGATTTTGTACAGGGATATTGCACATACATCATTAAACATATGTCCAGTCATCCATTTAAAAACATTTGAATCTAAAATAGTACGTTTATCGTTTTTCCACAACTTGCTTCCTTACTTTGCAAAAATCTTATTACGGTGCTCATAGCTTAAGTATTATGCCTGAACACTGGAAAACTAATTTGTGAGGACTGATTTAGTGCATTGAGTAACATGAAACGAATGGAAGAATACAGAGCTATCAAAACTGAAAATAAGCATATTTAGCATTAAAATGATCAGCCTGGAAATGGAAAAAAACAAGACTTTTTTATTTATACAGTACATGACATGGTGCTCCAATATAGCCAGTATCTTCAAGTACCATGTATTACACGGATAATACTTGGTAGTAGGGAAAGTACTCTATTTTTGTTTGTTGCTAAACTTAAAGTCCTGCCCGATTATCACGGGGTGCAGTAAGTCTCTCACAACCCCGACCTTATGGGACTCGGTACCATAGTTTGTTTTTTATAGACACTCTGGCAGCAGGGTAGTCCTTGGCATTGCCGTGGATCCAGTTGGCGCCCATATGTTTCCCAGGGATCAACTGATGGGGGAGTGTGGACCTTAATAGGGTCACCAAACTCACCGAGTCCACTGGCCCTGTTGAAATTGCCGCTGTTGGAGCTGCGCATTCACGAGATGCATGAGTAAGTTCTCCATTTTGCCTGATGTCGTCCGCTGGCTTTGTTTATGGCATCCTTTACCCAGGACATGCAGTTTGACCACGGCTGCTTCTGGTGTTTCAGGAACGTTGTCCGCATTCGAAACACCACTTGTGACCGTTCAACTCACTTGGCGGTAAACGGAGGTAGAAAGCACAGCCCTTCAGGCAAACAACAACAAAAAACAAAATGCTGCAACAGAGCCCATACATTACAGCAACACAGGTTCAGTCTTTCCTCCACAAGGCACAAACCACTGGAGAATCCTCTCTCCAGTCTTGCAGAACACAGACTGACTCTGGAGCCAAGCCATTTAAGCGCCAGACCATGTGACTCTTCCCCCATGTGACTGAACACACGACTGTGACATCACACAGGTCCTGTCAGCACACAGCAGTGGCGGCTCTGCAGGTGGAGATAAGGTGGACACCCTCCCAAACATTCTATGGATGTCTAAATAAAAACCAGCCCATTACAGAATTTAGCTTAAGGCTATGTGCACACGTTCAGGATTTCTTGCAGAAAATTCCTGAGAAAAACCTGAAATTTTCTGCAAGAAATCTGCATGTGTTTTTGCCGCGTTTTTGGTGCGTTTTTTTTCCAGACATTTCCCAATGCTTTATAGTGGGAAATCTGCCCAAAAAACGCAAAATTAATGAACATGCTGCGTTTTTTACTGCGATGCTTTTTTTTGCGGAAAAAAACGCATCGTGTGCACAAAAATTGCGGAATTCATTCTAAATGATGGGATGCATATTGTATGCTGTTTTTTTTGCGGTTTTATAGCGTTTTTATCACGAAAAAAACGCGAAAAATCAGCAACGTGTGCACACAGCCTAAACCTCACAGCACGTAGTCTGATGGAGGAAATTACTCTGGGTTTTACATCACTGACGCCATTAAGCGTAGTGATACATATCTCCCCTCCAACATTTTACCAGTGACTTTATCACAATATATACACACAAACACATACATATATGTTATCATATGCATATATATTATTATTTATTTATATAGCTCCATTAATTCCATGGTGCTGTTCAAGAGAGAGGGGTTACGCACAGAATTATAGATATCGTTTACGGTAAACAAATTTATAATGACAGACTGGTACAGAGGGGAGAGGACCCTGTCATTGCAGACTTACATTCTATGGGATAAATAACATTTCTGATACAAGCCATAATCCTAATTAATCTACCTTGTTAGGGAATATAATCTTAGTGACCCTATACATATTTTAACCCCTTAGAGACAGCCAAATTTTTGAAATCTGACCAGTGTTATTATATGTGGTAATAACTCTGGAACGCTTCAACAAATCCCAGTGATTTTGAGACTTTTTTCGTGACACATTATACTTTATGATAATGGTAAATTTAGGTCGATATGTTTTGTGTTTATTTATAAAAAATATCAGAAATTTGAGAAAAATGTAAAAAAATTAGCAATTTTCAAACTTTGAATGATTGTCCCTTTAATCCAGATAGTCATGCCAAAGCAAAACATTAATAAATAACATTTCCCTCATGCCTGCTTTACATCAGCACCATTTGTAAAATATTCTTTTATTTTGTTAGCATTTTAGGAGGTTTAAAAAGTAGCAGGAGTTTTTCATTTTTTCAAAGAAATGTACAAAATTTATTTTTTTAGGGACCTATCCATGTTTGAAGTGCCTTTGGGGGTCTCATATATTGGAAAACCTCCAAAGTGATACCATTTTAAAAACAGCACCCCTTGACATATTGAAAACTGCAGTCAGGTAGTTTATTAACCCTTCAACTAATTTTCAAGAATTAATGCAAAGTGGCATGACAGAAATTAAAAAGTGTATTTTTACCACCTAAATGCCTCTAACTTCTGAACAGGTTACAACAGCCGTCGGACTCTACGGCCGCTATTTGGTTATGAATTGCCATGGCAAGCATCAGGACCGAAAAATCATGATCTGAGGGCACCAATTGGGATAAAGAGGAAGACCCCCACACTGTTAACCATTTATATGATGTAGTCACTATTGACAGCAGCATCTAAGGGGTGAAACAGATTTGGATGGTGCAAAAACTGATCTTGATACAGCAAGTTGTCAGCTATAGTGTACAGCCGACAGCTGCGGGATTGTCACCTATATGGGGAGGCTATTCTCTTATATCGCAGGTCAGTTAAAAGACGTTTTGGCTGTTATTAAGGGGTTAAAGATATTATATAGCTCTGACCTCTATTATTTAAGGGACATAGCATTTATTCTTAATGGATCACTGGTAGTGTTGAGCGATACTTTCCGATATCGGAAAGTATCGGTATCGGAAAGTATCGGCCGATACCGTCACAGTATCGGAATCCAATCCGATACCGATACCCGATCCCAATGCAAGTCAATGGGACTCAAGTATCGGACGGTATTCCTGATGGTTCCCAGGGTCTGAAGGAGAGGAAACTCTCCTTCAGGCCCTGGGAACCATATAAATGTGTAAAAGAAAGAATTAAAATAAAAAATATCGCTATACTCACCTGTCCGACGCAGCCGGGACTTCAGCGAGGGAACCGGCAGCGTTGTTTGTTTAAAATTCGCGCTATTACTTGGTTACGTGAATTCCCGGCTTGTGATTGGTCAGGTCGGCCATGTTGCCGGGACGCGGACCAATCACAGCAAGCCGTGACGAAATTACGTCACGGCTTGCTGTGATTGGTCCGCGTCCCGGCAATATGGCCGCCCTGACCAATCACAAGCCGTGACGTCACGGGAGGCTGGACACGCGCTCATTTTAAAATGGGCGCGTGTCCAGCCTCCCGTGACGTCACGGCTTGTGATTGGTTGCGCCGCGATCAACCAATCACAAGCCGGGAGGCTGGACGCGCTCATTTTGAAATGGGCGCGTGTCCAGCCTCCCGTGACGTCACGGCTTGTGATTGGTTGCGCCGCGATCAACCAATCACAAGCCGGGAGGCTGGACGCGCTCATTTTGAAATGGGCGCGTGTCCAGCCTCCCGGCTTGTGATTGGTTGACCGCGACGCAACCAATCACAAGCCGTGACGTCACGGGAGGCTGGACACGCGCCCTTTTTAAAATGAGCGCGTTTCCAGCCTCCCGTGACGTCACGGCTTGTGATTGGTTAATGGCGGCCATGTTGCCGGGACGCGGACCAATCACAGCAAGCCGTGACGTATTTTCGTCACGGCTTGCTGTGATTGGTCCGCGGCCCGGCAACATGGCCGCCCTGACCAATCACAAGCCGGGACTTCGCGTAACCATGTAAAAGCGGGAATTTTAAACAAACAACGCTGCCGGTTCCTGCGCTGAGGTCCCGGCTGCGTCGGACAGGTGAGTATAGCGATATTTTTTATTTTAATTCTCTATTTTACACATTTTAACATTAATGTTGTTCCGATACCCGATACCACAAGAGTATCGGAATCCCGGTATCGGAATTCCGATACAGCAAGTATCGGCCGATACCCGATACTTGCAGCATCGGAATGCTCAACACTAATCACTGGCCTATCTTAGAGATTTTGGAAATACAATCAGAACTTCAGTAGGTCACAGATGTTTAACTCGCATAACAACTTATGTACAGCAATGATCCAATATACAGTAGTGTTCAAAATAATAACAGTCTAATATGACTAACCAGATTACTGTTTTGGGTATAAATTATATTATACATGTCAAACAATTCACCAGTTGGTGCAGAAGATTCTAAGAAAACCAATACTCAGCATTCATGATCTGCAATATTTGAGTCGGTGTATTATAATAATTAATTGAAAGGGGGTGTTCAAAATAATAGCAGCGTGGAGTTCAATTAGTGAGGTCAGTCATTCTGTGAAGAAACAGGTGTGAATCAGGTGGCCATTATTTAAGGGTGAAGCCAGGACATGTTGTACATGCATTTTTCCTTGAAAGCCTGAGAAAAGAGTTGTTTGAGACAGCTTAGAAGAACAGCGTACTTTGATTAAAAAGTTGACTGGAGAGGATAAAACTTATAAAGAAGTGCAGACAATGATAGGCTGTTCAGCTATAATGATCTCCAATGCTCTAAAATGGAAAGCCAAACCGGAGAGACGTGGAAGGAAACAGAAGACTACCATTCAAATGGAGGGAAGAATAGCCAGAATGGCAAATGCTCAGCCAGTGATCAACTCCAGGATGATCAAATACAGTCTCAAGATACCTGTGAGTACGGTGACAGTTAGAAGATGCCTGCGTGAAGCTAATGTCTTAGCAAGACGTCCCCGCAAAGTCCCACTGTTAAAAAAAGACATGTACTGAAGTGGATACAATTTTCCAAAGAACACATCAACTGGCCTAAAGAGAAATGGAGAAACATTTTATGGACTGGTGAAAGTAAAATTGTTCTTTTTGGGTTCAAGGGCCGCATACAGTTCGTTAGACGACCTCAAAACTCTGCATTGAAGACAGTGAAGCATGGTGGTGCAAGCATCATGATATGGACATGTTTCTCTTCCTATGGTGCCTGACCCATTTACCGCATACCAGGGATCATGGACCAGTTTGCATATATTAATATACTGGAAGAGGTCATGTTGCCTTACACTGAAGAGGATATGCCTTTAAAATGGGTATTTCAACAAGAGTGTGAGGTTACATTAAAAATCCTGTTTCTGAGGCAAATGCCAAAAAATTGTGAGATGTAGTCCAACCACCCTGGGCTGGAATAACCGTTGATTGGTGTCAGAATTTGGTTGACTCTATGCAACATAGATGTGAAGCAGTTGTAAAAAACTGTGGGCATACAACTAAATATTAGGTTAGTGATTCACAGGAATGCTAAATCCACAAAAAAAGCGCATATTGTGAGTTTGTAAAGACAAATGCAGACACTGCTATTTTTTAGAACAGCCCAACGTTCATTTTTTATTTTCTGTAAAGTACTTAAAAATAATATACATTTCTCTTCTTGTTTTGAATTAGAAAACATTGTGCAATGTTCCCAATGCATAGAAATAAAAACTAGTATAAAGATTTTGTAATTAACTCATGTTTTTGAACACACTGCTGTTATTTTGAACACTACTGTACATCCATAATTTGGGTGTATGTAATTTTATTATTTCTTTATGATATTTAACTCAAATAAAATCTATATTTTATTCACACATCCCTTTCGTCCCCCCCCCTTCCCTTCCTATTAATATACATAAGACCACCTATCCTCATTTGCCTGAAATTACAAATGCACAGAGCATCAAACAGCAATTGTAGATATACACCACTCAATTGAAATAAACATGATAATGGTATATGTAGCGTTGGCGTCCCTGCACAATTCCCATTCTACCCCGATTCCATTCTATCCTCTGCCTGGCAGGGATGCCGACTAACTCACTGTCCCGATCCTTGGCCCGCTCTTCCTCCTGCTGCGGCCTCCCGGGGTCTGTGCACGTCTAGAAAATACCTGGGCACTGCGCTTAGGGTGCGCGCTCTCGATCTGTTAAAGAGACAGTGCTCATTGTCCTAAAGTCCCCAGCCAATGGCTGGGAGACACTTATTATTTAAGGCATCTCCACCTGTTGGGAGGTGCCTGAACAGCGTGTTCACTCTGCTTGTCTGCATGCTTGCTAGGTCTTAGGTCCCCTGTTCTAGTATACCTGTCTGTCAACACTTCAATACTCTGTTCCCTGTAACTGCTACCACTGACATTCCTTTGGCCGAGACTCTCACTAAAGGCGTTTCTAAAATTTTGGAGGACACCAAGGTCACATTAGTGAAGTCTTTGGAATGGATGAAGAGACACGCAGACAAGAGGCATTTAGATTTGCCGCTGTTTCATCCTGGGGACAAGGTTTGGCTTTCTTCGAAGTTTGCCATCTCAAGCTACCTTTGTAAAGGTTGGGTCCTCGCTTTATCCATTCTTTCGAGGTTTTCAAACAGATTAATGCCACTTTCCTAAAGCTCAAGCTCCTGGCCTCTTTACGGATCTCCAATTCATTCCATGTATCTCTCCTCAAGCTTATCATCTCTTATCATCCCTTATCTCTTATCAGCTCCTTCTTCAAGGACCCGGGTACCACTCCTGCTCCTTTCAGCTCTGAAGATGTTTTCGAGGTAGAGAATATTCTGGTCACAAAAAGGGTAAGAGGACAAACCTTTTTTCTTCTGGATTGGAAGGGGTTTGTTCCTGAGTAGAGGTAGTGGGAGCCCAAGGAGAACATACATGCCCCTTTCCTTACCGCCCTGGCCCTCGGCCCATGCTTCTGCTGGTGCAGCCTCCCAAAGTCTGCGCACACTTGTCGGAACCCCGGGCACTGCACTTAGGGTGCGCTCCCGGTCTCTTTAAGAGACAATGTGCACTGTCCTAAAGTGTCTTCAGCCAATGGCTGGGAGACACGTATTATTTAAGGCACTTCCATCTTTTGGAAGGTGCCTGAGCAATGTGTTCACTCTGCTTGTCTGCATGCTTGCTAATTCTCAGGTCCCCTGTTCTGTACCTGTCTGCAACTGCCGCGCCTGCATCTGACATGCCTGCCAGCACCGGCCGTGCCTTACTGTATGCCAGCTGTACGTGCCTGCTCCTGCTGTGTCTTGACACACAGATATACTCACCAACGGCTGCCAGACGACACTAATTCTGCCATAGGCAAAAGATTTAAATGATGACACAGCATGCTCAGCGGTGACTGGATCCTCTCACTGACTTCCTAATTGTGCATTGCGTGGTGATTGGATCCTCTCGTCGTTCTTCTTTCAATAAGGTCGTACTTAAATTGCGAATGGCAGCCTCTTTAGCACATATAAACTGCAGGAATATTTAAAATCACGGATAGTGCTTTTTTTCTGCCAGATGCTACACACGGCAGAGAAAATCACCAAGTTTTTCGGACTGTCCATAAATTTAAAGATGATTGGCAACCCAGCTTATTGGGCTCCTTGCTATAGTTTTGATAAACTCACTGTTTTAGCAACAGGAGATTATCATTACAAGGACAAGTAAACCTGCAGCCATGTAGTTATCTATATTCATGAGCTCTGTATAACCCCTCCCATACCACTAATTGACAATTTTCTGCCTATGCACAGTGTACACAAAGCTGTCAATCAATGAGGTAAGGCATTAGTGGTATTCCTGTTGGAAGATGTTCTCACCTATTCATGGGAACTACCACTGATCTTTATATTGGGGCACTAATAGAATGTAGCACATTCATTTAGTGCTATGGGATTGCGAAATCAGCAGTGCAATAGCAAATAAATGGAGCAGTGATTGAGCATGCACACTGCCACTCCACTCTAATAGGGATAAGGCTATGTGCACATGTTGCGGATTTGCTGCTGCAGATCTGCAGCTGTTTTCCATGCGTTGTACAGTACCATGTAAACGTATAGAAAACTAAATCCGCAGTGCACATGCTACAGAAAGAAAACGTGCGGAAACACAGCTGTGTTTTTTCCGCAGCATGTCAATTCTTTGTGCGGATTCCGCAGCGGTTTACATCTTCTCAATAGGAATCCGCAGGTGTAAAACTGCAGGTGGAATCCGCACAAAAAACGCACAAAAACCACGGTAAATCTGCTGCAAATCTGCGGGTAATCCGCAGTGTGGTTTACTTGCGGATTTTGCAAAAACAGTGCGGAAAAATCCGCACATCAATCCGCAATGTGTGCACATAGCCTAAAAGTGCCCTGTTCTTCAGATCGGTGGGGTCTGAGATGTTAGAGCCCCACCCATCTAGACATTATTATCTAACCTGTGAATAGGTGACAATTTTTTCCAACCTGTATACCCTTTAAGGATAAAGAAACAGCAAACATACAAAATGGGAAGTGCTGAAAATCAAACACGATTTTCAGAACGAAAAATTCTGTCGTTGTTAAAGTCTATATCTATCTATCTATCTATCTATATCTATATCTATACAGGGGTGAATAATTATTCCCACTTTCTTTATTTCATAATGTCTTTTTCCTAAATGTGTGTCTCAACAAGTAACACGGCTAGTGACTCGCGTCCTGTTGTAATCTGTAGTAATACATATCACTGTCGCCTTAAGCCTTAGCCAGCCTTTGGTCACGTGCTCTTAGTTGGGCTTCGCCCTGTGGATCGCTGTTAGAGCTCTCTAACGTAAAGCCTCTTCTGTACAGTTCACAGTCTGCCTCCCTATTGAGACACACGAACACTTCAAGACATTGTGTGACAGGTTAAAGGGAAATCTGACATCTACGAGGGCAGCAATAAAGAACGGTGAGTAGCTAATTAGCAGAAGACTATACTCTCTGAATATTTTTTTAAAAATGTTATAAAAATAAAGCTGAATTATTAATGAAAAGTTATGTAAAATGTTTGTACTTTGCATTTCAGTTGTTCATCATTTTTCAAATCTTTGCATTATGTAATGGAAGGAGAATATAAATTGGCTGATATGTCAGAGCAAACGATCTAGACAGGCGACACTTGTGCTGTGGTTTAGCTCAAGGGGATGAGTTAATACAACTGTAATAAAATGTGACTTGTGACAGCTATTAGGCCAGCCTCCTATTCACTGATACCAGGAAAAGGAGCAGTATGAAGAGAATTACAATATCAATATTACTACATTTCCACATAAAATGCCAAGTGCCTAAAGGTACCTTCACACTAAGCGACGCTGCAGCGATACAGACAACGATGCCGATCGCTGCAGCGCCCTGTTTCATCGTTGTGTGGTCGCTGGAGAGCTGTCACACAGACGGCTCTCCAGCGACCAACGATGCCGAGGTCCCCGGGTAACCAGGGTAAACATCGGGTTACTAAGCGCAGGGCCGCGCTTAGTAACCCGATGTTTACCCTGGTTACCATTGTAAAAGTAAAAAAAAAAACACACATACTCACATTCCGGTGCCCGGCGTCCGCTTCCCTGCACTCCTCCTGCATCCTGTGTCAGCGCCGAACATCTCCGGCATCTCCCACAGAGCAGAGCGGTGACGTCACCGCTCTGCTTTACGGCCGGCACTTACACAGGATGCAGGAGGAGTGCAGGGAAGCGGACGCCGGGCACCAGAATGTGAGTATGTGTGGTTTTTTTTTACTTTTACAATGGTAACCAGGGTAAACATCGGGTTACTAAGCACGGCCCTGCGCTTAGTAACCAGATATTTACCCTGGTTACCACTGTAAAACATTGCTGACATCGTTGCTTTTGCTGTCAAACACGACGATACACGCCGATCTGACGACCAAATAAAGTTCTGGACTTCTAGCTCCGACCAGCGATATCACAGCAGGATCCAGATCGCTACTGCGTGTCAAACACAACGATATCGCTATCCAGGACACTGCAACGTCACGGATCGCTAGCGTTATCGTTGGAAAGTCGCCTAGTGTGAAGGTACCTTAAGACAAAGAATGGATTGGAAATATATCCTGTACTCTTTGCTTATTATTTTGACAGAATTCTGACGCATTTTAGTAAGCATATCTTGCAAAGTGCTTTAAAGACATGCTTAGTTTATTTGTGAAACACATCCAATTTTTTCCTAGATTTGCAATTGATGAAAAAAATATTATGGTATGACTAAGACAACTTAAAGGGAACCTGTCACCCCGTTTTTTCCGTATGAGATAAAAATACTGTTAAATAGGGCCTGAGCTGTGCATTACAATAGTGTATTTTGTGGACCCCGATTCCCCACCTATGCTGCCGAAATACGTTACCAAAGTAGTCGTTTTCGCCTGTCAATCAGGCTGGTCTGGTCAGATGGGCGTGGTGTCTTCCCCCAGATCTTGCTTATTTTTCCGTTGGTGGCGTAGTGGTTTGCGCATGCCCAAGTCCAGAATCCACTGCACAGGGGAGGGAAAAGAGCGCGATCTGCGCTATTCCCCTGGTGATCGGTGGAGGCGGCCATCTTCCTGTGGCCGCGTGTGCGCAGATGGAGCGCTCTGCTGCCCGGGGTTTCAGGAAAATGGCCGCGGGATGCCGCACGTGCACAGATGGAGATCGCGGCGGCCATTTTCCTGAAGCAGAGATGCGAACTCTGGCGAAAGCTGGCTTCTCAGTGTTTCACTTAGGTGATTTGCATGTACAGTTGGGAAAATAAGTATTTGATATACTGCCAATTTTGCAAGTTTTCCCACCTACAAAGAATGGAGAGGTCTATAATTTGTATCGTAGGTAAACTTCTACTGTGAGAGACAGAATCTAAAAATAAAAACCAGAAAATCACATTGTATTATTTTTAATTAATTAAATAGAATTTTATTGCATGAAATAAGTATTTGATCACCTACCAGCCAGAAAGAATTCTGGCTCTCACAGACTTGTTAGTTTTTCCTTAAGGGCTTGTTTCCATTTGCGAGAAACACGTCCGTATCTCGCATGTGGAAACCAAGCTCTGGTGCCGGCACTTGGGAGCGGAGCGTGCGGCCACATAGGAACACATGGAGCCGCACGCTCCGCTCTGGAGTGCCGGCTCCACAGCTTGGTTTCCACATGCGAGATACGGACGTGTGCCTCGCATGTGGAAATGAGCCCTAAGAAGAAAACTCTGCACTCATTACTTGTACTAATTGCACCTGTTTAAACTAATCACTTGTATAAAAGATAGCTGTCCGCGCAGTTAATCACATTTCAACCTCTCCACCATGGCCAAGACCAAAGAGCTGTCTAAGGATACCAGAAACAAAATTGTAGACCTGCACAAGGATGAGATGAGCTACAGGACAATAGGCAAGCAGTTTGGTGAGAAGGCAATAACTTAGCGGAATTATTAGAAAATGGAATCCAAATGGTAACGTTTCTCTTTGTGGAGCATAACAAGTCAAACCTGGCATGCCAAGGTGAGGAGACGTTTAAGCCTTGCAATGCTCCTCTGGGAAATATGCAAATTGTCTCTTCAGAAAGACAGAGAACTAGAACTCTAGTGCCACCTATAGGAAGAAGGAATCCTAAAAGTAAATATTGACCCTTTAACGAGCCTTGTCACATGACTTAGGATAAAAACCAAAACAAAAATCTCAATATGCAGACACTGTGTTTCGGGGTGCTGCCCCTCATCAGTGCAAAGTGTGAGATCTGGTTTGGCTGGGTGAGAGGCGTTTGTACGGAATCCAAGGGGTAATGTGTCTCCTTGTGGAGATTTACATGTCAAGCCCGACATGCCAAGGAGCACGGCATGTGCACGGCCCCATAGAATAACATTGGTCCGATTGTGACCCAATGTTTTATCACATAGCACTAGGATCGAATACGCTGTCATGGGCACCAAGACTTAGAGAGCTTACTTAGTGTGAATCTTGCCTCGAGGTAAATACCTTTGAGAAGGCCTGAAAAGATGTAGTAAAGAAACATAAAGCTGGAATGGGCGTTATGATTTTTATGTCCAGAAGTTACATCATATTCCTATGACGATCTTCATGGACATTGTACTATTTTACATTCGGTTAATTAGTAATGTGGCCCACTTAGGGCCTTAGGGCTCTGTTGTTTCTTATGCAATTTAATAAATAAAATAAAAAAACTGGAAAGGGCTAGAAAAAAAGCAGTGAGTCAAAACCGAAATCTAGGTAATTCCTATAACTTGCAACTGTACATTATTTACATTTAATTTAATTTGCAATCTGCACTATGTTTTTATAATATTATTCATAAATTTAGGATAGAAGTTTACAGAAGTTTTCATCACGGAATGATTCCATTTTAGAGCTTGCTCACACACTGCTTTTTTGCCACTGTTTTTTTCATGCATAGCCTTAGATATATAAGTCTAGAAAACCACCAATAGCGCATTCCAAGTCCATTATTATTCAATGGCAGCCAGTGCCAATGCTTTGTCACTGGGCGTTATGCTCTTTGGTACCAGTTTATTTATAAAGAGGTTGTTCTATTTTACAAATCATTATCTCCGAGGTTGAAGCGGTATGATCACTGTGTATGTGTCTTATCCGCCTGTCACTTGTTACTAAGCAACTAACCTGCGGAACTGGTTTTTACTTCCTTAGGTTATTACGTGTGGAAGGCTTATGTAATACAGTGAAATACTGTATTGTCAGTGAATATACAATTCCCAGTAGCAAATGTGTGTATAGTGCACCAGATAAATGGCCAGGATAACAGATATGCATCTCTGCACATGTTCAGACAAAACATGTCGGAAAGCAACAGGATGCAGTTTAATATTTTTTTCTGCTTTTTTTTATCTTATGTTATTTTTTATGATAATATTTTGTTATTTAAAACACCTTCCTGCCGACTCTCCTCATCTCACTGTTTCAGGAAATAGTTGAATTCCCCATAAAACAATGATGGTGGAGTATCTTTTCTTAGCAGACTGCATTTTGTGTTCCTCTGGTATTCCTCCTGGAAATTTAGGATGAAATTGACAACTACAAGCATGTAATCAGTAGTAATATTCAATTTTAATATACTATTACTATCAGCAATTTGCAACAACAGCATTTCAAGGTTAATGCATTTATTTTACATGTGCCGCTTTTTAATTCTGAAACAAGGTTAGCGGTACACAAATTGTATACAGCACATCCATACTGATGTTATACCTGT
This sequence comes from Ranitomeya variabilis, assembly GCF_051348905.1. Lineage (NCBI taxonomy): Eukaryota > Metazoa > Chordata > Amphibia > Anura > Dendrobatidae > Ranitomeya > Ranitomeya variabilis. The sequence goes on along the minus strand of NC_135236.1, from coordinate 544,230,691 downwards.
AACCTGCTAAGGTTACACAATCTCAAATTAAAGAGGTTTTTCACCAATTTGATATTGAGATAGGTTACCAATATCAGATTGGTGGGTGACCCCACACCAAACACCATAGATGTTTGAAGTGCCAGTGGGTTTGCCAGATGGTAGACACACACTGATCTGATATTGATGACCTATCCCAAGGAAAGGCCATTACTATCAAACTGGTGAAAGTCCCCTTGAGGCCATGTGCACACGTTAAATATTTTTCGCGTTTTTTCGCTATAAAAACGCGAAAAAACGCTTACATATGCCTCCTATTATACAGTGTATTCCGCATTTCTTGTGCAAATGTTGCATTTTTTTCCGCAAAAAAATCGCATCGCGGAAAAATAAGCAACATGTTCATTAAATTTGCGGAATTGCGGGGATTCCGCACACCTAGGAAAGCATTGATCTGCTTACTTCCCGCACGGGGCTGTGCACACCATGCGGGAAGTCAGCAGATTATGTGCGGTTGGTACCCAGGGTGGAGGAGAGGAGACTCTCCTCCACGGACTGGGCACCATATAATTGGTAAAAAAAAAGAATTAAAATAAAAAATACTCATATACTCACCTTCGATGGCCCCCGGAGTCTTCCCGCCTCAGCGGTGCATGCTGCCGCTTCCGTTCCTATAGATGATGTGTGTGAAGGACCTGCGATGACGTCGCGGTCACGTGACCGCGACGTCATCGCAGGTCCTGCACACATCATCTATAGGAACGGAAGCCGCTGAGGAGATCAGCTGTCTGCAGAGGGTGAGTATAACCATTTTTTTATTTGTATTTTTTTATTATTTTTAACATGATATCTTTTTACTATTGATGCTGCATAGGCAGCATCAATAGTAAAAAGTTGGTCACACTTGTCAAACACTATGTTTGACAAGTGTGACCAACCTGTCAGTCAGTTTTCCAAGCGATGCTACAGATCGCTTGGAAAACTTTAGCATTCTGCAAGCTAATTACGCTTGCAAAATGCTAAAAAAAAACATGAAAAAAACGGGAAAAAAACGCAAAACAAAAAAGGCGGATTTTTTGCAGAAAATTTCCGGTTTTCTTCAGGAAATTTCTGCAAGAAATCCTGACGTGTGCACATACCCTGAAACTACACTCTTCAACATTGAAATTGTAACAGCAGGAAGGCAAAGTCGTGGAATTATGGCAATCACAGAGTCTATAAACATGTTAATGATATGTAAATGATGAAAAAATGAAACCCCCCCCCAAAAAAAAGTCAATTTATAAAATATCTAGTATGAGTGTCGCATACAGAAACACATGCATTTCTATGCCTAGGCATACTGAGGTTATTAATGGCTGTCTGAAGAATGAAGGTCTACCCTTTTCAACAATGAGTCCTGGTTGTGTCTTAAACACAATGATAGCCGGAGATTCATCTGGAGACAATGTAGGCAATACCATGAGTGAACAAAACAATTTTCCTACACTTGGCATTATGATATGGGGTTGCACATTTCAGGTTCAATAACAGCTCAGTGTTACATTGATTTGGGTCGTCTTCTCCAACGTAGGGGCCGAGAAACAGCGGCACTTGTCGTCCCTCTGTTGTCCATGGGCTGAGTAGTCTCTAGGAGCCCGCTGGCTGGGGTTTCGGGAGTTAATGTGACATGCACAGCCTCTGAGTCTTTAGCTTTTGCAGCACGGCCTATTCTGGGAAAACGATGCTCAGTCTATTATTAAGTCTCTTAACAGGAATCAGGGGCTCTGCACTGATATCGTGGGTACCATGGGTCACAGTCTCTGCACGGGCCACTGTCTCTGCACGGGCCACTGTCTCTGCACGGGCCACTGTCTCTGCACGGGTGTCAAGGCGCCCCTCTCCAGTCACAGCAGAGTCTGCTTTCATGTACTCACAAGATGCAGTCTTTCTGGGCAATCTCCCTGCATTTGTCCTCTGACCGTGAGCCCTCTCTCCTCCCCGGAGCGCAGCTGCCAACTGCCCTGACCGCTGCACACACTGCTCTGCCACTTGTGCGTGCGCCTTTCCCACTCTCTGCCCGGCTTCCTTCCTGTCCCAGTCTCTAAGTCTGCCCCCCGGGGAACCTGTAGCACAGCTGAATGGTTCCAGGCACGGAGCAGAGAAGGTAACCGCCCCCGGACTCTTCTTGTGTTCCACCTCCTTACATATATATATATATATATATATATATATATATATATATATATATATATATATATATATATATATATATACACACACACACATTGCTCAGTGTTGATGTTGTACTGTAGCTCCAAGAAGGACCGTGAAATGCTCTCATGGGTATGGTGAGACTTATCCTTCTTGGTGTTGCAATTTCAGTGTTCAGAAGTGTATAATCCCTGTATACAGCATTTGATAGCCCAAAACCTGATAATCCGGCCCTTACTTTCAAGACAGCAATACCGTGTTGAACTTCACAAAGATATAAAAACAAGACTAGGAAGAAATAATCAGTCTCTTCTTATTAAGTAGGAAAAAACAAAATATACCAGGTTTTCACATTTTGATGAAATCACACGTATCCTTAATTTGGCTCTGTCTGGTCACATTTGTAAGGAATTCTTGCTCCTTACCTTTATTTTCTCTCCCATCAATTTTTGGGTTATTGCTTTCACGTAAGATCCTCCCATCACTTTTGCTAATTGCTGATTTTAAAGTCCGTGTAAAAATGCTAGCAGTTTTAAGTATGTTTTTATGGAATTCTTTATATACAGTACAGAGCAAAAGTTTGGACACCTCATTTAAAGATTTTTCTGTATTTTCATGACTATGAAAATTGTAAATTCACACTGAAGGCATCAAAACTGTGAATTAACACATGTGGAATTATATACTTAACAAAAAAGTGTGAGACAACTGAAAATATGTCTTATATTCTAGGTTCTACTAAGTAGCCACCTTTTGCTTTGATGACTGCTTTGCACACTCTTGGCATTCTCTTGATGAGCTTCAAGAGGTAATCACCGTAAATGGTCTTCCAACAATCTTGAAGGAGTTCCCAGAGATGCCTAGCACTTGATGGCCCTTTTGCCTTCACTCTGCTGTCCAGCTCACCCCAAACCATCTCGATTGGGCTCAGGTCTGGTGACTGTGGAGGCCAGGTCATCTGGCATAGCACCCCATCACTCTCCTTCTTGGTCAAATAGCTCTTACACAGCCTGGAGGTGTGTTCGGGGTCATTGTCCTGTTGAAAAATAAATGATGGTCCAACTAAACGCAAACCGGATGGAATAGCATGCTGCTGCAAGATGCTGTGGTAGCCATGCTGGTTCAGTATGCCTTCAATTTTGAATAAATCCCCAACAGTGTCACCAGCAAAGCACCCCCACACCATCACACCTCCTCCTCCATGCTTCACGGTGGGAACTAGGCATGTAGAGTCCATCCTTTCACCTTTTCTGCGTCGCACAAAGACACAGTGGTTGGAACCAAAGATCTCAAATTTGGACTCATCAGACCAAAGCACAAATTTCCACTGGTCTAATGTCCATTCCTTGTGTTCTTTAGCCTAAACAAGTCTCTTCTGCTTGTTGCCTGTCTTTAGCAGTGGTTTCCTAGCAGCTATTTTACCATGAAGGCCTGCTGCACAAAGTCTCCTCTTAACAGTTGTTGTAGAGATGTGTCTGCTGCTAGAACTCTGTGTGGCATTGCCTGGTCTCAAATCTGAGCTGCTGTTAACCTGCGATTTCTGAGGCTGGTGGCTCGGGTAAACTTATCCTCAGAAGCAGAGATGACTCTTGGTCTTCCTTTACTGGGGCGGTCCTCATGTGAGCCAGTTTCTTTGTAGCGCTTGATGGTTTTTGCAACTGCACTTGGGGACACATTCAAAGTTTTCCCAATTTTTCGGACTGACTAACCTTCATTTCTTAAAGTAATGATGGCCACTCAATTTTCTTTACTTAGCTGCTTTTTTCTTGCCATAATACAAATTCTAACAGTCTATTCAGTAGGACTATCAGCTGTGTATCCACCAGACTTCTGCTCAACACAGCTGATGGTCCCAACCCCATTTATAAGGCAAGAAATCCCACTTATTAAACCTGACAGGGCACATCTGTGAAGTGAAAACCATTTCTGGGGACTACCTCTTGAAGCTCATCACTTTTTTGTTAAGTATATAATTCCACATGGGTTAATTAATAGATTTGATGCCATCAGTGTGAATTTACAATTTTCATAGTCATGAAAATACAGGAATATCTTTAAATGAGAAGGTGTGTCCAAACTTTTGGTCTGTACTGTATCTTTTTAATTTTGTTTAGTATTTAATACAATATTGAGGGGCCATTTACCCAGAAGTCTTCAAAGTTCTATTGGAAACCCAAAATGATAAGTTACATTTATGCTCATTTTCATATTTGACAATATGCTACTAGCATTTTAGAACAAAATGAATGCTACTAAAATACTCCTAAACACTAAATCTGGTCTAATGAAGGATGACCTTAATAAAATCTATTACAAATGTATTTTTTTTTATTATAGAAATGTGTTTTTTTTTATTGCAACAGATAACCAATGTCAAGAGAAGACCGAGAGGCACAAGAGGATGAACTATTAGCCCTTACCAGTATATACCCTGAACATGAATTTAGGAGGATCGACGCTGCTCTTGAAGGGCAAATTCAAATATGTCTAGAGATACCATCAGATTTTTTAGTATATATAAAAAGTGAGTAAGAAATGTGAAATAGCTTTTCATGTAAAGTCTACAATTAGAGAGCAATGAAAGCCTGGTAGTGAAATAATTCGGCAGCACTGAGTTGTAAACTCTTTGTTCTGAACAAGCTTGCTATCGGATTCTCAGTCAAGACCCCCTTCGAAAGACATTCCATATCTATCAGCCAAATGATTATTTGGTCTTTAGCTAGCTTCTCCCATACACAGGAATGCTTGGCTGATCGCTCCTGTGTTCTCCGAGAGGGTAGCTGCTAGACTCCACCAAAAGGCATGGGATCTGCCATTGGTAATCCAATGTGCTGGTCATTTTCTTCCCTGACACCATCTGTACAGGGAGATTCAGAAGGCCCCATACACGTTAAACTGTTAGAATAAACTCACTCAATTAGAGAAATAGTGTTAAGCCAAAAATACAAATAAATATTAAAATACCTGAAGGTGTTCATATCTTCTTTGCTCCCAACTTTCCCAATACCTTCAATGATCTGCAACAGATCTACTGTACCACAATGTCTCTAATATCACTCACAATGCCTCTAATATCACTCACAATGCATCTAATATCACTCACATTGTCTCTAATATCACTCACAATTCCACTTACATCACTCACAATGCCACTTATATCACTCACAATGCCTCTAACATCACTCACAATGCCTCTTATATCACTCACAATGCCTCTAATATCACTCACAATGCCTCTTATATCACTCACAATGCCTCTAATATCACTCACAATTCCTCTAATATCACTCACAATGCCTCTAATATCACTCACAATGCCTCTAATATCACTCACAATGCCTCTAATATCACTCACAATGCCACTTACATCACTCACAATGCCTCTAATATCACTCCCAATGCCTCGAATATCACTCACAATGCCTCTAATATCACTCACAATTCCTCTAATATCACTCACAATGCCTCTAATATCACTCACAATGCCTCCAATATCACTCACAATGCCACATATATCACTCACAATGCCTCTAATATCACTCACAATGCCTCCAATATCACTCACAATGCCACTCATATCACTCACAATGCCTCTAATATCACTCACAATGCCACTTACATCACTCACAATGCCTCTAATATCACTCCCAATGCCTCGAATATCACTCACAATGCCTCCAATATCACTCACAATGCCACATATATCACTCACAATGCCACATATATCACTCACAATGCCTCCAGTATCACTCACAATGCCTCTAATATCACTAACAATGCCTCCAATATCACTCACAATGCCACTTAGATCACTCACAATGCCTCTAATATCACTCACAATGCCTCTAATATCACTCACAATGACACATATATCACTCACAATGCCACATATATCACTCACAATGCCTCTAATATCACTCACAATGCCTCTAATATCACTCACAATGCCTCTAATATCACTCTCAATGCCACTTATATCACTCACAATGGCACTTTTGATGGTCACGAAGTTTGATATGACTGTGACAATACCTTATGCCAGCCGCTAGGTTCCTCATCTTGCATAACCCTAGCCAGCACTTACCTCCTGTAGACGAGAATTATTCTGTTTGAAGTGTTGCTTTTGCGTCCACATGTTAGGACGAAAGTACATGTATCGTGTGCCTGGTGCTAATGATTAGAGAGACAGCTGTCCCACCAAGGACAACATCTGCAAAGAGTTTGTATGTTCTCTCTGTGTTTGTGTGGGTTTCCTCCGGGTTCCTCCCACATTCCAAAGACATACTGATAGGGAATTTAGATTGAGGGCCCCATTGGGGACAGTAATGATGATGTCTGTAAAGCGCTGCGGAATATGTTAGCGCTATATAAAAATAAAGATTGTTATTATTATTAACTAAGATTTAACATGTGTATTGAAACGAAGAGTATAAAAATAGTAACTAATGTGAGGCAGTGACCGATGTCACAGGTAGGGGTTACTGTGTGCTCTCCCCAGGTTGTGCATGGAGACAGATGAAGGCCATAGGAGTGCATGGCAGTCACGGGCGGTGGCTGCAATACAGACTAGAAAAAATAAAAGTAAGTGTTAGTCTTAGACATGCTGGTGTCCAAGGCAGATGTTGGGAAACCTGCTCTGGGATATTGTGCTGTGAAACAGATTGCAGGATGGTAGTCGTGCAGTTTGTTTAATTTCAGGCCGGGGTTTTCCTTGTGGCTGAAGGCCACAGGTTTCTTTGGTAAAAGCCCCTCAGTAAAGGGTTTTGGGTGTCAGGTGTAATGTCATTGTGAGACTGGTGTTTGGAGAGTGCAGAGTAGGAGGCACCACTGAGCGCTGGCTGTGTGTGAAGTGACACAAGCAAGCGAAGCAGAACAGTCAAGGCAGCCGAAAGGTCTGGCACCCACAGCGTACACAGCGGTGCAGGCACCCACAGCGTACACAGCGGTGCAGACGCCCACGTCAACTGGTTAAAGGAAGATATGGTTCCCGGGTTGGATCTGGAGGATATCATGGACTGTGTTGTGATGTGAGTAAAGAGACATTAACATGGCAGTGCATTCGCCCATGGTAACTGGTCAAAGGGAGGTCCAGCGTGTTTAGTGACTGTAGTCTAAAGGATGCTATGTAATATGTAGTGCTGTGAAATGGACACTATTATTATATGCACTTGTGTGTGAATTGTACATTTAATGCCGTGAAGTAACACATTAAAGAGATCTTGTGTTGGAACTTTGTGGGTCACTGCCTCCTCACTGCACAAGTGTGCTACTGCTGCTTTACACTAAGTATTGATAAGTGCACGGTCAGATGTGTGATGGTTGTATAATTTAAGGCTATGTTCACACGTTGTGTTTCTGCTGCATTTTTTAATGCAAATTTTAAGCTGTGTTTTACAGCACCAGCAAAAGCTATGAAATTTCCAAAATCTCATGCACACACATTGGTTTTGACTGAATTGGAAAACTGCAGCATGTCACTTCTTTCAGCGTATTTGCAGCATTTTGTTACCATAGAAAACAATGAATAAGTGCAAAAAATGCAGGTATCAGGGTTTCCTGCATTTTTTGTGCAAAAACCTAAGGACGTTGCATAATATTTTTTAGAGGGTCACTAAACTTTATCAGCATGCACAACAGACAACAAAAAAAGCAGCAAAAAAATGCACAGCAAAACCTGCTAATGGTAAGCAGCTTCTTTACTGCCAAGAGAGCAGGTTTTCCCTGCAGAAAAAAAGCACAGCAAAAAAGCGACGTGTGAACATAGCCTAAAAGAGGATGTTTTGTGACATAAATAAGTATATATCTTTGTTTTGTATAAGCCATATAGATTATATTTAAGAAAATGAATGAAATATTCTGTCATATATTCTATAATTTAAATGCTAAATATTATTTTGTTGTTATATTTTCTGCAGGCAACAGTGCAACAAACTCTCTTGTGGACAACTTTGAGAACGCTGTGTCCTTTCTGCCACCCATTGTGCTGAACTTTGAACTTCCCCCAGATTACCCATCCGCTGCGCCCCCGAACTTTACACTAAGTTGCAAGTGGCTTTCACCAAGACAGGTTACTTTTCATTTATTATACTAACAGGCTGTTTATATGAAGGGGTGGTCTCTTAGGCCTCTTGTAAAGCAGAGTTTCTATAGAAGAATACATCCATAATTCATTTTTTTTTAAAAAAGTACTCGGATTGTTGGGAGAAAAATAGTCACAAATAACAACACAGACGTGGCATGCCCCATTATTTGTAACTTTTTTTATGCCAAAAAAATGTTATATACTCTCTATTAGATCACACAAAACATATTTTTCTGCTGTTTAAATCACATGAGATCTGCTGGTGAATTAATTCATTCGCTGGCTGGTGAATGGTGATGGCATTACTGCAAGTGCCTGCTGAATCCAGTAGGTGTGTATCACTGATTTTGGTATTTTTGAGAAATTCAAGTCCCTTGGCAACTTTACATTTACCCCAGACAACCTTTTTACATGAACCCCTACAATGATGATATCAGCAGCTGACACGAGGGGCTCATATTACTTGTGTATATGCAGCTAAATTCTGTAGTGCTGCCCTACTATCTCCCAATAACATAATAAGAAATCATTCACCCCCAGTTTACAATCACAGATTAACCCCCTCCACCATTATATTTTATTTTATATTTTATTATAATAAATCAATAAAATAATCATTTCATAAATGGATAAGTAATCGCACACTCCTGTTACATAGTGTTATAATAGATCCCGCGCTCGGAAATCACCACCCTCTCCCAACCACATGTTTCAGAGCACTGGTGTCTGCCACTGTGCCGCACACACTGACAGCAGCGCCCAATAATCTTTGCGTTGTCAGTCAGAAGAGTTCTTCACACTATCCAGTCTCAGGCAGTGCATCACATGCTAGTACATGGCCTCACAAAACCCATTCATACAAAAAAGACACCAAACACTTTTAATGTGGATAAAAAATGGCCGTGTAGTTTATTTAGGGTTACATAAGTTAAATAAATACCAATAAATATACTCATCTCTTAAAACCAAAGTTCCATACTTCTCTAGTAAACCAATCCACCCATACATGGGTGATTTTCCCACCAGGCCAGGTCTCAACGAGACATGGCCCCCCCCACCACCACACAGCCATCTTTCAATAATCGACTGCAGGTCAAGGTTAAAAATGTCCAAGCCGATATCCGATAAATGAACTAGATCACGCCTATAAAGTCCTGGTAAAAAACCTTCTAAATCGGAATGCCTAAAAAAGAACCCTGAAATCAAAGGAAAAAATTTCTCCATCGATTTGTTCACTCTTTTGCGTATTTTCTCCAAGAAAGAAAAACGGTTAATATGCCATAATAGTCTGGGAACGATCTCGGAAAAAACAAAAGACGTATGAGGCAAAATTTGCCTAAAACCGATAATATCTGATCTCATAGTAGCTAACAAGTCCACGGTCCTGATTTTTCCGAGATCATTACCATAGACATGAAAAATAATTAAATCGGGAGAAGGGTATTCTCCTAGCCATTTTTTAACTTGAGCAACCAGGGAAAACCATTTTAAACCTCGAACTCCAAGCCACCAAACCTGAATAACTGAAGGATTAAAAGATAAGTTCTCTGTGTAAATTCGCTGACTAACCCTCTTCCGGGCCCAGAAGACAAAAGAATGTCCGACTATCCAGATAACTAACGGACCTAAAAGAAAATCGATAATTAATAATCATAAAGGTCATGTCTGATATACAGTTTGAATCTTTTGGAGTTCCATCTACCCAATTCCTTTATTCCAGACTCAGAAAGTCCGGCCCTAGAGGCCTCAGTAGCCGCTCCGATTCTAAAAGAATGGGAAGTAATTTTCAAATGTTTTAAATTCAAAAAAGTCAGACACTTCTTCAGGATAAAATTAAATTGGAATACAGTGACCGGTGATAAGTCCCTATGAATAAACAATGGGCCTTGACTTAAAGGTCTAGTTTGAAACCAAATAGACAGCCTATGTACTGGGCAGATGGCCGGATCAGAGACTGCATTAATTTTCAACCTAGCACCTCTGCCTAACTGATCCGTCTTTGATGTCCTAATAAAAAGGATTAAAAAGGCTTCATGAATTTGAATATCGGATAAAATGAGTCCTGAAGGTTTAGATTTTTTAGCAGACACTACTTCGCCAATCCGCAGTGCACCGAAAAATGATAAAGAAAAAATAGCGCTAAATAATAGCGCCTCTTCAGAATTCAAACAGACGTGAATGAGACTAGAGCATAAATCTTTGAGCAGCAATAGAGATATAGGTCTTCTAGTATCAGGCATAAAATTAGACTTTTTGAGGCCCTTCAAAAACTGTTTCACCGGAAATAGATTGGTTAAAGGAATGCTACCTGAAAGTTTCAGGAAAAAAGAAACTCCCGCAAGGCATTTCGCTATTGCGGAGTACGACAGACCCCTCTGGGCCATGTCAGCAGCAAATTGGAGCGCTGCCATAGGGTTCGAAACCAAAGGATCAAAATAATTTAACTCGCAAAAATTATTCCAGTTACGCCATGCGGCTGAATAATCAGCCCATGATCTTTCGGATAATGAATTTTTAATAAAATGCGGTATTAAAGTGTAATCACGTCCCAGATTGAAGGGGATAAGAGGGTTGCTTCTGAGTCCGCACTGGGAACCTGCAGAAAAAAATTTGACCACTGACGATTAAGCAAAGAGTCCGTTAAACTTATAAGCTTACTCTGACCCAGCTTAGCCTTCAGCCATATATTATTTTTTAGGCATAGAAAAACCAATTGTCTCAATATTTTGGCTACAAGTGTATTCTTAGAAGATAAAGTATTAATGGCAAAAACCACCGCCTGGTTAGAGGAAAGAAATAAAATTCTGGAATTCTGCATTAGAGACCCGCAAGTGTAAATTCCGGCAAAAATAGAAAAAATTTCTAGGACTGTAAAATTAGAAACGAACCGCTCAGACACCCAATTCGCTGGCCAATGGAAATAAATCCAATGGGAAGCAAAAAGGATACTACCGCCGAGATGCTTGTCAACAGAAAAGAGAAACGGGAAAGAATCAGCTGACACAAATGATGCTTGCCACAAGGATCTACCGTTATGCTCTGATAAAAAGGAGAGCCATATTCTGGCATCTTCTTTTAGTGCAGAGCAAATCCTAATATGAGAGTGGGGTGAAGATACACCTTTCGTGGCATCATATAAACTTCTACAAAACGCCCGCCCAATTGGAATAACCCGAACTGCAAAATTCAACAATCCTAACAAGGATTGAATTTCTTTAAGAGTAACCTTCTCTTTTGACAAAAAATTAGATAAAGCAGAGCGAAGTTTAAAATTTTTTTCCACCGGAAGTCGAGATTCCATTTTTTCCGAATCCAGAGTAATTCCCAAAAACTCAATGGATCGAGAAGAACCAACCGTCTTTTCATGGGCGATAGGGATACCGAAGAATTCGCACATATGAATACATTTATTAAGGGCGTCCTCACATGTAGAGGAGCCACAGGGGCCAACAAATAAAAAATCGTCTAGATAATGGAGGATACCTGCATCTTTACAATTAGTTTGCAAGACCCAATGAAGAAAAGAGGAAAAACTTTCAAAATAGAAGCAGGACAAGGAAAAACCCATGGGCAAGCACTTATCATAAAAGAAACAATCATCAAAATAAAAACCTAACGAATTAAAACCGGATTGGTGGACGGGGAGGAGTCTAAACGCCGACTTAATATCCGACTTGGACATCAATGCATTGCAGCCGAATTTCCTAAGGATCTCCAATGCAGAATCAAATGAAGAGTAAGATACTGAAATTAAGGACTTATCCACCTCATCGTTCAGAGATGAACCCAATGGGTGGGATAAGTGATGAATTAGTCTAAATGAGCCCTCCTCTTTCTTCGGAACTATACCCAAAGGAGATGTACGAAAGTTAGGGAACGGAGGTGTTTCAAAAGGGCCTGCGACTCTGCCTAACTGGATTTCATTAAAAAAAATTTCCCTAGCGACCTCCGGGTTGGCATTCAAAGAAGGTAAATTAGAAGCAATCAAACAGCCCTCCCCTTTAAACTGTGGCACAAAAAATCCTTCAGAAAAACCAGAAAACAACAAATCACTGATCTCCTGATCTGGAAATCTGCTTAACCATGGGGACATGTTTGCTAGAATCACTGGTGTCTGTGCTTTTTGTAATGGGCTCCTTGGCAGAGGGCTGCTGAGCTGCTTGTTTCCTGAAACATTTGGCCACAGGGTGTGAGTTGCCACAGAATGAACATTCGTGGCGGAATCTGCAATTGCTATTCCACTTGCAAAAGGAATCATTGAAGGCGAAACAAACGCCACGTTTCAAAGTGCTAGAGGGGGTCTGCCTAGGATTATTATGTCTTTGTGGAAGCATAAGGTTAATCCACAAATCAATATCCTTCACTCCCCAATGGAGCTCAGGATGAACTGACAATTTGTGCCTGAAAGCCTCATCGTAATTCAGCCAGGCGAACCCGCCAAAATTCCGATAGGCTTCCAGTATGATATCTAAGTGTTGAAATAATTTGCTGCAGAGATGGGGGGATTTTTCACCCTGTACTGCAGCAAAAATGGCAAATGCTTGTACCCAATTGTTAAAGGATTTAGAATTTGTGCGTTTAAATTCGTCTGACTCATTTTTATCATCCTTCTTATCTGATCTAACAAGCTGATCCTTTCTAGGTAGTAGGGAAAAAATATCAACATATTGATTATTCCAAATGAGCTCTTTAACAGCAGAGCTCAAATGGAATCCCAAAGGAGATAGCTCGCATGTCAGAGCTTCTTTAAATGTGTTAATAGGAATAGTGTTAGCGGGTAATGCGCTAGAAACCGCAGCGCTAGGCACATCTGATGTGCGTGCAGTAGAAGGAATAACTTCCTTCAAGGTGTCAGCTAACACTTTCCTTATTAAACTTGTGAGCTGTGAATGAGGGACAGACATAGATAGGTTATTAGTCTCACCCCTCGATGAATGATGTTCGGTCCTTGGATCTCTGCAGCAGCTGGAGCTCGAGCCCTCCAAGTTAGGCAAGCTCACATGGGAAGCTGCTGCGAGCGGCGATTCCTCCTCTTCTTCCGACTGGGACGTCACCAGATCTTCCCGGATGATGGCGTGTAACCCCGATGATGAAGCTGCTGCCGCTGCGGGAGCCGCTGGCACCGCAGCGCTTTTACGGCCGCGGTGAGATGCGGGCCTCCCGTCCGGAACAGCTGATGAGGACGGAGCTCTATCCTGAAGCTGGTTGCGGAAGTCTCGCGCTGGGCTGCGAGACTTTCGAGGAGGGCGGCGCCGCGACTTTCCCCTCACTTCCTGTCTGGTGCGGCTAAAGGCAGGCGGCGACGCTGAAGGGGAATACGGGACCCTCTGTCTCTGAAGCCGCACCGAAGCAGGAGATGCCGGCGGGACCGAGGATGCTTGACACGGCGGCTGGAGGGGAGCTTGACACGGCGGCTGGAGGGGAACTTGACCCGGCGGCTGGCTGGAAGTTTGACACGGCGGCTGGAAGGAAGCTTCTGGAGGATGAGGGACCGACTCAGCTGCCGCCGAAAGAGGTTCTATAGCCAGGCAGCGCTGAAGCCAGTCCACTCCACCCTCGGCACCGGCTCTGGTCAGGAGCTGTTGAAGGAGACTCTCCATCTTCAAGGTACTTCTTCTTCTTTTCTTCTTTCTCCGACAGAATGATAAAAACCCTAAACACCAGGGTTTATATAATATAAATCAGGCGCCAAACATACCAACAGCCAATAAAAAATGGCTAAAAAAGGGCGCCAGTAAACTAGAAAAAACTGGATAAAACCAGAATCTAACATCCACAGCTGACTGGCCTGACCTTTAGGTGACCTCTCAGTAAAGAAGCCAAATAACTCAAATAGGGTTTATGAGGCCATGAGACCCCCGCTGCATTTTTTTGTGCTTACGCGGGGGGGCTAACATTACACATTTGCACATTACGTGTGCACATATACATAGTACAAACGCATACCGATGAATATAAAAAATATATAACACATGCATACCCACAATGACATTTTTGTGATGCACTTCTTCAGACGATTTTTTTGCTCTTTCATGCATATATGTAGAAGGCAATACGTTTTAAATTTTAGATAAGCCTCACCACACGAGGTTTTGCTTTTTTACTAAACCAGCTGCTTTTTTATGTGCCATTATGCCATGAAAAAAAAAAAATACTAAGTGACCTATTACTGCCAAACTAGAGAGTTTTGACATAAAAAAGAAGTTAAAAGGGAAAATTATGGAAACAATAATAGTTTAGCATAACTCCTTCCTTAAATTTGAATCCATTAAATGCATAAAATAGTGCAATTGTGGGCAGGTATACTAGAAGGTAATCCTAGTTATACACACTCCTCAACATTAAAATTGCAACTACAAAGGAGAGAAGTCATGGTTTTATGAAAATCACAGGATGTATATACATGTTAATTATATGCTTAACGGAAGGACGGGATAAACACTAGTTGATCCCCACTACAACTAAAGACAGATGGGATAGACAAACAAGGGGAACTCTTATTTTGAGTAGACTCAGAGATGTAACACAGATGTCCTCCAAACACCAAAGAGGAAGATAGCTGACTGCTAAAGCTCCAAGCTTAAACAGGGGGAAACTGAAGTATCACAGGCGATTCCCAGCAGCAGTCTGGGAGTCTATTAACACCCTGGTCCAGATGTGTCAATTAGAGCTGGAGAAAGATTGCCACTCGGTCAAAGAGTCAGAAGGGTTAAGAAGGTGTCTGCAAAGCCAACACAGAGACCTTCTGCAGCTAGATGCAGTGCGACTGTCTTTAGCTTCTGACATACTCGTGACACCATGGTAGCACATTTAGGTCCCTGAAACTGCTTACAGTAGCAAGAGCAACACATGGGTTGAGATTGTTGCGTTGATAAAAACGGCTCTTAAGGCGCTTTCATGTTCACTTGTGAAGGCCTATTAATGGGATTGCCCACATGGTCTCCAGATTCTCACCAGCAATCATTTTGTTCAAAACAAAAGCAGGACTCATCTCTGAAGAGGATAGATCTCCATTCCAGCCTCCATTCCAGTTTTGACCTGCACCATAATATCCTTTGAAAGTGTGGGCATGAGGTCAATAAAGAAGCCTTCGCAAGGGAACATTACATGGGGAGGTGGTATAATGCGAGTAATCGCACAATGTATGGGAGCTGAACCCCTTTAGTCTTCATTCCAGTTACACTAACAGCTCAACGTTACATTGAATGAAAATTCATATTGAGTTAGACTACATAAGTGTACATGCCCCAAGTATTCTTAATTTAACATTATATTTGTACTTATTTTGCTTATTTTAATCCAATTTTTTATTTTTATTATTTCAGCTCACTCTGTTATGTCAGCACTTAGATGATCTATGGCAGGAGAACAGTGGATGTGTTGTCTTGTTCCCATGGATTCAGTTTCTGAAGGAAGAGACACTTGATTACTTGAACATAAAATCTCCATATGAAATTGAGCTGTCTAGCAATGGCTTACAGAACCGTATGGAACCCACTGAAAAGACCCCTGCCGATGGGGTCTTATTGGAAAGAGGATCATCTGATAAACGGGCCATACAGGACGTGCAGTCAGTGTCTGCCCTGGTCAAATACATCTTGGTCTTCAATGAAGCTCAGGAGAAGAAGGTTTTTGATAGCAAACCGTTCTTGTGCAATATCTGTTTTATGGAGAAGCTGGGCAGTGAGTGCACCCACTTTAAGGACTGCCAGCATGTGTACTGTAACTGCTGTCTCAAAGACTACTTTGAAATACAGATTAAGGATGGACAAGTTCATGCTCTAAACTGCCCTGAACCAGAGTGCAAATCTGTTGCAACACCAGCTCAGGTAAGTGAGGTCTCCGTGAGGCTCATTAGTAAAAAATGGGAGCGTTTTCGTAAAAGATTTGCATTTTATGCCTAGCATAGCTTCACTGCAGATAACGTAGCCTTAGGTTAAAGGGAACCTGTCACCCCCCCCCCAGGCATTTGAAACTAAAAGAGCCACCTTGTGCAGCAGTAATGCTGCATTCTGACAAGGTGGCTCTTTTAGTTATTGGTGCTGTAACTGCAGAAATAATCCGTTTTGTAATTTGTCCTAAATACCTTTCTTCAGTCCTGGAGGCAGGCCTTTCCCCCCCCTGCTGCAGACACCACACAGCCGTCACTCAAATCTTCTTGGCGCCGGGCGCCGCCTCCTCAGCGCTGTTTTGAAATCAGCCGGCGCCTGCGCTCTTTTGTTATGCCTTGGGCAGGCGCAGTGAGCGCTGGCCGTCCTCATATGCAGTCTAGCTGACTGCACCTGTGCGGCCGCCCTGCCTGTGAATCCCAGCCCCGCAGTGTGCATAAATCAGAGAACACTGTGTAGCGCCCCCACTGTCGCAGGGCCGAGGGGTACCCGGTACCGGGCCTCTGAGTCTCTGTTCTGGGGTTGTCACGGTGGCTAGACCCGGTCCGTGACCCTGCTGAGGGGCGTACAATGAAGGTGGAGGGAATGGTGATGATGTTATGGTGGTGCGGTGCAGGTTGCAGTAAATAACGAGGACACCAGGTTGCAGTCTCTTTAACTCTTTACTGAAGGCTTCAGGATCCTCAATCCGGAATACGGTTAACCGGGCTGCGCAAGCCTGGCCGGTCCGATGGCACCTCCAGAGTTCCCTTTGCAGGTGGAAATCTGTGCCTACCCGCTAGCGCTTGTGTGTTGTAGTCCTTCCCTGCTGAGCACCACGGGATAGTCCTCACAACTGTTGTGTCTGTTTCTCGTGTTCCCTCACAACTCGATTCTGATGTTCTCCCACGTCCCCCAGATCTTATGGTAGGACGCACCCGTATGACGGGGAGGCTCGGAGCTCTTCGGGGACTCTAGCGTCGCCCCACTCCTGTTGTTACCCCCCTGTGTCTTCCTAGGTCACTTGGGTGAGACAGCCCGCCTATAACTGACTGTCCTGCCGTAGGTTTGAAGTTTGGCTTGGAGCTCTATACTTCCTCGGCGTTCCGGCCACCGGTTATGCGCCTCAATAGGATGTTGCCTCGTCTTACAGCACGACTCCTACTGGTATTCTCCTTGTTGCGTTGATCTCGTTTCTCACTCAGCACAATATACCTCGCTTCTTGTCCTTTCTTGGGGTACCGCCGCTATATCGTGCAGGCGCGGTCCCGTAACGTTCTCTCTGGTTGCTAGGCCTCTGTCAGGATCCCACCCCTGACAGGGACCCCTCTGAATCTTCCCCTACATCACCCTCTGCCACAAGGTGTTGCCTGGTTCCAACCCAGTCAGCTTTCTCTCCTAACTTCCTGCCTAACCCCCAGTTTTACCAGATTGTGAGGAGTGGCCTAATAAATAGAACCCTTAGCTCCCCCTGGAGGCCAGACTGTGAAATGTATTGGTGTCTGTGATACCTGGTCAGATGAACCCCTTCAGTGCCATCAGACGTACCATAGCCCCCCTTAGCGGCGGAGCATCAGTACTGCAACGACCAGGACTCTGGGGCGCTGCAACTGCGGGGCTGGGATTCACAGGCAGGGCGGCCGCACAGGTGCAGTCAGCTAGACTGTAGGATTGAGGACAGAGGACGGGCAGCGCTCACTGCTGAGAGAAGGCACTGGCACTCCTACTTCCCTGCCTGTCAGATCCTGATCTGATACTCTGCAGTGCGATATAGAGTTTATGTCCTCTTTTTTTCTCTGAAGAGGCAATTTGCATATTAAATTTCCCAGAGGAGCATAGCATGGCGAATAAGCCTCCATACCTTGACAAGCCAGAGCTGGTATGTCACGCTCCACAAGGATAAACCTTACCCCTTAGACCCCAGTCCAGAGCCTCTCACCTAGCCAAATCAGTTCTCATGCCTCGCAGTGACGAGGGCCAACAGCCCGAAACACCGTGTCTCCAAATTGAGATACTGATTTGGCTTTTATTCTAAGTCATATAGCAAGACTTGTTAAAGGGTTGATTGTGACTTGTAGGATCGCTACTTCCAACAGGTGGCGCTATAGAGTTCAAGTCCTCTTTTTCTCTGAAGAGGAAATTTGCCAGTAAATCTCTGAAATACGTGATTCAGACAGAATTCCCTATAATGAGGCAGATGGAGGCACTGTGGACTCCATAGGACCCGTGAACCGGCAGTGTCTGTCTTTTTAGGATTGCATGAAAGTGCTGTCGGCCACAGTTTTGTGCACTTCTGAAAAGGACAGAGGTGAACAGAGGACCGACGGAGTGCAGAGTAACTCTGCTGCCTCATTATAGTGAATGGAATCCTCGGGGGTTTCATCTGAATCACGTCACTCAGAGATTTAGATGGAAACCCCAAAGTGAGTGCTCAGTGTAAAGTGCCCAATAAATGTGATCCCAAACTTTATGTAAAATCTTCCCAATAAAAGCTTCAACTCAATCCACAAAAAAAGCAAGCCCCCAATCAGCTCCGTCATCTGGTAATGGAAGTTTAACCCCTTAATCCCATATGACGTACTATCCCGTCGAGGTGGGGTGGGCCTTAATTCCCACCGACGGGATAGTACGTCATAGCGATCGGCCGCGCTCGCGGGGGGAGCGCGGCCGTTCGCAGCCGGGTGTCAGCTGCCTATCGCAGCTGACATCCGGCACTATGTGCCAGGAGCGGTCATGGACCGCCCCCGGCACATTAACCCCCGGCACACTGCGATCAAACATGATCGCAGTGTACCGGCGGTACAGGGAAGCATCGCGCAGGGAGGGGGCTCCCTGCGGGGTTCCCTGAGACGATCGGTACAAGGCGATGTACTCACCTTGTACCGAGCGTCTCCTCCCTGCAGTCCCCGGATCCAAAATGGCCGCGGGGCTGCATCCGGGTCCTGCAGGGAGTACTTCCGGGTGCCGTGCAGGCGCTGGTAAGCCTGCACGGCTGTACGTCAGATCGCCGATCTGACAGAGTGATGTGCAAACTGTCAGATCGGCAATCTGTGATGTCCCCCCTGGGACAAAGTAAAAAAGTAAAAAAAAAAATTTCCACATGTGTAAAAAAAAATAAAAAAATTCCTAAATAAAGAAGAAAAAAAAAAATATTATTCCCATAAATACATTTCTTTATCTAAAAAAAAACAAACAAAAAAACAATAAAAGTACACATATTTAGTATCGCCGCATCCCTAACGACCCAACCTATAAAACTGCCCCACTAGTTAACCCCTTCAGTGAACACCGTAAGAAGAAAAAAAAAAAAAGAGCCAAAAAACAACGCTTTATTATCATACCGCCGAACAAAAAGACGGATATAAATATCCATGGTACCGCTGAAAACGTCATCTTGTCCCGCAAAAAAACGAGCCGCCATATAGCATCATAACCAAAAAAATAAAAAAGTTATAGTCCTCAGAATAAAGCGATGCCAAAATAATTATTTTTTCTATAAAATTGTTTTTATCGTATAAAAGCGCTAAATCATAAAAAAATGATATAAATGAGGTATCGCTGTAATCGTACTGACCCGACGAATAAAACTGCTTTATCAATTTTACCAAACGTGGAACGGTATAAACGCCTCCCCCAAAAGAAATTCATGAATAGCTGGTTTTTGGTAATTCTGCCTCACAAAAATCGGAATAAAAAGTGATAAAAAATGGTCACGTGTCCGAAAATGTTACCAATAAAAACGTCAACTCGTCCCACAAAAAACAAGACCTCACATGACTCTGTGGACCAAAATATGGAAACATTATAGGTCTCAAAATGTGGAGACGCAAAAATTTTTTTGCTATAAAAAGCGTCTTTTAGTGTGTGACAGCTGCCAATCATAAAAATCCGATATAAAAAACGCTATAA
This sequence comes from Ranitomeya variabilis, assembly GCF_051348905.1. Taxonomy (NCBI): domain Eukaryota; kingdom Metazoa; phylum Chordata; class Amphibia; order Anura; family Dendrobatidae; genus Ranitomeya; species Ranitomeya variabilis. The sequence continues at coordinate 544,210,660 of NC_135236.1, read as the reverse complement.
AAGTAATTCAAACCCCCCTTCATCACCCCCTTAGTTAGGGAAAAATAATAAAATTAAAAAAATGTATTTATTTCCATTTTCCCATTAGGGTTAGGGTTAGGGCTAGAGTTAGGGTTAGGGTTGGGGCTAGGGTTGGAGCTAAAGTTAGGGTTAGGGTTGGGGCTAAAGTTAGGGTTAGGGTTGGGGCTAAAGTTAGGGTTAGGGTTTGGATTACATTTACGGTTGGGATTAGGTTTGGGATTAGAATTAGGGGTGTGTCAGGGTTAGGGGTGTGGTTAGGGTTACAGTTGGGATTAGGGTTAGGGGTGTTTTTGGATTAGGGTTTCAGGTAGAATTGGGGAGTTTCCACTGTTGAGGCACATCAGGGGCTCTCCAAACGCGACATGGCATCCGATCTCAATTCCAGCCAATTCTGCATTGAAAAAGTAAAACAGTGCTCCTTCACTTCCGAGCTCTCCCGTGCGCCCAAACAGGGGTTTACCCCAACATATGGGGTATCAGCGTACTCGGGACAAATTGGACAACAACTTTTGGGGTCCAAGTTTTCTTGTTATCCTTGGGAAAATAAAAATTTGGGGAGCTAAAAATAATTTTTGTGGGAAAAAAAAGGATTTTTTATTTTCACAGCTCTGCGTTGTGAACTGTAGTGAAACACTTGGGGGTTCAAAGTTCTCACAACATATCTAGATAAGTTCCTTGGGAGGTCTAGTTTCCAATATGGGGTCACTTGTGGGGGGTTTGTACTGTTTGGGTACATCAGGGGCTCTGCAAATGCAACGTGACACCTGCAGACCAATGCATCTAAGTCTGCATTCCAAATGGCGCGCCTTCCCTTCCGAGCTCTGCCATGCACCCAAACAGTGGTTCCCCCCCCACATATGGGGTATCAGCGTACTCAGGATAAATTGGACAACAACTTTTGGGGTCCATTTTATTCTGTTACCCTTGTGAAAATACAAAACTGGGGGCTAAAAAATCTTTTTTATGAAAAAAAAAAAAGAATTTTTATTTTCACGGCTCTGCGTTATAAACTGTAGTGAAACACTTGGGGGGGGGGTTCAAAGCTCTCAAATCACATCTAGATAAGTTCCTTAGGGGGTCTAATTTCCAAAATGGTGTGACTTGTGGGGGGTTTCAATGTTTAGGCACATCAGGGGCTCTCCAAACGCAACATGGCGTCCCATCTCAATTCCAGTCAATTTTGCATTGAAAAGTCAAATGGCGCTCCTTTCCTTCCGAGCTCTGCCATGCGCCCAAACAGTGGTTTACCCCCACATATGGGGTATCAGCTTACTCAGGACAAATTGTACAACAACTTTTGGGGTCCATTTTCTCCTTTTACCCTTGGTAAAATAAAACAAATTGGAGCTGAAATAAATTTTGTGTGAAAAAAAGTTAAATGTTCATTTTTATTTAAACATTCCAAAAATTCCTGTGAAACACCTGAAGGGTTAATAAACTTCTTGAATGTGGTTTTGAGCACCTCGAGGAGTTAAATTTTTAGAATGGTGTCACACTTGGGTATTTTCTATCATATAGACCCCTCAAAATGACTTCAAATGAGATGTGGTCCCTAAAAAAAAAAATGGTGTCGTAAAAATGAGAAATTTCTGGTCAACTTTTAACCCTTATAACTCCCTAACAACAAAAAACGTTGGTTCCAAAATTGTGCTGATGTAAAGTAGACATGTGGGAAATGTTACTTGTTAAGTATTTTGTGTGACATATCTCTGTGATTTAAGGGCATAAAAATTCAAAGTTGGAAAATTGCGAAATTTTCAAAATTTTCGCCAAATTTCCATTTGTTTCACAAATAAACGCAAGTTATATCGAATAAATTTTACCACTAACAAGAAGTACAATATGTCACGAGAAAACAATGTCAGAATCGCCAAGATCCGTTAAAGCGTTCCAGAGTTATAACCTCATAAAGGGACAGTGGTCAGAATTGTAAAAATTGGCCCGGTCATTAACGTGCAAACCACCCTCGGGGGTTAAGGGGCTTCTGCGTTACTGGTAGTACAAAGGCTCTGGAAAAGCTAAATGGCTCCTCGCTCCCCAAAAGAAATTCAGTAAATTTTGCGCTCTCAAATCCAAATGCCCCCTTCCCTTCTGGGCCCCAATGTGCCTAAACAACATTTAGCGCCCACATGCTTGGCATTTCTGTAGTGATGAGAGCAATATCATTTCACAACATCCACTGCTGCTTGTTTCTGGAAAACACCCATGGAGTCAAAATCGTCACTACATCTGTAGATAAATTCCCAAAGGGGTATAATTTCCAAAATGTGGTCACTTGAGGGGGGGATTCTGCTTTTCTAGCACTTAGGGGCTCTTTATATGGACTCCACAAACTAGTCTAGGAAAATCTGCGCTCTAGGAGACAAATAGCGCTCCGTCCCTCCTGAGTCTCTCCGTATGGCAGAGTAATAGTATACATCCACATATGGGGTATTTCTACATTCAGCAGAAATTGGTGGACAAATTTTGGTGCCATTTTTAACATTTTCCTAGTATGAAAATGTAAATCTTGGGGCTAACACACAATCTTGGTGGTATAAAGGTAAATTATTTTTTCTTCACTGCCCAATGGTATAAATGTCTGTGACCCACCTGTGGTGTCAATATGATCACTGCACCCTAGATGAATTCATCGAGAGGTTTAATTGGTAAAATGGGGTCACTTATGGGGGGGTTCTGCTATTCTGACACCGCAATGGCTCTGCCAATGTGACATGGCACCCTCAAACAAGTGCAGCAAAATCTGCACTGTAATATGGTACTACTTATTTTTTCAAACAATTTTATTAACATTTTAGGGATAATTATAATACTGATTTTAGCAGATTTTAATATATCTCATAACTGGGGAAGGTAGGGGAAGGGAGGAGAGGGAAGAAGGAACGGGGGTAGGAAAGATAAACAAGATGTGTACAGGTCCTTCTCAAAAAATTAGCATATAGTGTTAAATTTCATTATTTACCATAATGTAATGATTACAATTAAACTTTCATATATTATAGATTCATTATCCACCAACTGAAATTTGTCAGGTCTTTTATTGTTTTAATACTGATGATTTTGGCCTACAACTCCTGATAACCCAAAAAACCTGTCTCAATAAATTAGCATATCAAGAAAAGGTTCTCTAAATGACCTATTACCCTAATCTTCTGAATCAACTAATTAACTCTAAACACATGCAAAAGATACCTGAGGCTTTTAAAAACTCCCTGCCTGGTTCATTACTCAAAACCCCCATCATGGGTAAGACTAGCGACCTGACAGATGTCAAGAAGGCCATCATTGACACCCTCAAGCAAGAGGGTAAGACCCAGAAAGAAATTTCTCAACAAATAGGCTGTTCCCAGAGTGCTGTATCAAGGCACCTCAATGGTAAGTCTGTTGGAAGGAAACAATGTGGCAGAAAACGCTGTACAACGAGAAGAGGTGACCGGACCCTGAGGAAGATTGTGGAGAAGGACCGATTCCAGACCTTGGGGAGCCTGAGGAAGCAGTGGACTGAGTCTGGTGTGGAAAGGCGTGTGCAGGAAATGGGCTACAGGTGCCGCATTCCCCAGGTAAAGCCACTTTTGAACCATAAACAGCGGCAGAAGCGCCTGACCTGGGCTACAGAGAAGCAGCACTGGACTGTTGCTAAGTGGTCCCAAGTACTTTTTTCTGATGAAAGCAAATTTTGCATGTCATTCGGAAATCAAGGTGCCAGAGTCTGGAGGAAGACTGGGGAGAAGGAAATGCCAAAATGCCTGAAGTCCAGTGTCAAGTACCCACAGTCAGTGATGGTGTGGGGTGCCATGTCAGCTGCTGGTGTTGGTCCACTGTGTTTCATCAAGGGCAGGGTCAATGCAGCTAGCTATCAGGAGATTTTGGAGCACTTCATGCTTCCATCGGCTGAAATGCTTTATGGAGATGAAGATTTCATTTTTCAGCACGACCTGGCACCTGCTCACAGTGCCAAAACCACTGGTAAATGGTTTACTGACCATGGTATTACTGTGCTCAATTGGCCAGCCAACTCTCCTGACCTGAACCCCATAGAGAATCTGTGGGATATTGTGAAGAGAAAGTTGAGAGACGCAAGACCCAACACTCTGGATGAGCTTAAGGCCGCTATTGAAGCATCCTGGGCCTCCATAACATCTCAGCAGTGTCACAGGCTGATTGCATCCATGCCACGCCGCATTGAAGCAGTCATTTCTGCCAAAGGATTCCCGACAAAGTATTGAGTGCATAACTGAACACTATTATTTGATGGTTTTTTTGTTTGTTATTAAAAAACACTTTTATTTGATTGGACGGGTGAAATATGATAATTTATTGAGACAGGGTTTTTGGGTTATCAGGAGTTGTAGGCCAAAATCATCAGTATTAAAACAATAAAAGACCTGACAAATTTCAGTTGGTGGATAATGAATCTATAATATATGAAAGTTTAATTGTAATCATTACATTATGGTAAATAATGAAATTTAACACTATATGCTAATTTTTTGAGAAGGACCTGTATATATAATCTTTTTAGCAACTTCTACAGTAGTCAGTTGCTTAATTTCCATACACAATAAACATAAACCTTAAGTTTTGGGCCGTCTACCTAAATAGGTCGAGAAACAAACAACTGAATACCCAAGGGATTAACTGTATTAATAATCTACAACTAATTGGTTTACTTAAGACGTCAACAGCTCCTGCAGTCTTTTAATTATTCTATTGTTTGAAATTTAATGTTCCATTTATTCCATTTTTTTTTCGTATTTATATAAACAGCCTTTCACTATTGAGAATGTATGATCTAGTGTATTGTGTAAATTTAAGTTGTCCACAATGCTAGGTAAGCTCGGAATTTCTCAGCTCTTCCACAGGGCTGCTATTTTATTTTTTACTATGAGCAATAGGTGAATTACAACAGATCTTGTTGAATAATGCAGTTTTTCGGTATCTATGGAGAGAAGTGCAGTCTAAGGAGTGAGAACATAATCCTCGTTAAGAAGTGTGCCTATATATCTGGATACCTGATTCCACAGATTTGTAATTTTTGGACAGGACCAAAAGATATGAAATAAGTTTCCTTTAATTCCACATCCCCTCCAACATAAGGGTGAGGAGTCTCCTTCGAATTGGGAAATTCTATTTGGTGTGTGGTACCACCTTGTTAGTATTTTATAGTATGTTTCGTGTAATTGTAGCGAAATGTTAGAGGAGTAGGTGTTTTTGATTGCATCCTCCCATTGGTTCTTGTTTATGTTTATATTTAATATTCTCCCCCATTTTATCATATATTTATTTTTTTGGAATTTATGGTCTTTGTTAAAGATATTGTATAGGTACTTTGTGCTCCAAAATATCTTGTGATTAGCATTTTTAAGTAATAAATAGGTTGCTTCCGTTTTGGGGGGAATTTTAGAAATGAGTTCTTGGAGGGATTCTTTAATAATATAATAATGCATAAATTCTGATGATGGGATGTTACATTTTTGTTTGATTTCTGAAAAATTTAATATTTTGTTATTCGCAAGCAGATCTCCTAATTTTTTTATACCTTTTTGAACCCATAAGTCCATAGATTGAGGTAATCAGAGAAATTGAGAAATTTTCCATAGGTGCCCATATGTTCCCTTTTCCAGACGAACTAGCCAATTTGTCCCATGCTTGAATAATAGCCAAAATAATCGGATGATTAGATTTATATTTGCATATGTTGAAGATATGTTTGAGAAGAAGGTTTTCCAAAGAATTAGGTTTATAGAGAGATGCTTCCATTTCTAGCCAAGCTGGCTTTTTTTCTTTTTTCTTTAACCAATCCTGACTTTGCTTTATTAGATTTGAATTGTGATATGCCAATAGGTTTGGAAGACTCAACCCCCCATTACTTTTATATTTATAAAGAGTATCCTTGGATATCCTTGCTTTTTTGCCATTCCAGATGAATGATAGCACTTTTTTTTGACAATTTTTTAAAAAATCGGGAGGGAATTTCAACGGCAAAGCTCTAAAAATATACAAAATATTTGGGAGGATTATTGTCTTGATCGCCAATACTCTGCCCATCCATGAAAGGCCGATTTTGCCCCATGATTGGAGGTCTTTTGTTATTGTACTTAAGATGAAATCCCGTTAGTATTAGCAATTGTATGCATTTTTTTTGTAAATAAGATACCCAGATATGAGATCTGGTTCTCTTCCCAAACAAAATCCACCATTTTTTTTAGTGAGTCATCCGTTTCTTTGGGTAGATTAAACTGTAGAATCTTTGATTTAGAATTATTTATTTTAAACGATGAGATCAGAGAAAATTCTTCCAATATTCCCAGAAGGTTTGCAATAGATTTGGTGGGGTCCGTGAGAGTTAATATCATATCGTCTGCAAAAAGACTAACTTTATATTGTTTGTGTCCTAAGTCAATTGCTGAGATATTCTTGTTTATACAGATTGTTTCCACTAGGGGCTCGATTGCCAGGGCGAAGAGAAGGGGAGAGAGTGGGCAGCCCTGTCTTGTACCGTTGCTTATTGGGAATGCCTTTGACAAGTTATTATTAACATATATTTTTGCACTTGGGTCGAGTAAAGTGTAAACACCGTTGCCAGCCACCTCTCATTGAAGCCAAAATTTTCCATGACCATTCTTAGGTACTGCCAATTGATCCGGTCAAATGCTTTTTCTGCGTCAAGCGCCAGAAAGACAGAAGGGGTATTATTAAAATTAATTTTGTTCAATATGTTGAGGAGTCTTCTGGTGGCATCAGAGGTTTATCTCCCCTCGATGAATCCTGTCTGATCAATATTTATTATTTTCGGAAGAATTTCTTTCAATCTGTTGGCCAAAATTTTTGAATAAACTTTAATATCTGTGTTTATGAGCGATATTGGTCTGTAATTTTTTATTTCATCCAGATCATTTTGGGGTTTTGGGATCATGATTAATATAGCTTCTAACATTTCTTTAGGAAAGTAACCGGTTTCCGAGGCCAGATTAAAAATTTTTGACATCTGGGGAGCAAGGGTCTCCGAGAAGGTCATATAGTATTCATTCACTAGCCCATCGGGGCCCGGTGATTTCTGAGATTTAAGGGTTTTTATTGTTTCTACAACTTCAGATGTTAGTTCAGAGGATTCTACTTTGGGGAGCCGCAATTTATTAAGAAAGGATGATATTTTTTGTGGATCTGGTGTAGGTATTAGGGGATCATCTTTTAAGTTGTATAGTTTATAGCAGAATTTGGCAAATTCATCCGCTATATTTGTCGGATGATATTTCGTTTCTCCCAAATTATTTTTTATTTTATTTATTCTATTTCTGATCCTATCTTTTTTAAGTTTGGCTACCATAAATTTTGTTGGTTTCAGAGTAGTTTTTAAATTTAGATGCTTTGATAATTTTTTCGAAATCTTCTGTAATGGCTTTATTAAGTAATTGTTGTAGACTTAGAAGGTAATTTTTTTGTGATTCAGTGTTTGAACCATTAAGGCTACTTTCTTTTGCACAAATTTGTTCTTGGATTTTAAATTTTTAAAGGGGGGTCCAATCAACACCTCAGTAATCACAGGGGAGTGGTCTGAAATTGATTTATCCAGCATGGTAGATTTTTTTATTTTTGTTATGGAAAATATGTCGGTAAGGAACAGGTTGATCCTAGATGAAGATTTGTGCACCTAGGGAAAAAAAGTGAACTCTCTAGAAGAGGAGTTCAGACATCTGAAGACGTCGTATAATTCGTTACTAGTGATGCTGGTGTCAAGACTATTTGATGAATGACATGTAACTGTCGTAGAGTCAAGTTTCCCATTTGGGACCATATTGAAATCACCTAGAATGTATAGGTTTCCTTTTTTGTTTTTTTTTCGATCTTCCTATGACCTTATTGAGGAAGCTTAGCTGTTTTGTGTTTGGGGCGTAAATGTTTACAATTGTGTAAACTGTTGTATTTATTTGGCAGATTAAGATGTGATATCTACCGTTTGGGTCCTTAATTTCTTCTATGAGTTGAAAGGGAACAGTGTTTTTGATCAGTGTGATCACGCCTTCCTTTCTCCTCTTTGTCAGAGATGAGAAGCAGTGTGGGAAGTTTTTGTTTGAAAATGTGGGGTGATTACCTTCACAAAATGTTGTCTCCTGCAGGCATATGACATCCGCTTGTGACTGTTTGATCTCCTTCCATAAAGTATACCTTTTCCATGGACTATTGAGTCCCCTAACATTGTAGGACAGGAATTTTAGCTGCATGTTGGAGCCGTTGACGATACTGCAAACACACTACAAATAAGTTCAAAAGATTAAATACAGCAAGGTCTTTTTTCCTGGATGGGACTGTTGACCTAGTGGGGGAAAAGTTCGTATATAATATACTCCGTATTGACCCCATTATTTTTTGAGACCGATCGTTGACTGAAATGTACCTTAGAGGGAAAAAATGGGTTAATTTAACCCCTCATATAAACCCGCATAAAATCACTGAGTAATTCAGGTGTGGGATCTGAAGAGATTCAATCCTTCTTCCACTGAATTGATGATCATAAACTTATCTTTATAATGAAACATTAGTTTTGTGGGGAAACCCCACCTGTATTGGATATGATTCTCCCTAAGAATGTCTGTCAAGGGTTTGAATGACCTGCATGTGTCTAAAGTGTGCTTAGATAGATCAGTGAACACCTTTAGACGATTATAGGGTTCTGGCAGAGACCCCTTATCTTTAATGTAGTTTTGGATTTTTTCCTTCTTACCATAAAAATGTAAACAGAGGATAGTGTCTCTAGGTTTTTCTGCTGGAATGCTTTTTGGTTTCGGCACTCTGTGAATTCTATCAATGCTGAGTTCGAGGCTAGTGACATTTGGTAGAGTTTGTTTGAAGACAGTCTTAACAAAGTCAGGTAAATCAGACTGCTTCACCTCCTCAGGGATTCCTCTGATTTTTAAGTTATTTCTTCTGCTTCTGTCCTCAATATCTGCCATCTTGAATCTTAAGTCAATTATTTCCTTTTTTAGTATATTATTTTGGTTAGTAAGGGCCTCTGTTTTTTGTTCTAGATCCGAAACTTTTCTGTTATATAGCTCCAGCTTTTGGGTAAAGTTGTGGCAAACCTCCTCAAATGTGACTTGTTGCTTTTTAAAGCCTGAGTTTAGTTTTTCATCAATTAGCGCAGAAATTTTGTGGAAAAAATCCTCCTGATTCGTTCTTATTGTTGTTTGTTGGGAGGCTGGGCGATCCCTTTTGTTTTTGTTAATATTGTCTGTATCTGTGGAATCCTCTGGCACGTTTCTTTTAGCGGAGGCCGTAGTGTCCATCACTTCTGTAGTATTTTGTTTTACCTCAGATGGGTAGGAGTTGTTTTTATTTTTTACTTCTGGGCAGAGACTGTTTGCTTTATTATTGGTTGGCTGTTGAGTTGGAGCCATTTTTTGGGTGGCTGGTTTATTACTACTGGAAGACATGGTTGTTGTTTTGTTTATTTTAAAGTCGTCTGCCTTTTGAGGGGATCTAAATTTGTTCGGGCTAATTAGGTTTGGGATATCGGTATATGATTTAGAGGAGTATTGCATAAGGGTTTGTTTGGGTTTTTGTGAGTTTTTTTATCTCAGACATTTTTTAGCAAAGTTCTATCAAGTTTGCGTATTTAGGTACTGTCTCTTTAAATGTCCTGTTCTGTCAAGAAAATGGATCTCTGTATTTCTCAGGGATATGATTCCCAAGCCTTTAATTAATGGGGATTCTCGCAATTATTCCACAGCTATGGCCCCACTCTTAGCCCAAATAGTATACCACTGAATCAAACAGTCTGCTGCAGCACCCAAGACGGCACAGAAATGTGGCTATTTATATGTGGCTTATGTTCCACAGCTTTTGCTTCCCGCTCAGGTATCTTATAGCCTTTGTTCCACAGCTTGGCCGCTCGATTATGAGGTAGACTGATTTCTAATAGTGGTTTCCCCTCTAATGTGATGTTTACACAGCTTTGGTCTCCCCTCACGGTATATGAAGCTCTTTTATAACAGAAATGTTCCACAATACTGCTTGCTGCTTTTTTGTGTGCTTTACTAACAGTTATAGTAGTTTATGCCTGTTTGCGTTCTTATTTTAATTATCGTTTTGTATCCCAGGCTATGACCCATCTGCTAGTTCCGCAGCATAGGCTCCCGTTCATTATTCAATAGAGTCACTCTTTGCACATATTAAGTTGTTCCACAGCAGCTGCTCCCCGCTATTAAGGTTAATGTTAGTTCCACAGCAGTGGCTCCTGCCGCTCAGTTTAGGGAGATCACTCCCTTTGTGTCTGCTGCTCGTTAGTGCCAGGGGGTGGATTCCCGGATCCGGGCTTACCTTTGGAGCCGCCAAGTGGGAGAAGCATTGACGCCGCTGTATTCCGGGCTGCTGGATCCCCTCTGCAGCTGCGATTGATGTTGCGGCAGCGGGCGGGAGCGACGTCCTCGGTGATGATCCAGGGAGGCTCCGGAGCAGTTGCTGGTGGTTCCAGATCTCCTCGGCGGTGTCCGCGCTGGGTAAGCAAGCTGTCTGCGGCTCTCGCTCCCCTCCGTCTTCTCCCTAACCTGTGATTCGAAGCCGACGAGCAGGAGGGACACCAGGCTGGGCCGCCGCGAGGAGGAAGGTCTTTAGCGGCAGCTTCTTTCTTCAGCAGCGACGCCGCTTCCGACACCGTTGGCGGCCTCCGCCTGAGGGCTTGAACGCTGCAGTTGTCCGGTGAGCGGGATCTCTTCGGCTGTTGCTTTTTCCGGTGGTGTGCAGGTGCGGCGTCCCTGGCTTTAATCCTGGCGGTCGCCGCCTGCACCGCTCAGGGATCCTCCGCAGCCGTTCGTTGCAGAGGGGGCCGGATTTTCTTACTTGCTCCCTGATGCCCGAGGACGGCAGGGAGATTCTTCGGTTGATTCCTTTTTAGGACAGGAGTCCAGGGCTGTAAGCCGCTGCATAGCTCCGATGTGTAAGGGTTGTTGAAAGCAGATATGAGCTGCAGCTCGGGTGTTCTTCTGCACTTAGCTTGTAATAGTCCCTTCGTTCTTTATGGAGCGCAGTTCTTCTTTACTTCCTGGTTACAGGGAAGATGCGATTCTTCTCCTCCGGTGTGTTGTGATCTTTGTGACCCAATGAGGTCAAAATTTAGGCCGCTGCTTGCCTGCAGGTGCTCCACTAGGCCACAGTTCTCAAAATGGCGGCACCGCTGTGAGAGACCACACAGAAACCTCTAAGGCAGAGGTGTCAAACTGCATTCCTCGAGGGCCGCCAACAGGTCATGTTTTCAGGATTTCCTTAGCATTCCACAAGGTGCTGGAATCATTCTGTGCAGGTGATTAAATTATCACCTGTGCAATACAAGGAAATCCTGAAAACATGACCTGTTGGTGGCCTTCGAAGAATGCAGGTTGACACCTCTGCTCTAAGGTCTCTATCTCAGGTTTTTCTTGGTGTATGAAAATGGTTTTGGTCTCAAAATGTTCTCCAAGTCTCCAGTTGTTAATAGAGACAATATATAGGGTTTTGGTAGTCTCGAAGTAGCTTAAAGTAGCTTTTTTAAGGGGTCTTTGTGGGAGCTCTAGACTCCTGCATCCTCACATGCTAGAAGCCAGGCCACACACCCCTATGAACTACTTCCCTTCTGAGCTTTGCACTGTGCCTCAAAAGTAGTTTTCGACCACATATGGGGTATCGGTGAACTTAGGAGAAATTGCACAACAAATTTTGGGGTCCATTTTCTCCTGTTACCCTTGTCGAAATACAAAATTTGTAGCTAAAATAGATTTTTGTTGGAAAAATGAGCTTTTTTATTTTCACGGCTTAATGTTATAAACTTCTGTGAAGCACCTGTGGGTTCAAGGAGCTCAATACACATCTAGATAAGTTCCCTAAGGGGTCTAGTTTCCAAACTGGTATCACTTTTTAGGGGGTTTCCACTGCTTAGGCACATCAGGGGCTCTCCAAACGCGACTTGGCTTCCGCCAATTATTCCATCAAATTTTACATTCAAAAAGTCAAATGCGCTCCTTCCCTTCCAACCCTTCCAAGGTCTGCCGTGCACCCAAACAGTAGTATTCCCACACATATGGGGTATCGGTGTACTCAAGACAAATTGCACAGCAAATGGTATGGAAAAATTTCTCCTCTTACCCTTATGATAATGCCTTGCAGCGCTGGAGTCCTGGGTTCTAATCCCACCCAGGACAACATCTGCAAAGAGTTTGTATATTCTCCCCGTGTTTGTGTGGGTTTCCTCCGGGTACTCCGGTTTCCTCCCACATTCCAAAGACATACTGATAGGGAATTTAGATTGTGAGCCCCATTGGGGACAGCGATGATAATGTGTGCAAACTGTAAAGCGCTGCAGAATATGTTAGCGCTATATAAAAATAAAGATTATTATAAGCTAAAAAAGATTTATTTGGAAAAAGTTGATTTTTTCTTTCCACGGCTTAACGTTATAAACTTCTGTGAAGCACCTGTGGGTTCAAGGTGCTCAATACAAATCTAGATAAGTTCCCTAAGGGGTCTAGTTTCAAAAATGTTGTCACTTGATGGGGGTTTCCACTGTTTAGGCACATCAGTGGCTGTCCAAACATGACATGGCGTCCGCTAATTTTGCCAGCAAAATCAGAGAAAGGACAGACTTCTAAAAAGGGCAAACCTTGTTGTATAGCAACCAAATAGCAGCAGAATTAAATACAATACTGTCTGTACGATTTCTAAATCATGGAACATGACAGGACCTGTCATATGCTGAAAAAATTGAGATAATTATCTAATAAATGCTGAACTCACTAAGATTCTGACAATATTTTACATTTTGCTCTGCATTATTCCATTGCAGACATATTCAAATATGTTGTCTTAGGAGAGCAGTATGTGAAATCTCTGCTAATAATGCAAGAGGCTATTTCTGGGTGTTTTTTCTCTAGGAATGACCGCTTTCAGTCTTCCTTCCCAGATGCTGTCAATCACAACTCAGCAGCGTCTGAGACTGCTAAATGAGATATGTGGAGCTGTGATTGGCAGTGTCTGGGAGGGGTGAAGGTCCATACTCCCTAAGAACACTGTAAAGAAATGCCCAGTTGAACTGTAAAGGGGAGATTTTACATTTTGTGCTCCTAAGGCAACAAATTGGGTGCAGTGACACAGTGGAAAATCGACAAAGGTAATAAAATCAGGGGAACGCAGGGATTTTTCCAAGGTATTTAACGCAATTTTTTTTTTTTTTTTTTTTTTTTTTTAGTAAGTGATAGGTCCTCTTTACATTTTTCGAATCTACTTTATTTGTTGGTCATAGTTTCAATCTACAAGTGGTCTGTTTTTTCTTCCTATTTTACTGGACACATTTGACTTACTTTATGTTGTTATCATACAGTATATGGTTTGTTTAAGAACATTCTGAAATTCTGGGTTTACTTGCTGAATGTGTATTTTATATACAGTATGTATCACATTTTGTATTATAAACTGTTAGGTTTTTATTTTCACAATGCAAAAAATACCTTACAAATTAATAGTGATAAGATGTCTCACAATATTACGTTCTGGATTGCATATTTCAGTACGGATAGTAAATGGTTTATGTCCTTGTTTATTTTCAGGTAAAGCGTTTGGTAGGGGAACAACTCTTTAGCCGCTTTGATCATCTCCTCTTGCAGTCAAGCTTGGATTTAATGGCCGATGTTGTTTACTGCCCACGTCTGAGCTGTCAGACCCCAGTCATGGTGGAGCCAGAGGGTACAATGGGCATTTGCTCAGTCTGCCAATATGCATTTTGTATTCTTTGTAACATGACCTTCCATGGAATCTCCCCTTGCAATATACCTGAAGGTATGTTTGGTAATTCGACAAACACTAATCCTGTAGTTATGTTTCTCAAAAGTCTTGATTAGTTTTGACAGGATTACAACTTTAAGCACTTATTTTAGAGGCTTTTATAGGTAACAGTACGAGCATAATAGCAAGCATTTTATCTATCATCTCCTATAAAAGTCAATTCTCCATCATATAATGCCGATACAAACAACAAAATATGACAGCTATGGGTATGGACCCACTACACCACTGCCCGGGTTACCCTGAAGTGGTGTGACTACGTTGCTCTGGTCTTTGCTAGATCCTCTGATGTTGAGGATAGGTTTGGCTCTCAGGATAGCCACCAGTTGCTACTCCAGGGCAAGGCCCGGACCTGTAGCAGCTGACCAACAGATCAAGGCAGGTATGCGCAGTACAGAGGGAACAGGCTGAAACATAGTCAGACAGTCCGAGGTTGGGGCAGGCAGCACTGGTTGAGGACACAAAGCCGAGATCAGGAGCGAAGAGATCAGGTGGAACAGGTGGATAAGCTGAGTTGGTAACAGGAGACTAAACAGGAACAAACCTTGACTGGAAGCTAGAACAGAATACTGACTAGAACCAAAGCTCAGGCAACAAGTGGAAGGAGGAGCTGCCTAATATGTACCCGGGCAGCTAATATATACCCTGTTGGCAGATGATGGGCTAGGGAAGCTAATCTCTACAGGACACAACAGGGTTAAATTCCTGCAGAGACTGGCCACGCCTCCCTATAGCCAGGTGGAGATGGGAGAAAGATGCAGCTGTACTGGGGGGTGCTGCAAGAGACAAACTCAGGAAGACGGCCTGACACATGGGGCAGCAGAACTGTGCCCACAGTGAGTAGGAAGGCGCTGAGATGGCACTCGAGTTACCGGCGTGACACAAAAGATGAGTTTCCAACTAGGAATTATCTTCAACATTCCTTTATACGCTTTTAATCCCTTTACGATCTATGACGTATAGGTGCGTCATTGGTCGCCTCCCCCTCTTTGGTGCATGCACCGGCGCTGAGCCCGCACCTTTTCCAGCACGTGACAGCTGATCGTATCAGCTGGCATGTGCACCTAACAGCCACAGATGGAATCACGATTCACCCATGGCCGGCGCTCAAAGCAGATGAGCATTTTTGCACAAGCGATCAGATAAACGCAGCTTCAAATCTCCTATAGAGACTATTGAATCATGTAAAAAGTTAAAAAAATAAGTTTTTAAAAATATTTAAAAAGTGAAAATATAAAAGTTCAAATCACCCCCTTTTGCCCCATTCAAAATAAAACAATAAAAAATACACATATTTGGTATCACCATGTTCAGAAACGCCCAATCAAAATATAAATATTGATCTGATCGGTAAATGGCGTAACAAGAAAAAAAATCAAAATGACAGAATTGGTCCGTGTGCCATCCTTGTGCGTTTTTAAAGTCATAGGGATAAAATTGAAACAAATTGTTTCAATACAGGGACACACGGACAGCACACAGGCAGCACACGGATGCCACACGGATGGTACACACGGACACACGGATAGCACACGCATGCCACACGGTTGTGACAAACGGACACATGGACACGGATATCTCCGATACCGTTTTTTCCGGTACTGGAAATATCAGGACGTGTGAAACCGGCCTAAAGTATATTTTCTCTGAAATCCAAAAAGCGTTTCAGATAAATATATACCTGTCTGCATCCATGCCAGGTTCTGATTCTGCCCGCGGTATGGAGCGGCACCGAGCAGTATCCTCTGCTAGATATTGGACTTTTCCAGCAGTGAGAAAGCGGCTAGAATAATTACAGATTTTTTACCTGAAACTATAGAGTATAAGCAATGTGTTGTATCTGCATACAAATTTGCCGCAAATGTTACACTTTGCATTAAAAAGGGAATCAGACAAACCTCATATGCAAACAAAATGTCTGCAAAAAAATGGAAAGATGTCAATTTCAAATGCCATACGTGTCTGCATTCACAAGTGTGTGTGTGTGTGTGTGTGTGTGTGTAAATATGCAAAAATACACCAAACAATTTTTGCATGCAAATTATTCTATCATTTACTTTTTGATTGTTTATTAGTTGGACTGTCACATTTCCCTTTCTCCTTTCTTTCAATCCCAATCCAATAACTGTTGCACCATCTTTCTAAACCTTCATCTTCCTGGGTCACCATACATAGAATCTATATTACTAGTGATATGGACACACTAGGAAGTAATTCTCATGAACATTGTGGAGTCTACATATTATGGAGTGTGGACCCTTATACAGGGTCTCCTCACTGACACCAACTAACAGTCAGAACAACGCACCAGGAGGGTCCCGCACTGGTCACACGAAACAGCCACAGTCCACTGGAGACAAATGACTGGTCCCTAGATGAGATAAGAACCGTTATACAGTGCTGGTGCAGATCAGCAGTATACACTATTTGTTTTTTGCTTTTTTTTTACTGCTGGGGACAGTTGTACATCAGCATCTACTGCTCTACTGATGCCTAAGCTTCCAGGATGAAGGCTCCTACAGCAGCTGCTCACTCCCAGCAACTCCCTATTCAAAGCTATGAGGTCAGTAGCAGCTCCTCTGCTTACCATGCTCCCTTACACCTTCTTACCTCCAGCTCACCATCCTTTCAGTTCAGTGTGTCCTGTATGCACAACAGGTGAGGTGTCCTAATGTTGGTGGCTATGTGGTGCACTTGTGAGAGGAGCCAGGGCCGTAGTCGTGGCTGATATATATTGCTCAATCGCGCCCTGGTTCCCCATCACATAAATACAATGTCCTCTTTTTGGCATACCTTCTGCTTCCCCCTCTGCACCTTTTCTGGTTTCTTTCCTCAGCACGTCCTAATCCACTACAGCACCGACATAGGGTTCTACACAGCTGATATCCTTCTTTTTCCCTGTGCTCTCCCTCAAGTCCTTCGGCACGTTCCCTGCCCGTGCCATCTGGTTTGGGACCGCAGCGCACTCCATGTCCAGCTTCAGTACTCTTAGGGGTTCTCCTGTCCGTTTCGCACCAGAAATAAGGGCTTCTGCCCACGTAGTAAGCTGCCACATGTTAGAACCACCTGCATTCCTGTGCTGCTGTAATCTCCAGTACCCAGGCTCTGGACGGCTGGGCTCTTATCTTGTGAAAGTTGCATGATCACTGTGTTGTCCTGGGTTCTAAGCCCTACCGGACTGTCCAGGCTCCCTGGCCCTACTAACTACCATCAGGAAATGCTCTTGCTTACCCACGGTGGCCCCTCCTATGTTAACTGTTCCTATAAAAACTATAGTACTAAAGTATCCCCATCTAGTGTCCTAATTGACATACTGCACTTTCCCTTTTCACACATCATGTATATACATAACAGCATAAGGAATTAAAACATACGATTAGCAACATTTAACAACGTTGAAACGGGACGTGTTTGGGGTATAAAACAGTGTCTATAACCCCCTTTACACACTAGTGCAGACAGCCAGCATGTAAGAAAACAGACAGAATTGTGAAGACAATTACGTTATCCAGTGTCATAACAGAACCCTTACATACATGATTCTGAGACAAACCAATAATTGGTTTTAAAGCTTATCTGCTATAGATTACATTCATACAAAAATTTTGGCCAAATGATTTCCTGCTTATTATTTCAGAATAATGACTTTAAGGGGCTATCTTGTCTTCTTTCTTTTCTCTGGATCACACCACTCCCTTGCCTACCAGCTTTCCTCATAGTTGAGGGGTGTGTACTCCTGCTCGACTGGGACAGTCGTTTTTGCACTGCTGGCCAAAATTATGCCCTCCCTGAGGATGCTGTATAAGGCAGTTTTGTCACTTGAAACACAGGATCACTGAAGCTGTAGGGATCAAGAGGTAACAGCTTGTTCCAGTGATGCTGGACAGCTTCAGTGCAGTCCTTACAAGCTCAATAGAAAAGAGCTTGTAAGTATTATGTACATTCGGTCACCATGCAAGATCACAGGCAAGGAGTTACAGTAACTTTTACGGGAACGGTGCATTATTTTAATAAGTGGTAAACTGGAAAGATTGGAATATCCCTTTAATAATATCGTATCAGCTGTGTTTTTCTTTTGCATTTTTATGCAGACTTCGTGTGGTGTGGTAATGTTTCTTAAAGTTATGGTTGTTCTCTTGATATTTCTCAGAAAAAAATGCTGATCTGATTGAAGAAGATCTGACTGCTGAAGAGGAAAATAGGAGACTCCTGGAGCAGTCAGTGCAAAGGATGCAGAATAGGGAGTGGATAAAGGAGAACTCCAAGAGCTGTCCTGGTTGTAAAGTTCCTATTGAGGTAAAATAGCAAAGACAGCAGGAGGAAACCATCTTCCTTCTAAATCAGTACTTTAGAAAGCACATGGGAAGTTCTACATCTTGAAATCTGAGAGATAAGTGACACCTGGGACAGTCAGACTTCCCTAACTCAGCCCACATGCGTCTGTGTACATGTTGTATGGCTATTTTCAGACATTTTTTCATATGCTCAGGAATTGACAGGATTGAGGCATGGTTTCTGTGCCTAAATGTTGTCATAATCTAGTGAAATGTAAGGGTATGGTATATCTTATCCCTCATTTATCCTTCTGGAAATGTGTGCCTCTGCCGATTTCTAGCACCACAGGACACCTAAACCATTTTGACACCACAGCCAATGATATCTCAACATTGTACGTAAACGGACATTGTTTTGAATGGCTGAATGGCTCCTTTTGTTGGAAAGTAACTGAAATTACTTTGTAGCACTCAGTAGGTTTGATGGCGGAATAGAAGTGCTGAGGAGTCGGACCCTACATTCAGGAAATCAAGTTTGAGATTTATAACTATATATCAGTATTTCAAAATATCAATCATGGATAGATTGTTCAATTAAATTTTTTTTTTCTTTCACAGAAAAATGAAGGCTGTAACAAAATGACCTGCTCCAAGTGTAAGAGGTTCTTCTGCTGGCTCTGTTTGAAAATACTGCCTCAAGACTTCCCATATAAGCATTTCCAGGATCCTTCCGGATGCTTAAATTGGTATATATCCAGCATGGTCTTAGACAAATGGATTGATTAGTTCTTCAGAGCTGTTGTTGATAAAGGGGGTCACAGATTGTTGTATATTCAAGCAGTCCACAAATTACAGTATGAACATCCTACTTCTGTTTGAACACTAGTTATAAATGTCAGATCGTAAAATATGAGATATCGTGAGATATGCTGGGAAAAAAATTATTTGATTCATGGAGGCCAAGTATTGTAGCTGAAAGGGCTTAAGAATCTGCTGCCAAAATTTTGGTGCCAGATACCATAGGACAGCTTCAGAGGTCTTTTGGAGTGCATGCCTCAATGGGTTAGAGCTTGTTTTTCTTCTCAAGTTGGAACCTACAGAATATACAGATTGTTTCAAAGTTATAGCTAATGGATATATTCTGCAAGCCATACTGACCTCTATCAAAGAGCTGATCTATTTGTTAGTACACTACATTATGCATTGATTTTCTGTGTCTGTCCACTCGCAGATTGCAAGAAGCTGAAGTAGAAGATTGATTTGTGGCTTGGTGACTTGGATTCTTGCCTTGCTGATGACCATATGCATCATGACCAGCAGAATATGCAGAGCAACATCCGCATTGCACTCTTGTGAAATTGGCTTTAGAATAATTTTTACTACAACAATCAAATTATATTATGATGAATTAATGTTGTAAAATCAACTGGAACCGGAAGCAGGCAGGGCCATATTAACCTATGGCTGCGACTCTAGGCTTTCAAGTATTTTGGTTCCCTTATAGCATGGCAATTTTTCATCCCAATACAGCTTCGTCTTTGTGCAAAGAATATTTGTCAACTAATCAGTGTTCATCACAATATCAAATTCACAGGTAGATGTCTGGGAAGCAGAATTTATGCCATCATTTACACTTTCATTATCCATTCGGATACCCAGTTGAAATAAAGTCTATGTTGACCTCTTTTCTCACTGTGCAATCATTCCTTTCTTTTCTCTTTTGATATCCTGACTTATGCTCATACATGTTAGATGCCATTTGATCTTTTTTTTAAAACAAATTCTATAGCTGATCCAAATGACCCATGAGTATGATAGTAATAAGGAATGGGGAGTAGTGATGAGCGAATATACTCGTTACTCGAGATTTCTCGAGCATGCTCGTGGGTCCTCCGAGTATATTTTAGTGCTCGGAGTTTTAGTTTTTAGCGCCGCAGCTGAATGATTTACATCTGTTAGCCAGCATAAGTACATGTGGGGATTCCCTAGCAACCAGGCAACCCCCACATGTACTTATGCTGGCTAACAGATGTAAATCATTCAGCTGTGGCAAGAAAAACTAAATCTCCGAGCACTAAAAAATACTCAGAGGACCCCCGATCATGCTCGAGAAATCTCAAGTAACGAGTATATTCGCTCATCACTAATGTAGAGGCATGATTTTACAACCCTGATGTTAGTAAGATACATAAGAAAAGCTTGATTGAAAGATGGGTAGAACTTACCATATACAAATGACCGCATGTATTATTCCTAATATCTGTCAGTTCAAAAAACTGTTCAAATATAAGTACACATTCTTGATACATCTTTGGCATAGCCAAGTAGTACAGCACACCTTCCCACCTCCTTATTTTCCATATACTGCTACCAACTCTTTCTTGGTAACCCTGGCTTCACAGGAGCCAGAGTAGGGTGGAGATAGATGGAAAACAAGAAGGTTGGCTTCATCAAGAGTACGCGGAGTGGCCGTGCTTTCATTTTGTGCTGACAGACTCCCTTTATGCATATAAAAAAGCTGATATACAAGAGAATGTTTTGTAGCACCCATGTACAGTTATGGCCGAAAGTGTTGGCACCCTTGAAATTGTTCCAGAGAATGAAGTATTTCTCGCAGAAAATTATTGCAATTACACATGTTTTGTCACACAAATGTTTATTTCCTTTTTGTGCATTGGAGCAACACAAAAAAAGAGAAAAAAAGGCAAATTGGACATAATTTCACAGAAAACCCCAAAAATGGGCAGGACAAAATTGTTGGCACCTTTCCAAAATTGTGGGTAAACAACTTCGTTTAAAGCATGTGATACTTGTTCAAACTCACATGTGGCAAGTAACAGGTGACAGCAATATGAAAAGCACACCTGAAACTAGATAAAAAAGGGAGACGTTGACTCAATCTTTGCATTCTGTGTCTGCGTGTGCCACACTAAACATGGCAAACAGAAAGAGGAGGAAAAAACTGCCTGAGGACTTGAGAACCAAAATTGTTGAAAAATATCAACAATCTCAAGGTTTCAAGTCCATCTCCAGAGATCTTGATGATTCTTTGTCCACTGTGCGCAACATAATCAACAAGTTTACAACCCAAGGCACTGTAGCTAATGACCCTGGATGTGGACGGCAGAGAAAAATTGATGAAAGCTTGCAACGCAGGATAGTCTGGATGGTGGATAAGCAGCCCCAATCAAGTTCCAAAGAAATGCAAGCTATCCTGCAGGCTCAGGGTGCAGCAGTGTCAGCATCAACTAACAATTTAATGAAATGAAACACTATGGCAGGAGACCAAGGAGGACCCCACTGCTGACATAGAGACATAAAAAAGCTAGACTGCAGTTTGACAAAATGTACCTGTATAAGCCAAAACTCATCTAGGAAAGCATCTTGTGGACAGATGAGACCAAGATAGAACTTTTTGGTAAAACACATCATTCTACTGTTTCCCGAAAATGAAATGAGACTTACAAAGAAAAGAACACAGTACCTCCAGTCAACCATGACTTAGGTTCAAAGATGTTTTGGGGTTCTTTTGCTTACAATGGCACTGGGTGCCTTGACTGTGCAAGGCATCATGAAATCTGAAGATTACTAAAGAATTTTGGGGCACCATGTAGAGCCCAATGTCAGATTTCTGGGTTTGCGTCCTAGGTCATGCGTCTTCCAGCAGGACAATGACCTCAAACATACTTTAAGAAGCACCCAGAAATAGATGGAAACAAAAAGTGGAGAGTTCTGAAGTGGCCAACAATGATTCCCGATCTAAATGCCATTGAGCACCCGTAATGAGATCTTTTAATTGCTCTTGGGAGAAGGCACCCTTCAAATATGAGAAACCTGGAGCAGTTTCCAAAAGAAGAGTGGTCAAAGATTCCAATAGAGAGGTCTAAGAAGCTTATTGATGGTTACAGGAATGAGAGTGCCAACAATTTTGTCTGGCTAATTTAGGGAGTTTTGTGTGAAACGATGTTCCTTTTTTTCCTCTGTTGTTTTTTTTGTTTTATTAAAAAACATAAAAATTAAATAAACATGTGCATAACAAAATAATCTGTAATTGTAATAATTTTCTGTGAGAGATACTTCATTTTCTGGAATAATTTCAAGAGTGCCAACAATTTCAGCCAAGACTGTATATATGAATGTGTATATACTATATAATATGCAAATTGCCTCTTCAGAGAAAAAGAGGACTTAGACTCTATAGCGCCACCTGTTGGAAAAAGTGATCCTACAAGTCACAATCAACCCTTTAACGAGTCATGCAATATGACTTAGGATAAAAGTCAAATCAGTATCTCGATTCGCAGACACGGTACTATATATATTATATACATACTGTATATATATCTATATGTAGATACTATATAAGACAAAATTGGTGGATATAGATCACATACAGTAGGGAAAATAAGTATTTGATATGCTAAGTTTTCCCAATATCTGTAATTTTTATTGTACAGTACAGACCAAAATTTTGGATACACCTTCTCATGTAAAGATTTTTCTGTATTTTCATGACTATGAAAAAAAAAGTGTGAAACAACTGAAATTATGTCTTATATTCTAGGTTCTTCAAAGTAGCCACCTTTTGCTTTGCTGACTGCTTTGCACACTCTTGACATTCTCTTGAAAGTGCATGAAGGGACGCTGCAACGGTAGAAGGCTATGTGTATTTCTATTGTTGGCAAAACCATGCCTTTAGTTCACGTGGGATCCGTTGCTATGTTTCTCTGCCTGCATATTTGCTGCACTCTCAATGTAGATGGACATATGTGTAAATATAACATAAATATTGATTGAGGATATGCAATGATTTTGCTTATACATGTCTAATATATATTTACCTTATCTGAAGTACTAGCAAGTGATTCTAATATGATATAGCAGACAGGACTGACCATTCAGTTATTTTAGTGTCCCCCTCTTTTAGCTGGCCTCTGTTTGCTTGGTTTGAGGCACTAATCTGTATTATTTGTAATGTGTTATTGCTTGAATATTTAATAAATTTACATATTTTATATATTGTTGTTGAGAGACACTTCTATGGTCAATTTACTGTAGGATCTACAGTACAGACCAAAAGTTTGGACACACCTTCTCATTTAAAGATTTTTCTGACTATGAAAATTGTACATTCACACTGAAGGCATCAAAACTATGAATTAACACAAGTGGAATTATATACTTAACAAAAAAGTGTGGAACAACTGAAATTATGTCTTATATTCTAGGTTCTTCAAAGTAGACACCTTTTGCTTTGATGACTGCTTTGCACACTCTTGGCATTCTCTTGATGAGCTTCAAGAGGTAGTCACCGGGAATGGTTTTCACTTCACAGGTGTGCCCTGCCAGGTTTAATAAGTGGGATTTCTTGCCTTATAAATGGGGTTGGGACCATCAGTTGTGTTGTGCAGAAGTCTGGTGGATACACAGCTGATAGTCCTACTAAATAGACTGTGAGAATTTGTATTATGGCAAGAAAAAAGCAGCTAAGTAAAGAAAAACGAGTGGCCATCATTACTTTAAGAAATGAAGGTCAGTCAGTCCGAAAAATTGGGAAAACTTTGAAAGTGTCCCCAAGTGCAGTGGCAAAAACCATCAAGCGCTACAAAGAAACTGGCTCACATGAGGACCGCCCCAGGAAAGGAAGACCAAGAGTCACCTCTGCTTCTGAGGATAAGTTTATCGGAGTCACCAGCCTCAGAAATTGCAGGCTAACAGCAGCTCAGATTAGAGACCAGAACAATGCCACACAGAGTTCTAGCAGCAGACACATCTCTACAACTGTTAAGAAGAGACTTTGTGCAGCAGGCCTTTATGGTAAAATAGCTGCTAGGGAAACCACTGCTAAGGACAGGCAACAAGCAGAAGAGACTTGTTTGGGCTAAAGAACACAAGGAATGGACATTAGACCAGTGGAAATCTGTGCTTTGGTCTGATGAGTCCAAATTTGAGATCTTTGGTTCCAACCACCGTGTCTTTGTGCGATGCAGAAAAGGTGAACAGATGGACTCTACATGCCTGGTTCCCACCGTGAAGCATGGAGGAGGAGGTGTGATGGTGTGGGGGTGCTTTGCTGGTGACACTGTTGGGGATTTATTCAAAATTGAAGTCATACTGAACCAGCATGGCTACCACAGCATCTTGCAGCGGCATGCTATTCCATCCGGTTTGCGTTTAGTTGGACCATCATTTATTTTTCATCAGGACAATAACGCCAAACACACCTCCAGGCTGTGTAAGGGCTATTTGACCAAGAAGGAGAGTGATGGGGTGCTACGCCAGATGACCTTGGCCTCCACAGTCACCAGACCTGAACCCAATCGAGATGGTTTGGGGTGAGCTGGATTGCAGAGTGAAGGAAAAAGGGCCAACAAATGCTAAGCATCTCTGGGAACTCCTTCAAGATTGTTGGAAGACCATTCCCGGTGACTACCTCTTGAAGCTCATCAAGAGAATGCCAAGACTGCAAAGCAGTCATCAAAGCAAAAGGTGGCTACTTTGAAGAACCTAGAATATAAGACATAATTTCAGTTGTTTCACACTTTTTGTTAAGTATATAATTCCACATGTGTTAGTTCATAGTTTTGATGCCTTCAGTGTGAATGTACAATTTTCATAGTCATGAAAATACAGAAAAATCTTTAAATGAAAAGGTGTGTCCAAACTTTTGGTCTGTACTGTATATGTTTAATACTTGTTATGAAGTGTTGCCTATCCTTTTACAGGATTAATGGACATGGGTAGTATGCTTATAATAAAATATAGCCTGCACGTCTTCCTCTGCTTACTGTCATTAAATGGAAACATTGATTCCTGAGGCTGAACTGACTAATAAGGAATCTCTAATAAAACACAGCATTAAGATCGATGTAACCGGTGCTATGTGCTGGAAAAAGTCTGCATCCCTTAGAGCCGCAGACTCGGCTCTATGTCCATTGGTCCAATAGTCTTTAGAATAAGGCCAGCTCCTCTCACTCCTCCCCCACTTTTTCAGCAAGGACACAAATGTAAAAAGTTTCACCTTCATGAGAACCAAACTTTGTATCATCCAGTTTTTTTCTAAGCATATTTCTTGTCGTCATTGCAAGTAAACTCCACAGTCCCCATTCCACTCTCGTGTACATCTTCAGCTTCTCTTATATGATCTTTCTGATCCTGCTCAACGGGGAGATGGGGAAGCCCTGAGATGATGACTCTGTACACACATACTTTACATTAATTACAACCGTATCAACAAAAGAGAAGGAAGTGGAGTATTATACGGTCCCAGTACACCCCTTACACTCCCCCTTCCTTTAATTATGGTAATGCCTTACCATAGCATAAGCAAATCTTTGTTTTGTACAACTAATACTCCACGCAGGGAGACGAATGAGGTAGTCTTTTGATTCAGTGGGTATACTGGACACCACCCGCCGCAGAAAGTCTTACGGCTCAAGTTGGAGCCAAAAAATAAAACATTTTTGTGTTCTTTAATAAAACTTTGGTACCTGGCACATAGTCCTCCAGGTATACCTACAGTCCATAGGGTCCTGAACATAAATAACAAGGGGACCCCTCCATGGGGCCTACAGTCCTTTGGAGATGACTTCCCCCATTTCTTTGTGGGAAGCATGGTCCCGCGTATTTAGAACTGACGTGTAGAATCACAGGATCTGTTCATTAGGTCAACAGTCCTTAAGAGGGAAGGTGTCTCCCTTTAAACTGAGTATTGCTTCTGTATGCCGGGTGTACTGCCTGTCCTGGAATCAGTCCATTGTTGCAGTCACACCTAGGTCAGGTAGTCCAAAGTCCTGTTCCACCATCCAGCAGAAAGGTCGCATCAGGCGCAACAAAAAAACAAACTCAAGGTGGAAGTCCACACACAAAAACCGTTCAACTTTAGGCCATACCGGCCTTACTGAACCACTATTCTGGTGCTGCATGGCTCCTTTGCCCACCGGGACGTGAAACAGTCCTGCATATCAGGTGCAACAGGCACTAATTATAGATATTTTTCACTGATTCACTAGAGTCCATCCTTTCAGCGGCACCCGTCCTGTGTCACATGGTCTCCTCTACAGTTAGATGCTCGTGCTCGAGCTGATACACTGCAGCTGCAGTTGTCACTGGCTGCCACGGTATGGCAGGGGCATCAATAGGCCACTCATTGGCCTGAGGGTCAGGTTCTGTGTGGGCCATCTCACCGCCCGAGCACAGCCCCAGTTCTCTTTCCTCCTGATAGGTTACGGCAACCGCATAGAATCCACAAGAACCATCCTCCCAATAAAAGGTGACCCAGTCGCCTACTTTCAAGGGTCTGCTAAATTTTACCGAGGCGGCGTTCACATACACTTTCGCATTGGTGTAATTCTCCTGGATAAATCCATACCCGTGTTCCATGTCAGTGTAGATCAACTGCCCGCTGTTGCGCCGTTTGGTTATAGCACCCCCCAGTTGTCGCAATTCCACCCACACCTCCTTCTGTTGTTTTTTGCGGAGCATGACCTCCTCTATTCAGGCGGCCTGCGTGGGGGATGGGAAGGGACCTTCTGATTGACGATGAGCACGGGATGACCCCTGAATTAAGATATTGCCGAGCGCAGACCTGTCCTCTCTGGTCTGGGGCCGAGGATCACTCACTGCCTCTCGTGACCGGACTGCGTCCATCCCGTGGCTATTAATTTTCACCACCGCAGCAGCTGCGCACTCTGTCTCCCTCACTTTCAGCGCGAGCTCCTCCAAGGCGGCCGCAACATCTGGTCCTCCGCCCTCTACCTCCTGACTCAGATGTTCCGGACCCCGACGATGAAGCTCTGGCTCCGGCGGCCGCTGCCACCGCTCCTCTGCTGGACTGGGGAAATGGTGAGTACAGAATTCATCAGCGACCCCTATCTATTGCCCGTGTCGAGTCTTTTCCTCCTCCCCCCTGCATCTCCACTTGATGCGGCCTACACCGCCGTAGCTCTGCGTGCATGAGCACTCCATCACTGCCGGTCTCATAGCTTGTGATGGGGCCACGCAGCTGCACTCGTGGTTTTCTTCAGGGCCCCACCCATTCCAGGGTGGGGTCACTTCTGGCCGCTCCACCCATTTTCTAGAAATCTGTGGGAAGGGACCAGAACTTCCCCTCTTCAGACACTCCCACAAGGGGCGGGCACCATACATAGACCGCCATCTCTGCCAGGCAGTTTTTCGCACCACTTCAGGACACCCATGAGGGGTGGGACCAAAGTTGTTCACCATTTTGGCACCATTCTCCATTATTTTCAAAGTCGCCATCTTGGCTAGCCCATAGTCATTCACAGTCAGTCCATTAGTCACATCACCTTTCTTAGTTTCTTCCAGTACTTCAAATTCTCCTTTTTCCTTTCCATGGCATCTTCTCCCTTACTACTTCTGGTCACATTTAAGTAATCAGCATTTTCCTTCTTTTCGGTTTCTTCGCATTGCAAGGTATCGGCATCCTGCCGACTGTACCAAGTGTGAGAAAGCGCCAGGGCAGTAGTCATAGCCGCAGACTCCTGTACATCTGTGCCCCCATCATATGAAAACATTGTCCATCACTTTGCATACCTGTGGCTCCACTTTCTGCGCCTTTAGGGTCCCCTCTGCCCTGTTGTAGATTCCCATCAGTCGGTGTTATAAAGATTGAGACAGTCCTTTTCAACTTTCAAATAAACAACTTTACTATTTTCTTTACGCAGAACATTCAGATTCTTCAGAGCATTTACAACAGGATTCACATTACACATCTCTTCTTCTTTTCCTGCACTTTTCGTCCTGTCACACAGCACACCCCGGTTGGACCATGCCTCATGGTTCCTCAGCGTCCTCCCAATTCAGCTCTGCCATGATTAGACTTTCCTTAGTCTGTTTCGCACCAGACCAGAGAATTTCTGTCTCCGAAGACAGTTGCCACTTGATGAGCGACCTGCCCTTCTGTACTGTACTTTGTGGTGACCCAGCATACTCCTGTTCCAAGCTCACTGCTTCTGAGAGTTCCTTCAGCTGTTTTGCACCGGTACTGACGGGCATCTGCCCAAGCTATAAGCTGCCTCATCATTGAGCTACCTGTGTCCCCGTCCTGTCACTGTTTCTGTTTTGATTCTCCTTTTCCGCTGCTGTACTGGCCACTGCTGCTCAGGCCCGATACTGTTGATGACTGGGCTTCCCTCTTAGCAAATGTTGCATGGTCGCTGCTATTGCCCCAGGCACTTAAGCCCGTGTGGACTGTCTGGGCACTCTGGCCCTTCTGACTCAAATCAGGAAGTCTTCCCTATCTTAACTGCAGCTGACCCCTCCTACAATAAACTATGTACACTATTGTGCCCCCCATCTAGTGGCCAGAAATGAATACTACACTTTCCCTATTAGCAAGTACACTCTATAGCAAATATATACATTACATTTTACGTCTAGTAGCATTATTAAATATTCACAGTGGAGAAAAGCAATTAGAGCGCCCCCACTGTCGCAGGGCTGAGGGGTACCCGGTACCGGGCCTCTCTGTCTCAGTTCTGGGAGTGTCACGGTGGCTAGACCCGGCCCGTGACCCTGCTGAGGGGCGTCCAGTGAAAGTTGAGAATGATGTGGTGTGGTGCAGGTCGTGATGAATAACGAGGACACCAGGTTGCAGTCTCTTTACCTCTTTACTGAAGGCTTCAGGATCCTCAATCCGGAGTACGGTTAACAGGGCTGTCTGAGACCGGCCGGTCCGATGGCACTTCCAGAGTTCCCTTTGCAGGTGGAAATCTGTGCCTACCTTCTAGCGCTTGTGTGTTGTAGTCCTTCCCTGCTTAGCACCACGGGATAGTCCTCACAACTGTTGTGTCTGTTTCTGAAGTTCCCTCACAACTGATTCTGATGTTCTTCTCCGTCCCTCAGATGATATGGCTAGGACGCACCCGTATGATGGGTAGGCCTGGAGTTCTTCCGGGACCCTAGAGTCGCCCCTTTCCAACTGTTGCCCCCTATGTCTGCTTAGGTGATTTAGGTGAGACAGCCCGCCTATAACTGACTGTCCTGCCGTAGGTTTGAAGTAAGGCTTGGAGCTCAATACTTCCTCGGCGTTTCTGGCCACCAGCTACCCGCCTCAGTAGGATGTTGCCTCGGTCTTACAGCACGACTCCTACTGGTGTTATCTCCTTGTTGCGTTGATCTCGTTTCTCACTCTTCACAATAAACCTCGCTTCTTGTCGTTTCTTGGGGTACCGCCGCAATGAAGTGCAGGCGCGGTCCCGTAACGTTCTTTCTGTTCGCTGGGCCTCTGTCAGGATCCCACCCCTGACAGGGACCCCCCTGAATCTTCCCCTGCAACACCCTCTGCCACAGGATGTTGCCTGGTTCCAACCCAGTCAGCTTTCTGTCTAACTTCCTATCTAACCCCCAGTTTTACCAGATTGTGAGGAGTGGCCTAATACATAGCACCCTTAGCTCCCCCTGGAGGCCAGACTGTGAAGTGTATTGGTGTCTGTGATACCTGGTCAGGTGAACTCCTTCAGTGCCATCAGACGTACCAACACCCCCCTTAGCGGCGGAGCATCAGTACTGCAACGACCAGGACTCTGGGGCGCTGCACTCCCCCCCGGTTAAATCCAGTACTCCTGGACTGGGAAGAAAACAACAATACATGTCAGCAAAAAGACACACAATTTTTGAAATGCAATAACAAGTGATAAGTAATAAGAACAGTGCTTCCCTTTATGGGAGGTGAGGACTCTTGAACGTTACAAACATGGTTAAATATTTTAAATAGACTATAAATAACTTCTATTACCCAACCGGGTATTCTACTTAGTGCAATCACTGAACAATAATTTAACTTTGCCTCTAAGGACATATAAGCTGAATCCACTAAAGGCTTACTCATAAAACACTACAATGTTAATCAACTTTTCTTCATTTTCCAACTTTACATTCGCAGGACTGCCTGTCTATCTGCCCCAGGCCTACTGCCTCTCGCTCTTTTGCAGGACCGCCCCATTCCTCATCTGGGCCTTCTGCCTTTCTCTTTCTATACACAGTGTAGGACTTATCAACCTTCTCTCAGCACAAGATCACTGAGCCATCTCTGCATGGCTCCTAGGAGGACTCACCAATTAACCCCGTACGGGTTCACTTTCTGTCCTCATTCTTTAACACATTATATTAAACATTTCCTACAAGCAACTAACTAACTACATATAACTTTTACATATAAATACTATCATTACTTCTTTTAAGGCAACATTATGCTTTAAGTGCTATTGGTGAACGTTCCCTTTAAGAGGTGTGACAAAACACTTCGGGATCGCCTTTGCTGGGGTCAAAGGTCACGTGGTTTGTGCATTGAATCTGAGGCATACAGCAGGTTTCTTAGCAGACTGACTTCAGGTCAGATTTATTAACGTGAAAGCAACATAGATAAAACAAAGCATAAAAATAAATCCTAGCCTGTCCGGCACTAACTAAACAAATACGCTGCTATCTAACAACTGGGGGGGCTTCTCCCACCCAGCTAACAACACACAGTGCTTGAGCACAGCTCTCACTCACGTTTGTCTCACACAGACAGGCAATCTGTGTGCCCCAGGCTGACACCGGAAACCCTCAGCTGGTCATCCTTTATTCCCGCACTCATTAACCCATCATTATCCTGAAGATACTGAGCGGCCTAATTCACATAGGACAAATACCTGGGCGAGATATACCTGCCCCCGACTACCAGACCGACATGATTCTTACAGAGGGGACCAAGTCTCTTGGAGGTAGTGCAACTTCTCAAGCTGCGAGTTCATGTAAGGCAGGGATTCCTGTACTGTTTCCAGTAACAGTTTCTTCGCAAAGAGTCCTTTCCCTTGTAAAACCAGTAGGGAGCACCTTTAAGAAGGTGCAAACTATTTACAATAAGTTTGTAATCATGCAGTGTTCATGATCCAGCAGTTCTTTTCAACAGTAATAAACAGGAAACAAAACAAAAAGGGAAAAATAGGGATCCTGGGTAAACTAAGGGATCCCTTTAAGAGTTAACCCTAGTCGGGTTGTAGCAGCAGAAAGACACATAGAAAGACGAACAGTTAACTATATACAGTTTGTCAAGCATTTATGCTTACTCAGGTTCTGGCTGAGCCGGAGGTGGCCTCCTTCCGGGCCTCACCTGGCAGATGGGTCGTGGTGGCGTAACAAGGACCGGTCCTGGCCTCAGCAACGACAGGATTCCTCTTTGGGACACCCTCCTCAATCGGGAGCGACCACGACTCAAAGATACATGGTGGGTCTGGATTTCATGGGGTTCCGCGGGGGCAGGTTCCGTCGCCTTCTCCGCAGGGGATTTGTCCTCTGACGTTCCGGCAGCGGCCTGGAGTGCGACGCATCGCTGGACACCCCGAGCCACCCAGCCGACCTCCCTCTTCCACCGTGTGTAGGTTACTACATCTCCGGGCTCCAGGTCGCGGTCATACCTTCCTCCGCAGGGCTCCACTTCTTTCCGGTCAACACGGACCTGCAGTGGCTCTCCAATTTCTTGGATGACTCCCCTTCCTTCCCGGGAGTTGAAGAACACCACCACACCCCAGTGTGACGGCGGAGCCTCCTCAACGCCCGTCAGGTCGACCTGGGCCGCAGGTTGGGGTCTGCTCCGCCACGCCGCCATCAGGCGCCGCAGGTGTTCTGCCTCCGGCAGGATCCTCAGGCCCTGTGCCTGCAGCTCACACTCTGCCGCGGCCGGGATGGAGGAAGCAGGGGACACCGGAGTTAGGCGGACCTCCTTAGGCTGACCCAGCCGAGCGGTCACACGAGCGTCGGCCTCCCGGCGGCGTGCTAACTGCCGGGCCTCAGCTGCAGCCACACACTCCTCAGACGGCGGCCAGTTGGATCTGCCCGGCGGTATCTCCGTGAGGGCCAGCCCCTGCAACGATGGCGAGTCTGGGGCTGTTACGGGTAGTGCAGCCTCATGCTGGGTCGGGTCGTCCCCATGCGGTGCTTCCGACGTCGCCATCTTTGCCTCCTCCTCGGTATCTTCTTCCCGCGCTCTCTTTCGTGGGCAGCCCCGTCTCCATGGTCTCCACCCTCCAAAGAGGATGAGAAGGTGGACCTCAGCTGCTGACGGGCACATCCTCAGGATACAGAGATATTTAGACTGGGCGGCCATTGCCTTTCGCGCCCTTCAGCTTAGCTGCGCCCACTCCACGCCCTTCTTCTTCTCCTGCGCTCTCCTTAGCGCTGTAATGGCGGTGGTTTTGGCGGCAAGTGGCAATACACAGTCTTTGCAATAAGTCACAGTCCAAGCACAATAAATCACAGTTCCAAGGCACACATGACCTGATTCTTCAGGCTTGAGTAGAATCCTGTTCGTGACGCCAAGTTGGAACGCCCCCACTGTCGCAGGGCCGAGGGGTACTTGGTACCGGGCCTCTCTGTCTCGGTTCTGGGAGTGTCACGGTGGCTAGACCCGGCCCGTGACCCTGCTGAGGGGCGTCCAATGAAAGTTGAGAATGATGTGGTGTGGTGCAGGTCGCGATGAATAACGAGGACACCAGGTTGCAGTCTCTTTACCTCTTTACTGAAGGCTTCAGGATCCTCAATCCGGAGTACGGTTAACAGGGCTGTCTGAGACCGGCCGGTCCGATGGCACTTCCAGAGTTCCCTTTGCAGGTGGAAATCTGTGCCTACCTTCTAGCGCTTGTGTGTTGTAGTCCTTCCCTGCTTAGCACCACGGGATAGTCCTCACAACTGTTGTGTCTGTTTCTGAAGTTCCCTCACAACTGATTCTGATGTTCTTCTCCGTCCCCCAGATGATATGGCTAGGACGCACCCGTATGACGGGTAGGCCTGGAGTTCTTCCGGGACCCTAGAGTCGCCCCTTTCCAACTGTTGCCCCCTGTGTCTGCTTAGGTGATTTAGGTGAGACAGCCCGCCTATAACTGACTGTCCTGCCGTAGGTTTGAAGTAAGGCTTGGAGCTCAATACTTCCTCGGCGTTTCCGGCCACCGGCTACCCACCTCGGTAGGATGTTGCCTCGGTCTTACAGCACGACTCCTACTGGTGTTATCTCCTTGTTGCGTTGATCTCGTTTCTCACTCTTCACAATAAACCTCGCTTCTTGTCCTTTCTTGGGGTACCGCCGCAATGAAGTGCAGGCGCGGTCCCGTAACGTTCTTTCTGTTCGCTAGGCCTCTGTCAGGATCCCACCCCTGACAGGGACCCCCCTGAATCTTCCCCTGCAACACCCTCTGCCACAGGATGTTGCCTGGTTCCAACCCAGTCAGCTTTCTGTCTAACTTCCTATCTAACCCCCAGTTTTACCAGATTGTGAGGAGTGGCCTAATACATAGCACCCTTAGCTCCCCCTGGAGGCCAGACTGTGAAGTGTATTGGTGTCTGTGATACCTGGTCAGGTGAACTCCTTCAGTGCCATCAGACGTACCAACACCCCCCTTAGCGGCGGAGCATCAGTACTGCAATGACCAGGACTCTGGGGCGCTGCAAAATATACACATACTGTACTTTACATTAATTACAAACGTATCAACAAAAGAGAAGGAAGTGGAGTATTATACGGTCCAAGTGCACCCCTTACATATGCATAATATCCAACCTGCATCTCTTGCTCTGCTTATGGTCATTGAATGGAAACACTGATTCCTGAGACTGAACTGACGAGCAAGCAAATCTCTAATACAACACAACAAGAAGGTCGATGCAATTGGTGCGCCATGCTGGAAAAAGTCTTCATCCCTTAGAGCTTTGGACTCCACGCTACGTCCATTGGTCCATTATTCTTTAGAACAAGGCCAGCTCCAAACAATAATAATGACAAATGATGAAAATCAAATATGAATTTGAACAGAATATTCTTCCACAGTTAAAGTGACTCCATATATGATCCAGGGGAGGACATACCATCACTGCACCGCAAATGCACTGGAGCTAAAGGGTTAATGATGCTCACTTCCACCTCCAAAGCAGTAAGCAGCTTCGATCACAGACACATAAATGGGTGCATTATGATGAGTTGCGAAGTTTCCAAAACTGTTCTTGCACAGGGGTCTCTCCTGTCTGCTAACCCCTTCTAGGAGGAGTGGCGGACACAACACTGGTGCAACCTGTGCAGCACAGGCGCCCAAGAGATAATGTGACCCATGAACACTTCTAAAGCAGCACGCAGCGTGTGTCACAGTTGGACTGTAGAAGGCCCATACACTGTTCTTGCACAGGAGCCCTCTTCTGTCTGTGTCCACCCCTACCGGAAGCACACCATTTACTGTGACAGGTGATACTGCCCCTCCCTGCCAATGGTCCACATTATGTGCTGTGTCTTCCTGAAATCTGAGTAACAGGTAAAGCAGCCAGTGACGTGTGTGCAGGTGAGATCACTTCTTGTATAGTATTACATAGCACTATCACTTTAAGCCTGGGACAGCCCTTAGTGACGTGGGTTACTTGGGCGGGGGGCACAGCTCTGCAGTCTCGCCCTGTGGATCGCAGTTACGAGCTCTCTAACGAAAAGCCTCTTCTGTACAGTTCACAGTCTGCCTCCCTATTCAGACACAAAAACACTTAACTACAAGACATTGTGTGACAGGTTAAAGGGAAATCTGACATCTACGGGGGCATCGATAAAGAACGGTAAGAAACATTCATTTAAAGGGAACCAGACAGCTGATTCACGCTACCGAACCATGGGCAGCAAGGATCAGAAACCAGCCCTGTTACTGCAGCCGTTAATGGGGGTTATGGCAAACTAAAAAAATGACAAATAGGAAGATAGTTGTCATTCTATTTATCAACTTTTCAGTTAATTCATAAGTGGTATTAACAAATGGCATCTCTTTTATCTGTATAGAACGCATGTGCATTGTATTTGGTTCATCACTATATTTCAGCTCTGCTTTCTTTCAATGAAGGGCTAGCGTCACTTCTGTAGGCTCAGGAACAGATTCTGTCCTTTGTACTGCACAATAACAATGTAACAAACTGCAATGTGAGAAGTATTTGGCCTGTGTTAGTTTTCAGCCTGGGGAAATACACACCGTTTCTATTTACTAACATCAAGCATATTTCTCAGAGCCAGAAAAGTAGTATGATAGGGTCACACGGCCATTTTCTCTCCATTCTAGAATAATGGTCCGATTTTTCTGAGCAGACTCTGATCAGAGTGGCATCAGTTATTCTCAGATGTGGAGAAAAAAAAGTTCTTCACCTTCTCTATTCTGTCAGACCATGAAAATATGACTGCACTCGGATGTCATCGAAGCGCAGTCCGATTGTTTTCACAAACCCTTAGACTTACATTGCCAATTTTTATCCTACACGTGAATCAAAATTGCATGTGTCCAATATTTTTCCCTGAACCGCTCAGCCCAAGGAAAAAAATATCATGGGTACTAGGGCTATCTGTGAACACCACAGATAGCACTTGTTTGATAAAATCAGTTGTGTGCACAGAGCCTAATATGGGATTCTTTTTAATATTTTTGTAAGATGATTTTATAAAAATGTCTCGATACATTTTGTAGAATTTATCAGGCATGTGAGACACTATTTCTTACTCCATCTCATGACGGCTTCACTATTTATTCCAATATTTTGTTTCAAAATGTCGTTAACATTGGTAATAAATTTGACACGTTCACAACTCTTTTCTAGACAAAACTGTTGTGGAAGATGGAGAAAAATGTTTAAAAAATAAAATAGATCTTCTTATGTCCTTATTGGTTCTATCTTGCCAGAATTCTGCAATCATTTTGGTAAGAACAGTAAAATAATCCTTAAATCACTGCGTATAATTTTTTGTCTCCAAAGCACAATGAATTGAAGAAAGCCAAAATTATCCACAGGTCCAATTATAAATACTAAAATATAATTTTACTAATCGGCATAATAAAAACACACAATATAAACAATCATATACAGAAAATATAAGGGATAATCAAGTAGGATCAAATATCTTTACTATTAATCCCTGCCTGGTTCACCCACATATTTCATCTGTGTATAGATCTGGCTTTATTATGTTTTTAATATGATGATCTATAAAATTACATTTTAAAATGGTGGTAAAGTAATTTGCGCCTGGTGAGATGTTTGCAATATTTCACAGTAATTATAATGGTTGTTCCTTTGTTATGTGTAAAATACTGGCATACATGTATGAAAGTCTTGAGGTGGCAGACAAATGCACCAAATATAATTATTTGCAAACATTATTAGAACACTATTGGCAAATGTAGGATAGTACTTTACAGATATTTCCATCCTAGAATAATTAGATTTAGTGACGTAAGTCTGGAAAATCCCAAAGACACATTCCAAGTTCATTGCTAAAATGCTGAGTCACTTGGCTGCGTGCCCTTGGGTCCTGTACATTACCAGAGTGGCTGCGGCAGACCAGACTATAACTTTACCATTAACAGTATACAACCTGAACAATGTGCTACTTCTTTATGTGCTAAGTGCACTCAGTGCTAATACGCCATGTTATGCCTTATTCATGTGTTTGTCTCCTTTGCATCCTAAAAACACGTCTGTTCTTCATCGCTGTGATAGAGAGGAAGAGGACTAGCAGTACCCAAAACACAGTGTCTGCAAATTGAGCTCTGGTTTGGCTATTCTCCTAAGTCATGTGACAAGGCTCGGTTAAAGGGTCAACATTGACTGTTAGGATTGCCACTTCCAATAGGTGGCACTAGAGTTCTAGTCCTCTTCCTCTCTGAAGAGACAATTTGCATATTTCCCAGAGGAGCATTGCGGCTTTAAGTCTCCTCATCTCGACATGCTTAACATGTCACTCTCCGCGAGGAGAAACGATACTTCTTGGATCCCGGTCAGACACCTCTCAATCAGCCAAACCAGATCTCCACTTTGCACTGACAACGGGCAGTACCCCGAAACACAGTGTCTGCAAATTGAAATTCTGGTTTGGCTTTTATCATAAGTCATGTGACAAGACTCGTTAAAGGGTCGACATTGACTGTTAGGATTGCTACTTCCAATAGGTGGCACTAGAGTTCTAGACCTCTTCCTCTCTGAAGAGACAATTTGCATATTTCCCAGAGGAGCATTGCGGCTTTAAGTCTCCTCATCTCGACATGCTGAACATGTCACTCTCTGCAAGGAGACATGATACTTCTTGGATAGCTGTAAAAATGTAACTATTTTCTTCACTGCCCATTGGTATCAATTTCTGTGAGGCACATGTGATGTCAACATGCTCACTGCACCCATAGATTAATTCATTGAGAGGTATAGTTTGTAAAATTATAAGGGCATAAGGCATAAGGGCATTTCTGCTGTTCTGGTACCTCAGGGGCCCTGCTAATGTGACATGGCACCCTCAACCCATTCCAGCCAAATCTAAACTCCAACATGGTGCTTCTTCTCTTCTGATCTTTGCACTGTGCCTCAAAAGTCGTTTTTGAACACATATGGGGTATTGGAGAACTCAAGAGAAATGTAAAAAAATGTATGGTGCATTTTCCTTTGTTACCCTTGTGAAAATAAAAATTTGGGGCAAAAAGAACATTTTTGTGTGAAAATATGATTTTTTTTTTTCACAGCTCCACTTTGTAAACTTCTGTGAAGAACATGGGGGTTCAAGATCCTCATCACACATCTAGATTCCTTGAGTAGCTTAGTTTTCAAAATGGGGTCACTTCTGGGGGGTTTCCACAATTTAGGCACATCCAGGGCCGGTTTTAGGCAAAGTGGGGCCCTAGGCAAAGTTTAAAATGGGGCCCCAAATGCTAACATATTGCACATCACACAGAAGCATTTCGGTTGTATTTACCTGCGCTGATCTCAGGCCGCTAAACGAGTGTGATCGACAATACTGAAGTCGTTGGACGCTTGTTTCCCGGCCTCTTTCCACCATCTGAGAAAGAATGATGGGACAGAACCATCACTAATAGATCACTAACAGATCACCATACAGGATCATGTTATCAGCAGCACATCTAAAGTTTATACTGGCGATGTGCTGCTGAGAACAATGATTTTTATTCCGGCATAAACAATCCAATCACCCAATGAATATGCAGCATTTTGCTTGTTTAGTATAATACACCCCATAGTCCTCCATATATTATAATGTGCACCACAGTCCTCCATATTGTAAAATGCACACCCCATAGTCCTCCATATAGTTTTATACTCTTCCCATAGTCCTCCATATAGTATACAGCAGAGCCCACAGTAGTATACAGCAGAGCCCCCAGTGGTATACAGCAGAGCCCCCAGTGGTGCACAGCAGAGCCCACAGTAGTGCACAGCAGAGCCCACAGTAGTGCACAGCAGAGCCCACAGTAGTGCACAGCAGAGCCCACAGTAGTGCACAGCAGAGCCCACAGTAGTGCACAGCAGAGCCCACAGTAGTGCACAGCAGAGCCCACAGTGGTATACAGCAGAGCCCCCAGTGGTATACAGCAGAGCCCCCAGTGGTATACAGCAGAGCCCAAAGTGGTATACAGCAGAGCCCCAAGTGGTATACAGCAGAGCCCCCAGTAGTATACAGCAGAGCCCCCAGTAATATACAGCAGAGCCCCCAGGGGTATACAGCAAAGCCCCCAGTAGTATACAGCAGAGCCCCCAGTAATATACAGCAGAGCCCCCAGTAATATACAGCAGAGCCCCCAGTGGTATACAGCAGAGCCCCCAGGGGTATACAGCAGAGCCCCCAGTAATATACAGCAGAGCCTCCAGTAATATACAGCAGAGCCCCCAGTAATATACAGCAGAGCCCCCAGGGGTATACAGCAGAGCCCCCAGGGGTATACAGCAGAGCCCCCAGTAGTATACAGCAGAGCCCCCAGTAATATACAGCAGAGCCCCCAGTAATATACAGCAGAGCCCCCAGTGGTATACAGCAGAGCCCCCAGTAATATACAGCAGAGCCCCCAGTAATATACAGCAGAGCCCCCAGGGGTATATAGCAGAGCCCCCAGGGGTATACAGCAGAGCCCCCAGTAGTATACAGCAGAGCCCCCAGTAATATACAGCAGAGCCCCCAGTGGTATACAGCAGAGCCCCCAGGGGTATACAGCAGAGCCCCCAGTAATATACAGCAGAGCCCCCAGTAATATACAGCAGAGCCCCCAGTAATATACAGCAGAGCCCCCAGGGGTATACAGCAGAGCCCCCAGGGGTATACAGCAGAGCCCCCAGTAGTATACAGCAGAGCCCCCAGTAATATACAGCAGAGCCCCCAGTAATATACAGCAGAGCCCCCAGTGGTATACAGCAGAGCCCCCAGTAATATACAGCAGAGCCCCCAGTAATATACAGCAGAGCCCCCAGGGGTATACAGCAGAGCCCCCAGGGGTATACAGCAGAGCCCCCAGTAATATACAGCAGAGCCCCCAGTGGTATACAGCAGAGCCCCCAGGGGTTTACAGCAGAGCCCCCAGTAATATACAGCAGAGCCCCCAGTAATATACAGCAGAGCCCCCAGGGGTATACAGCAGAGCCCCCAGGGTATACAGCAGAGCCCCCAGTAGTATACAGCACAGCCCCCAGTGGTGTACACCACAGCTCACATCCCCCCTCCCCTCTCCTCTCCTCCCCTCTCCTCTCCCCGTCCAGTAAAAAGAAAAAAAAAACAAAACACAAGCTCCTCACCTCTCCACACGTGCCCGCGCTGCGCGCTGCTCCTGTGTCGGCGGCTGCAGCTGCTCTGCCTGGGACACAGTGAGTGCGCGCGCACCCGCTGTGTCAGAGGCAGAGCGGGGAATGATGGGAGAGGGGGCGTCAGGTGACGCTCTCTCCTCCATCATTGCTTTGAACTGTACCAGCAGACGCCGGTACAGTTCAATGCGGCGGGGGAGTCGGCGCTGGCAGCAGGCGGGCCCCCTGCCTCACAGGGGCCCCATAGCGGCTGCGTGATTTGCTGCTAGCTGGGGGCCCCTGGGGGAGTGGGGGCCCCTGGGGGAGTGGGGGCCCCAGGCAGCTGCCTGGTCTGCCTGCCCCTAACGCCGGCCCTGGGCACATCAATGGCTCTCCAAATGCGACATGAGGTCCGCTCTTGATTCCAGTCATTTTTCCCCCCACATTTTCTCCTGTTACCCTGTTGAAAATAAAAAATTTGGAGCTAAAAGAACAATTTTGTGGGATTTTTTAAAAATTATTTTCACGCTGTACGTTATCAACTTCTGTGAAGCACCTGGGGGTTCAAGGAGCTCACCATACATCTGGTTAAATTCCTTGATTCCAGCCAATTTTGCACTACAAAAGTCAGTTTGTGCTCCTTTCCTTCCGAGCCCTGCTGTGCGCACAAACAGTAGTTTTGCCCCACATATCAGGTATCAGCTTTTCAGAAAAAATGTCAAAACAAATTTTGTGACCCATTATCTTCTGTTACCCTTATGAAAATAATAAATATGTGGCTAAAAGAAAATTTTTGTGCGAAAAGTGTGATTTTCTATTTTCATGACTCTACGTTATAAAGTTTGGTGAAGCACCTGTTGGTTCAAGGTGCTCACCACACATCTATATACATTCCTTGAGGGGTCTAGTTCCCAAAATGAGGTCAGTTGTGTTTTGTTTTCGCTGTTTAGGCACATCTGGGGCTCTCCAAACGCGACATCATTCCACTAATGATTCCAAACAATTTTGCACTTCAAAAGTCAAATGGTGTTCTTTTCATTCATAGGCCTGCCATGCGCCCAAACAGTAGTATTTCCCAACATACGGGTTATCGGCATACATAGGAGAAAATGTGCAACACAACAAATTTTGAGGTCCATTTTCTCCTGTTACCCTTGTGAAAATAAAAAATTGGGGGCTAAATTAAAATTTTTGTGAAAAAAAAGTGAAATGTTTATTTTTTCCATCCGCATTGCATTAACTTCTGTGCAGCACCTGAAGGGTTAATAAACTTCTTGAATGTGGTTTTGAGAAGCTTGAGTGGTTCAGTTTTTAGAATGTTGTCATTTTTCGGTATTTTCTGTCATATAGGCACTTCAAAGTCACTTCAGATGTGATGTGGTCCATAAAAAAATGGTTTTATACATTTTGTTGGAAAAATGAGAAATTGCTGATCAACTTTTAACCCTTCTAACTTCCTAAGAAAAAAAAATATGTTTAAAAAATTGTACTGATGTAAAGTAGACATGTGTGAAATGCTATATATTAACTGACGTAACGCATACATTTAAAAAATGAGGCCTGGTCATTAACCTACAAAATGGCTCGGTCCTTAAGAGGTTAATATGTCACATAACCAAATACTTTGGAAAAAATAAGATGTCATTGCTGACTAAGAGCATGATTGCTTGAGATGCGTTCACCTTATCATTAGTACCAACAGTATTTTCTAAGTTTGTGTCAAAGTTTATGGATTCTAACTTCATTTTGGTGCTGTGTGTGTACCCCCGTAGTATTTTACAGTATACACACTTCTTCAATGTCAAGAGAAGACCAGGAGGCACAAGAGGACGAACTTTTAGCCCTTACCAGTATCTACTCTGAAGAAGAATTTAAGAGGAAAGATGCTGCTCCAGGGGGGGAAATTCACTTGTGTCTAGAGTTACCTTCAGAATTTGTAATATCCATAAAAAGTGAGTATATGGATATTAGCAGCATCTAGAATTAAGCAGATTCACAAATGCATTAGCTAATCTGTTTGGCAGAACTGACTTTTGTTTTCGACCATTTTGAGAAGATACTTAGTAAATACTGTATATTGTCCAAATCTAATCTGACACATATACATAAATTTGCATATGAGAGTGTCATGGATATTTCTGTATGTACTCATTATAAAGTGAATAAACACTATTATCATATAGTGTATTGTATGTATATTATGCTGCCTTAGTTTCATACTAATGCTGCCATCGTCATGCTGATTGACAGTTAAGTAGCGGGGAGTCGGTTGTCAATCATTATGACCTGGGCAGTCATGCTTCATCAGCAGAGCAGGGCGGAAGAGAAGCAGCTGTTCTGTTGATGTGACATCACTGTAAACTGCAGGAGCAGTCTATGACTCCGCTGAGGCTGCAGAGACGGACATCGACACATCAGGCAGGTAGTTATCAACTACCTGTCTGTGAGTTCTTA
Source organism: Ranitomeya variabilis (assembly GCF_051348905.1). Classification (NCBI taxonomy): domain Eukaryota; kingdom Metazoa; phylum Chordata; class Amphibia; order Anura; family Dendrobatidae; genus Ranitomeya; species Ranitomeya variabilis. The sequence continues at coordinate 544,168,547 of NC_135236.1, read as the reverse complement.
TACCTATTGGAAAAATTAAATAGTCCCAGATAACCCATTTAAGTTTAGTATGGCTTGTAAAATCTTTGCCCATAAATAAGTATGACAGTTTAGGACTACCCCCAAATAAATGACCCATCCTAAGTATGTATAGCATACCTCTAAATAAACTGTAAGTGCCACAATGTCATTTTTGCCAGTCACAATGTCCCTGATGACAGCAATAATAATCTCATGATAGCAGTAGTGCGACACGCCTAACTCCAAGCTCTAGGGCTACAAAGAACAATCTGTAACAACATGTCCCCTGTCATGTGCCATGCATAGTATCGGTTTATGCTTCTGTAGGAGAGACCTTAGGCTGACTTCAGGCAGCCAGACTGGTACGATTGCTACATCTGCATGCCATATAGTTAAAGGGAACCTGTCACCTGAAAAAATGCTATTAACCTGCAGATATGGGGTTAATCTCCAGGTTAATGGCGTTGTGAACTTGCCCGGTGCAGGCATTTAGACCCATGTTTCCAGGTGGAAATTACCTTTATCCTTCCCCCCGGCAGTGTTCAGGTTCCAGTCATGGGGGCAGCACTGGCACTTTTTCAGTCACCGCTCTGTATACAGAGAGCGGCGGTTGTAACTGTTCCCCCTGCACTGACTGATAGTTGTCCCTAATGCTGAGCTGCTGTCAGTCAGTGCCGGGGGCATGTTTACGGACGCTGCTCTCTTTACATAGTGTGGTTACTGAATCCATACCAGGACTCCCTAGTGACTGAAGCCAGAACACTGCTAGGGGAGAATAAAGTTAATTTCCTCCCGGCAGTGGGGGTCTAAATGCTAGCGCTGGGCAGGTTCACAATGCTATTAACCTGCAGATTAACCCCGTATCTGAAGGTTAGTAGCGTTTTTTTCATGTGACTGGTTCCCTTTAAGTCTCTGCTTAAAGCCTCTCATGATAGACATATTGTTCCAATGCAAATCACATGGTCTCCTTGACTGCCATAATTCCCCTTAACCATATACAATATACGTCCTTTCACTGTATAAACCTTACACCTTACATTATGAACATGGTAAACATGATGCGGCCATATATTCAGTCATTTAAAAGCTAATGCTGTTTGTTCTAATTTTTTTTGATCAAGGCAACAGGGCAACAAATTCATTTGCGGAGAACTTTGAGAACACTGTGTCCTTCCTGCCGCCAATTGTGCTGAACTTTGAACTTCCCCCAGATTACCCGTCCGCTGCACCCCCGGATTTCACACTAAGCTGCAAGTGGCTTTCACCAAAACAGGTTACTTTTCTTTTATTATAACAGGATTACATACAGCTGTTTATATAATTGGTGCATTTCTTAATTGCCTCAAAGGCTGTTAAAAGTACTGTATGGGAAAACACAGACCATATGCGTTGAAACCTGGCATAAATACTTTTATGGAATCTGTATAAACTGTAGATTCCCTCCAATGACATGGCACACTATGGACCCATAACAGTCTATGGGCACAATATTATGGATCCTTACAACAGCAAACCATAATGCAGTTATGGGAACAAGCCCTTAAAAGTAGCATGTCAAGTATCATTAAGGGATTCATGGCAGCTCTGGGTCTGCTGAAATGTAAATGTTGTTTTTTCTTTTTGGTCCAGCAAAAGTTAATGTCAGCCTCTTGCAGTTCTTTTAGGCTGATCAGCTGATGTTGGTTAGTAACCACTCCCATCTCCCTTTAAATTCAGTTTTAGAGTTATTCTATGCAGCTGTGGGTGTGGATCTCTCTTGTTAATGGTGGTGTTGCTGCTGTGAGAGTTCTGGTTCCTGGTGCTATATTTTCTGCTACTGTGGAATATAACAGCAGAGCCGGACCTAGGTATTTTTTCTTTTTTTGTCTGTCCCCTGTTCATCTCTTCCCCTCTGTGATACCATCTGCTATGGTGAGGCTAGCATCCTTGCTGGCCAGTGCACTAGCTAAGGTCAAGAGAGGAGAATGTCAGGTACTAGGCACTTGGCGGCGGCGGGAAGAACTTGCATAGGGCATTAGGGGAGCTTAGGGACAGGCATAGGTTGGTGTCAGGAGGTGTCCCATCCTACCTTTAGGGCCTTCCTCCCGCTTTCCATCCATTCGTATTAACTTGCTGTGTCGTAAGCTGGAGTTACCCGTGTCCAAGCTTGACAGGGCCCTTCATAATGAAATATTTCATTTCATACATATCATTAGGTTTTGTAAGATTACACAAAAAGTATATTTCAAATAGAATAATTAAAAACCCTGCTCCTGTGTTTAGACATTGCTGTTACATTTTGTGCTCCAGATGGTGTTCTTTTGACGCCCTCTCAAACAGTCCACCTAATGCATGCCCCCCAAATTTTAATGATAGGTAGGAGTGACACCACCGCAGTATGAACATTTCACCCCGGCAACTATTATTTTACAATAAGCCACTGTGCTAACCTCGCCCATCCTTTATATCTGCTACATTGAATGTTGCAAATAGCGTAACCTTTTAGTGTTTCCACACAGTTTGATACCTCTGTAAGGAGATGAACATACTGCCCACATTAACCTTGAAGACCCAAGTATTGTTATGGTGCATAATGTGGACTGTGAAATGCGTTATTAGTGTTGGTATTGTATTGTACCAGGCAGTAAGGAGAGTGCTGGTTAATGTTTGGCACTAACCAAGAGTGTGAGGGGTAAACTTGAAGGGTCAGAGATAGTTTCCTGTCAGGAAGTCAGAGAGGGCCCAGCGTGCCACAGAAGCAAACCTAAGGTCTGACTAATCAGCAGAGCCGCGTGCTGTGGGTGTCCCTGACTTGAGTGGAGACTGAAGCAGTGGATAGCGTGATCCTGAAAAGAGAGAGAAGTGACTGAAGGACAGAGTGATCAACGGGAGATGTGTCCTGGAACAGGACGCCTAGCAGTACGACCCTGAGTTTATAACTCAAAGAGATATCGGTCCATGACAGAACAGAGTCCGTGAGACGAATAGAGTGCTCCGGGTGAGCGTTCCAAGGCATCAGAAGCAGAAAAGCAAAGTAGTGGAGATTTAGTTAATTTAAGAGGAAGAGAGGACATGGAACCGCAGGTTGAGAATAGGACTCTCACTTACTGGATACTAGTACTATGCTGGGTAGTGGTGAAGATATAGGACAGAGTGAAATAGAACTGAGTCATTCTGAGAAGGACAGGGAGAATGTGAAGATGTTAAAGATACTGTATGTGTTAAAGGAAGCATTTGTAAAGTATTGCAACCTCTGCCTACTGTACACAGTTCCTATCAAGATGCTGTTTAGTAAAAGAATATTTATTTTTGAGTGGTGGTCTTCCTCACTGAACTGTTCAACATCCTGTCCTGGCCAGCCGAAGTCACCGGCATCATGTGGCCTGCAAGGGCGTAGCACCCCTCATAATACAAGTCTAGACTCCAAGCCAGGACCCCCATATTCATGTAACGTGTTGGGGCGTAAGAGACGAGTACCTTGCCTATGGCTACTGGCCCATGCCACGTCTCACTCCTCTCATAGCCCCCACAATGCTCCCAACACACACATTGAAGCTCACAGTGTGATGGCCACCATATTATACAATGCCCACACAAACCTCCACAAATTTTACTGCCCCCTTCACAACATCTCCACACAGTATGTTGCTCCCACTTTCTCCACACATAGTATGAAGCCGCCATAGTACGCCCTCCCACCTCCCCAGTATGATCAATTCAAGGTTTATTCTTCAAACACAGTATGGTGATGCACAGTACATTTTCCCAACATAGCACAACATCATACAGTATGATTCCTCCCACAAAGTATAATTCCTCCACACACAGTATGATAACCCCCTTCCAGGGCCCACCATATAAGCATTCCATTTGCCTGTACATCCTTCGGTCTCTACAAAAGTGGAATGGTGGAGCATAGATCTGAGGGCTCCCTGCTCCATCATTATCTTCAACTGTTTCTATGTCCTGAGAAGTTGGGACCCACACCCAACCATCTGGAACAATGAGACAACTCAAATTCAGGACTATGCCGCTACATCTACAATGATTAATGTTATTGATAAGTCCCCTTTAGTGCTGATTTTATTGCCGCACAATAGGTGAAATCACTCTGTAGCTAGTGTATGAGAAGATCTGGATGGTGTGACTGAGTCTCTGGGTAGATGTGTACACCAGCACATGACCGCGTATGGCCAATATTGCTTCCTCCTACCTGCCACCTCCACTACGCACTAACCCGTGTAGGGAAAACACCACTCCTTTAAAATAAAAACACTACACATTAAATTCTTTTGGATAATTTTGGCCACAGTGGCCAGTTTATTAACCAACAATAACATAAATAATTTCTTTAAACATTAAATATTAAATATGCAATTTTATGCAAAAAATGAGGGTAGGGTTCTTGGAGCTCCCGAAAGATCTGGCTTAAATATTTGGCAAAAAAAACAAAAAGAACTTCGACCACCGCTTTACCCTCAGCCATGCACCACCAGCTCGAGGGCACCATAATTCAAGACTAACCACCAACCAGCTCCCAGGGTAAAAACCCCGTCCAGAGCCCGTAACCAAATGCCAGATCAACCAACACAGTTTTAACTGTCCGGAATTTTACAGGCTCGTGAGTGCCCCAACACTGCCAATACTCTCTCAATTCCTTCTTGTATTGCCGGTGCCCACAAATCGATTCCAGTCTCATTTAAATGAACCCTGTCTTCTCTCCAAAAGTTACCAACACCCAATTCCAATTCAAAGTGCCTTACACTTATAAGCCCATTCCTGGAAACAAAATTTGCCACGGCCCTATTCAACTTCACCCTAGCCCTGTTAATCCCTTTTACAGATCGGACTAACCTCCATTCTTTTTGGGGAACAATATCAGACCATACAGTCAACACCCCTGGAAACTACGTCCACAACCGGAGGAAGTCGAAACGAATGTCCCTGATCAACTCCCTCACAGGTTTGGCGTCCAAATCATTCCCCCCCAAGTGCACCACCAAAATGTAGGGTGCACTATCCAAACGGGAGGCTCGGGAAAAATATGACAAAACCCTGTTCCAAACCATCCCTCGAAACCCTAACCACCGAACGACAACTTGATCCCTGCTAAAGCCTAATTGCCTACCGTCTGGCCTCACGTCAGCCCAAAGCGCCCGCCAATACACAAAAGGGTGTCAAAAAATCCAAGCCAAATGTGGATCCCGACCTGAAATACATAACAACAGAAACCGTTAATCCCAACCCCTATACAGTGCCCTAATGCAATTAGTGACGCACATATGTTAAATAGCAGCCCGAAGTCCACCGGCCTATCCGCTTAATCTCGTCCCCTCCCAGGCCAAGACTATCAGCCTCAGAAGCAGCCCCGATCCTGAAAGATTGTGACCCGTACCTATCCAGTGGAAGGCGCAACTTGGAGGAGTGCAATAAATTGAAAACGAGATAAAAATGCTCCACCACTATGGCATAACAATGGGCCTTCCTGACCCGACCACAAACTCCAATACACTTCCAAGCACCTTTTTGGGCACATCAAAGACCCATCAACTCTATCCAGAACCACGCGCTTGCCGGTACCCGCCTGATCTGTTTTTGAATGCCGAATCCAAAAAGCAATGCCCCCCGCCCAAAAATCGACATCCTGAGTCGAAGACCACCCGCCCTGTTCCTGTTGCAGGACACTAATTTGCCTACTCGCAGTGCCCTAAAAAACGCTAAAGAAAAAGCTAACTTAAACAACGCTGCTTCAAAATTAGATACATAAATAGCTTGCATACATTGATGTTTTTTTTTTGCACTTTATCTTGCAGGGTGCAGTTGGACCAAGATGGCTCTGTAAACTGTGGCCTCTGTTCGCACAGCATGCATTTTGTAGCACTGGGCAGCCTGCCTGTATGTGCCTTAGTAATAGGCTGTAAGCCAGATGCTCTGCATTGCCTGTGTGAATAATGCCACATACAGACTAGTATCTTTTATCTTTTTGTGCACTTAAATACCAAACAGCCAACACTAGATTGAAAGTGGTTGTTTCATCGGTATTGTTGCACCTGTTTCTGCCATCATTAATCGGGTCCGCTGCACCCTGCCAGTGCATTTGTTTTGGAGGCCAGAGCAGGTAAACAGCTCTGCCTCTTTCTCTGTGACTTTTTGAAAACATTTTTGGAGGATTTTTTAAGTCCTCTTTTTGTGTCGGTGAGCCTTGCTTCAAAATTAGAGTAACAAATCCTGTCCAATAAGCGTTTGAGCACACTAAACGATATAGGCCTGCGCCTGTCAAAACTCCTGTTGCCTTTTCAGAAACCCTTTAACGCCTGCTTTACCAAGAAATTCTTTGTCGCATCAACCAAGCCCTCTAACTTAAAACCGAAAGCAAGACCAGCCATAAATTTATTAACTTTAGAAATAGACCATCTGATGTCCGCCGCCTTGTCAACCAAATATAACACTGCTAACTTCTTATCTTCCTCAGACCCTAATGCTCCCCACTGTAACACCCAACTTTGTCATATTTTCCACGATGCTTCGCATGACGCCCAGGTTTGGCTTGTAACCGACGCTTGAATCAATCTTCCTGCTCTTCCGTAAGAATCTGCCACAAGTGTGAAGGGCATACCACTCCTGAAGCCTCCGCGTCTGGTGGCAGCTCCCTGAAACGCTCCCACTGTAAATGAGATAAAGCATCCGCTATGGAATTTTGCACACCTGGCACATGCACAGCGGAAATCCAAGCATTTAATTCCAAACACCGCAAGATGACTTCTCTCACCAACTTAATTACAGGGGGAGAAGAAGCAGACAGAGTGTTAATCACTGACACCACACTCATATTATCGCAATGAAACCGAACTCTGCGGTTCGCAAACATTTCACCCCAAATCAAAACAGCCACAACGATGGGAAACAATTCCAACAAAACAAGGTTTCTTGTGAAACCCTTCTATTACCACCAATCAGGCCGCGTCCCAAGGCTCCACTGCCCTCCACAATAGGCCCGGTAACCGACGCTGCCCGCTGCGTCCGTGTAAATCTCGCAATCAACGTTATTCACTATCTGCTGTCGTATCAAAGATCGACCATTGTACTTTACCAAAAAACTCTGCCACACAGCCAAATCCTGCATGCAAAATTTAACCGGCTGAGCAATGACTGCAACTCCTTCAAAGTCACCTTTTTTAGCCTCCTGATTCGATGCACTTACTGCCTTAGTAACAACAATTTATTCTCCGGCAACCGACACTCCATTCTTTCTGAATCAATTAGTATTCACAGGAAGCTTAAAACAGTGCTAGGGCCTTCAGTCTTTTCCTTTGCCAACACGGCCAATGTATTCCTACATAAACTAGAATCTGGTGGACCTACTGTATAAACAAAAAATCGTCCAAATAATGAATGAGCGACGGAACGCCGGCAACATCCCTAACCACCCATTCTAAAAAGGTACTGAACGTCTCAAACAATGAACATGAAATTGCACACACAACCCATCGGCAAACACCTATCCAGATAGTAGCCACCATTCCAGAAACATCCCAGCAAGGGAATACTATCCGGATGCACCGGGAGTAATCTGAAGGCCGATTCAATATCAGTTTTTGCCAACAAGGCTCCCGCGCCGTAACTGTGAACCCATTGCACCGCCGTCTCAAATGATGTATATACTACGGAACACAGCTCCTGAGAGATGCCATCGTTAACCGAAAGACCCTTCGGGTACGATAAATGCTATATTAACCTACATTTATTCGGTTCCTTTTTAGGAACCACCCCCAATGGGGAGACAATCATTCTTTCAACTGGTAACAACAAAAACAGACCCGCCATTCTACCCAATTCTACTTCTTTTTTCAATTTTACACTGACTACTTCCACATGCAAATCAGCCGACCTCAAGTTCTTAACCGAAAAAGGGACCGTGTGGTTAGGGGGGGGGATTCTGAAACCTTCAGCAAAACCATTCCAAATGGCCCCAGCTTTCTCCTGATCCGGGTACCTACTTTGAAAGGGGTCATCTTTTGAAGCATCACCGGTGTCTTCCCCTTGACCGGCACCCACTGCTGGCTTACCCCTTCCTTTTTTGAAAAATTTGGAAGCCCCATGTGAACTTTCATTGCATTGGGAACATATGTGTTTAAACTTGCAGGTATTGCCATATTTGCACTGGCCCTCATTAAATTGCCAGCAGGTTCCAGACTTATCTTTGGCTCCTTGCGTCCCCTGACTACTGCTTCCGTGGCCTGCCGGCTGGTTGCCGCTACCTTCGCTCCCATGAAAGGACTGCCCGTACCGGACTGGAGCCATCACTTTCAACCAGAGCCCAATATCTTTCTGGTCCCACATAATCTCAGGCCTGACCGCCTACCTCTGCCTAAATTGCTCATCATAGAGGCCTGCCCTCCATAGGAACGGTGTGCCTCACCAATCGAATCAAGATAACAAAATAAACCAGAACAGTTCTCAGGAGACTTTTCACCTATTACGCTCGCCAAAATCGCAAACGCTTGCAGCCAATTGACGAACGTCTGCGGAATCAGCCGCCACCTCCTCTTTTCTTCCTCCTCCTTTTTGCTGTCTTCCCTCTTTCCCTAATCCAAATTAAACTTCTCCATGGGAAGGATGTAAAAATCTCCAAATACTCATCCCGCCAAATCTTTTCCTTTACCTCTTTCTTTAAATGTGCCCCCAAGGGCCCCTCAAAGCATACGTACACCTCTCCTTTCGCTCTATCATCCAGTTTTATCAAATCCCCTTTCTCCTTTTCTGTTTGGACCAACACGGATATGCCAGTTAACGGTAACTGCACTCCCTCTACAGGCCTAAATGGCTCGCCTACCAACTGCGACCCCAACCCCGGGAGCCATGCCCCTACCGGTGACGCTCCGACCCCGCTAGCTGCCCCACCCTCTAATCTACTCAGAATTTGCGACACACTGACCAAAGCATCTCGGAGACCCGGCACTACTGTCCCACTAGAACCCCCAGCCTCCTTGTTACCAACCCTAACTCCTGATTCCCTCCAATCCCACCTGACGTAGCCTCTGTGGGCAACAGACCAGACATAGAGACATACTCACCGAGCTGCGCGGGAGCTGTGTCCCCACCAGCCGGACATCCCGAATCCTGACTATCTCCATCCCCATTCTGATCACTGTTGAACTCCGAATCTTCTGCTCCGCTTCGCTGCTCCAGGCCAGCGCCCCTGGCCTCCTCGTCACCAGGGGGACCGGAGCACCTGCAGCGCGTCGCACCACCAACTTCAGACACTATCTGGATTGTGCCCGCTCACAGGACCCACCAGCCAGGTCATACGTCCGTCCCCGGGATCTGCCAGGCAGCGCGACATCGCTGCCCGCCGCACCTCCTTTGCTGTGGATGGCTGTCTGGGCCCCATCTGCAGAGCGTTCTCCTGCTGCAGCCTGCCCACTGGGATCCTCTACCTCGTGTTCCATCTAGCCGGCCCCCAAATAGGGTCCCCACCAGGGGTACCAGCCGTGAGGATGACACCAGGGGCCGTGTCCTTCGCCCCAGCCTCCGCCTGCCCACCGGCACTGCCACAAGTCAACTCCAGGAGTCCTCTACCCTCCTGGCTGAGCCACGGGCCTTTGATGCCGCCTGTTCCTCCCTTGCAGGCCGCACCTTTGGTGCGGCCCTCACTCCTGAGGTGCGTCGCCGACCTGCGCCCGCCGGCCGGGAGGATTCCTGCCAGAGGGGGCACAGCGGGGAGACTCCACTGTGGGGATCCGGAGCCTGCGTCTGCTGTGCGTCGCTACCTCCGGTGATAGTCTCTCCGGGGGCCTTGTCCTCCTGGTACTTCTGGCGCTCTCCCGGGTCCTGGTGTCCCCCAGCAGAGACAAAAGCTGATCCTCCAGCCATCCTCCTCTCCTGGACCGAGCGACTTCCTGCAGGCGCTCCATCAAGCATTCCACGGACTCCAACCAGTAAGTTGAATTGCCTGGGGGTCTCCTTGCGCTGGCTTCCTGCATTAGACTGGCAGTTTTCTTGCACTTTTGCCATGCTCCCAATGTCCCTCCCCTAACACCCCCTCCTTTCCACCAATCCTGTCCCTCTGCCCTATAGATTTAAAAAATGCCCCATGTCCAAGCGCAGTCATGGGGGCTTCCATTGAGCTGCGCCTATTCCTGCTCCCCCCTTGAGGTAGACATTCTGAGAGGGGATAAAAAGGTGTAATATGTATATTTCAGGATGACCTGTTAAGGCACAGTCATTGTTAAATTGTTTTTTTTAATTTTAAAGAGTATATAAGACAATTTTTTGAACAATAATAGGTAATAATAACTTTAACATATCCACAGTCTCTAAACTGGTATATACTGGAGTTCTTTTTGAGTCCTTATTTGAAAAGCACAGTCTTGTTCCATCTTTTAGTTAAATATACTGTATATTCATCCTGTTGTTGACAAGTGTTGTTGATCCCTTGCAGTCTCCAATGCTAGTTACTTTTACTCTGCACTATCTGAGTAAGAGACCACTTATATGATTGTGACCAATTTGGAGACTTTTCTCCACTTCTCGTCTCTGTGACCTCTTGCTACTTCTCTGCTTTTTAGTTCTTGTTGAGTACCAGCCACTTTCTGTTCTCTGAAAACCTTTTTTCTGGTATTTGGTATAGCTGGTACAATTTTTTCATAACTTTACTCAGGAAAACCTGATCTGAACCCTTACATACAATTAAGTTCCTCTACAGAACTTCGACTGTAGCCTTCATTGTCTGGTCCCTTCTGCAAAATTGGTGATTAAATTAATGATTAATGCTATTCCCCTGCTATCTGTTATGCTGCAGACATCATTCTCTTTGGGTAATCTTACCTAGTTGTACAGCACACCTTCATGAATTGCCTGCCAGTACCATTGTCAGAGCAGCAGCTTTCCTGTTGGTGACAGGCTAGATTCTCATGATTAGATTGACATCCATCCATGAGCCAATATTTTCATTGCATTGAACTGGCTATTCTGCTGTTGCTTACTTTGCCTGCTGACCACCTGATATCTTGGCTTGTAGCATGTACTTGCGGCCTCCCAGGGTCCTGGTCATTGCAGTGGAACTGCTTTCCTCTCGGGGAGAGTGATGCTACGTTTGGAGGCAAAGAAGGATAACTATTGCATCCAGGTATCACAAACATGCAACACATTTCACACTCCAGACCACCAGGGGGAGCTTCTGCGCCTATTTATTAGGTCACTCCCCATATATATATATATATAACTGGTAGTCTGTAGGGAAGGTTAGAACGTTCCAGACCAGAGTCTGAGGAGGATGGAAGGTTAAAGGAGCTGTGCATGCCCTCAGAGCTGCAGCTCCCAGAAAGAGACATTCAGAAGGCAGAACTGTATTGCAGAGAGCATGAAGGGAGTCACAACAAAGGAGAGGATACCAGAAGGGGACCAGCCCTACACAGGCTGACTCCCTCCGAGGCGCAGAAGCCCGGTAGCCGGAACACCGAGGGAGTAATGACCTTTATGCTTTGCTCTAGAGACCGGCAGGACAGCTAATTGCAAGTTACCTGTCCACACTTACACCCAGAAGGCACGGTGACAACTACAGAGCCAGGTTATCTAAGAGACCCTATGAACAGGCTCAAGTCACCAGTCATACGGGTATTGTCCTATCCTATATGGGGGACAGAGAGAGAGAGAAACACCACATCTGTGAGACCCTTATGTGAAACCATAGGCAGTAAGGGACTACACCACCACAGCGCAAGGGAAGGCTACTGATTTCCACCTGGACAAGGTGGACTCTGGACTTGCCTCCAAACCGGCCGGACTCTGCCTGCCCTGTGATCTGGTGCCCTGGACTGTGGATGCTGAAGTCTTCAGTAAAGGTAAAGAGACTGCAACCCTGTGTCCTCGTTCTTCTCTGCGCCTCTCACCATCCACCATCTACACACCGGGAGCCCTGGGGACATACTTCACCTGTGGGAAGGTATACCATCTAGCTGCTATAACATCACCCCAGCGGACCCCTTAAAGCAGCGTCGGTCACCCTGACCGAATACCACAGGTGGCGTCACGAACACAAACTTTATCACTTTAAAGACCTTTCCCCTTTTACACGGACGTCCCAGGGCCACGGACCGGGTCAGCCACCGTGACATCCCCCTGTGAACTGCAGGACCCGGTACAGAGTACCCCACGGCCCCTTGGGGGCGATCCATACTTTGTTCAGGGCTGTTTTGCTTCCCATCCAGAGATAGGCCTGCAGTACCTCACTATTGATGAGCAAGAAGTTGAAGTCTTCTATGTTGCTGAGTGCTCATAGTTCTGTGGAGCAGGATATGCTCTTTGGCACTCAAATCAGCAGAACAGGGTATACTGGACAAACATGTTGGGTTAGCAGAGCCAAGTGTGCAGACAGCACCGTAGAGCGACAGGGCAAAGCACATAGTTAGGCACTTTGGTAAAGGTGAATTGAGTGTAGACTTCAGTTTGGAGCACCATGGTAATGTACAGTCAGGCACCTTGGTATAGCAGAGCTGAGTGTGTGGACAGCACATTAAAGAGCCAGGGCAATATAAGTAGTCAGGCATCATGGTGGAAAAAGGTCAAATCTGTGAACTTCATGTTAGAACCCTAGAGTTGAGACAACAGACAGACACATTGTTAAAGCAGAGTGAAATGTGCGCACAGTATTTTGGAACAGCAGAGCTGAGATGACAGACATGATTTTTGGTATAGCTAAGCTGGATTTGTGGACAGCACATTGGAACATGAGAGCTGATACAGCAGTCAGGCATCTGATTGTTAACCTTGATTCATTCTCCCCTAATCAATCAAAGACTAAGGTAAACAAGACCCCTAACGCACCCCCTCCCCCTTTGATAGGTCAGGTAACAAGCTCTAACAACCACTTACACTAAAATTGTTACCCTTTTCACCAAAAATACCAGCAAAAGTGAAAAACTGGTGTCTGGGGTAGTATTCCTGTACTGATGGTGGTTCTGATGACATTCAGGTAGTGATCGTTGTTCTGGTGCTGTATTCATGTACTACTGATGGGTCTGGTAATGTATTCATGTAGTGATGATGGTTCTGGTGCCGTATTCATCATCAGAACCATCATATTCATGCATATGAAACCAACATCCATACATACATACAATATGAGCACCCACATAGCCCTGCACATGCAGTATGAATCCACACACAGACCCCAACATACATTAAAAGCCCCACATAGCGCCCTATATACAGTATGAGCCCCAACATAGCCTCCTGTATACAGTATGAACCCCCACATAGCCTCCTATATACAGTATGAGCCCCCACATAGCCTCCTGTATACAGTATGAACCCCCACATAGCCTCCTATATACAGTATGAGCCCCCACATAGCCTCCTGTGTACAGTATGAGCCCGAACATAGCCTCCTGTATTCACTATGAGCCCAGAAGTATTGGTGGTGAAAGCGTTTACGAGTATGGGGCTCAATGTAAATCCTATGCCTCACTGTACACTTTAAATAACAATATGGGTTGAGCCTACATAAGTGAATATACCCAAAACATTCTTAATGTAACTTTTATTTTTTACAGCTCACTCTGTTATGTCAGCATCTAGATGACCTATGGCAGGAGAACAGTGGATGTGTTGTCTTGTTCCCATGGATTCAGTTTCTAAAGGAAGAGACACTTGATTACTTGAATATAAAATCTCCATTTGAAATTGAGCTGTCTAGCAATGGCTTACAGAACCGTATGGAACCTACTGAAAAGACCCCTACAGATGGGGTCTTATTGGAAACAGGATCATTTGACAAACGGGCCATACAGGACGTGCAGTCAGTGTCTGCCCTGGTCAAATACATCTTGGTCTTCAGTGAAGCTCAGGAAAAGAAGGTTTTTGATAGTAAGCAGTTCTTGTGCAATATCTGTTTTATGGAGAAGCTGGGCAGTGAGTGCACCCACTTTAAGGACTGCCAGCATGTGTACTGTAACTGCTGTCTCAAAGACTACTTTGAAGTCCAGATTAACGACGGACAAGTTCATGCTCTAAACTGCCCTGAACCAAAGTGCAAGTCAGTCGCAACGCCTGCTCAGGTAAGGCAAAGCTCGGTGGACCTTTTGCGCAAATGATTTGTTCTTTAATTTTGGTATAGCTAAACAATTTCTATTCACAATATAGGGAAATATCATTTAACGTAGAGTACTGACATCCATGGGCCAATTAAGACATACAATTCATACTAAAATAGCTGAATGATTAGATGTTTCTTCATCATGAACAATTATGTTGTGAATGTCATCAGTGTTAGGTCAGAGTCACACAAGCATATGGCATCCGATGCGAGAGCATCAGATGTGAAATGCCAATGACACTCGGCTCCAGTTCTGCTGCGACCATGAGCTGAGTGTCAGTGCTCGGTGCCCCGATCCTCTCGCATCAGAGAATCACAGCACAGGTGTGCAGGAGACGGAGAAATTAATTTCTCTATCTACTTCAATGCCAGTATCTGCAGGGATCGCACTGCACTCGGGTGATATCTGAGTAAAGTGCGATGTTTCACACGCACACATAGACTTGTATGGGTGAAAACGATCCCATTCTCAGATGCAACTGCAGCATGCTGTGATTATTTTCGCATGCCAAATCGGCATGAGAAAATAATCGAAGATGTGAACGGGCCCATAGTTTAACACTGGCCAATCTGAATTTTTATCGGATTCCACTTGTCTAATTTCATATCAAGTGTGAATGAGCCATAGAGAAGATTCACATGTAACGTATTTGCTGTCCAAGAATTCTGGAGGAATCTGCATGAAAATCCACAGAAGCAAATTTGCAGATTTGTGCAACAGATTGCCGAAAATAAAAAACACTATACGTATATTCATCAGTGCGTTTATACAGTGGTTTGTGAAAGTATTCACCCCCTTGGCTTTTTACCTGTTTTGTTGCACTACGACCTGTGTTTAAATATTTTTGTAATCTGATTTGTGTGAGATGCATCTTAGACTTAGTTGGTGAAGTAAAGTGCAAAAAATATAGACATAAATTAAGTTTATGGGATCAAGTAAAATTGGCATGTGCATATGGATTCACCCCTTTTGAGATGAAGCCCCTAAAAATTTCTGAAACAAGCAATTATCTTCATAAGTCGCATGAAAGGAAGACCACTTGTGTGCAGTCTAAGTGGCACAGGGTCTGTCAGTGTATACACGCCTTTTCTGAAAGGCCACAGAGGCTGCAACACCATTACCCAAGAGGCACCACTAACGAAACACCATGAAGACCAAGGAGATGTACAAACAAGTCAGGGTCAAAGTTGTTGAGAAGTACAAGTCTGGGTTGGGTTTTTAAAAAAATTTCAATCTCTACCTGAGCAAAATCAAATCCATTATCATCAAATGGAAAGAACATGGTACTACAACAAGCCTGCCAAGAGAGGGCTGCCCACCAAAACTCTCAGCCCAGGCAAGGAGGGCATTAATCGGAGTAACAGAACAGAAATCAAAGGTAACCCTGCAGGATCTGCAGAGTTCCCAAGTAGAGACTAGAGTATCTATCCATATGACCACAATAAGTCTTACACATCGTAGAGGTGGGTGGCCTTTATGGAAGAGTGGGCATAAAAAAGCCTTTACTTATACACAAAAATTGTAAGGCTTGCTTTGAGTTTGCCAAAAAAACATGTGGGAGACTCCCCAAGTTTATAGAGGAAGGTGCTGAGGTCAAATTTGACCAAATTTTAACTTTTGCCACCAAGGTAAACACTACATCTGGTGCAAACCAACATACAGTTAGGTCCATATATATTTGGACAGAGACAACATTTTTCTCATTTTGGTTATAGACATTACCACAATGAATTTTAAACAAAACAATTCAGATGCAGTTGAAGTTCAGACTTTCAGCTTTCATTTGAGGGTATCCACATTAAAATTGGATGAAGGGTTTAGGAGTTTCAGATCCTTAACATGTACCACCCTGTTTTTAAAGGGACCAAAAGTAATTGGACAGATTCAATAATTTTAAATAAAATGTTAATTTTTAGTACTTAGTTGAAAACCCTTTGTTGCCAATGACTGCCTAAAGTCTTGAACTCATGGACATCACCAGACGCTGAGTTTCCTCCTTTTTGATGCTCTGCCAGGCCTTCACTGCGGTGGTTTTCAGTTGATGTTTGTTTGTGGGCCTTTCTGTCTGAAGTTTAGTCTTTAACAAGTGAAAGGCATGCTCAATTGGGTTGAGATCAGGTGACTGACTTGGCCATTCAAGAATATTCCACTTCTTTGCTTTAATAAACTCCTGAGTTGCTTTGGCTTTATGTTTTGGGTCATTGTCCATCTGTAGTATGAAACGACGACCAATCAGTTTTGCTTCATTTGGCTGGATCTGAGCACACAGTATGGCTCTGAATACCTCAGAATTCATTCGGCTGCTTCTGTCCTGTGTCACATCATCAATAAACACTAGTGACCCAGTGCCACTGGCAGCCATGCATGCCCAAGCCATCACACCGCCTCCGCCATGTTTTACAGATGATGTGGTATGCTTAGGATCATGAGCTGTACCCCGCCTTCACCATACTTTTCTCTTTCCATCATTCTGGTAGAGGTTGATCTTGGATTCATCTGTCCAAAGAGTGTTCTTCCAGAACTGTGCTGGCTTTTTTAGATGTTTTTTAGCACAGTCCAGTCTAGCCTTTTTATTATTGATGCTTATGAGTGGCTTGCACCGTGCAGTGAACCCTCTGTATTTACTTTCATGCAGTCTTCTCTTTATGGTAGATTTGGATATTGATACGCCGACCTTCTGGAGAGTATTGTTCACTTGGTTGGCTGTTGTGTAGGGGTTTCTCTTCACCATGGAGCTTATTCTGCGATCATCCACCACTGTTGTCTTCCGTGGGCACCCAGGTCTTTTTGCATTGATGAGTTCACCAGTGCTTTCTTTCTTTCTCAGGATGTACCAAATTGTAGATTTTGCCACTCCTAATATTGTAGCAATTTATCCGATGGGTTTTTTCTGTTTTCGCAGCTTAAGGATGGCTTGTTTCACCTGCATGGAGAGCTCCTTTGACCGCATGTTTACTTCACAGCAAAACCTTACAAATGCAAGCACCACACCTCAAATCAACTCCAGGCCTTTTGTCTGCTTAATTTAGAATGACATAACGAAGGGATTGCCCACACCTGTCCATGAAATAGCCTTGGAGTCAATTGTCCAATTACTTTTGGTCCCTTTAAAAACAGGGTGGCACATGTTAAGGAGCTGAAACTCCTAAACCCTTCATCCAATTTTATTGTGGATACCCTCAAATGAAAGCTGAAAGTCTGAACTTCAACTTCATTTGAATTGTTTTGTTTAAAATTAATTGTGGTAATGTCTATAAGCAAAATTAGAAAAATGTTGCCTCTGTCCAAATATACAAATATATATGGACCTAACTGTAGCTCATCACCCCAAGAACACAACCCCCACAGTGAAACATGGTGGTGGCAGCATCATGATATGGGGATTTTTTTTTAGC
Source organism: Ranitomeya variabilis (assembly GCF_051348905.1). NCBI lineage: Eukaryota > Metazoa > Chordata > Amphibia > Anura > Dendrobatidae > Ranitomeya > Ranitomeya variabilis. The sequence continues at coordinate 544,151,077 of NC_135236.1, read as the reverse complement.
AGCAGGGATAGGGAGAATGGTCAGAGTCGAGGGGAAGATGTGGGGCGCCCCAGGGTCCTGGTCATCGCAGTGGTATTGCTTACCGCTCGGGGAGAGTAATGCTACGTTTGGAGGCAAAGAAGGATAACTGCATCCAGGTACCACAAACATGCAACACAGTTTACACTCCAGGCCATCAGGGGGAGCTTCTGCTCCTATTTATTAGGTCACTCCCCATATATATATAACTGGTAGTCTGTAGAGAGGGTTAGAACGTTCCAGACAGTAGTCTGAGGTGGACAGAGGGTACAAAGGAGCTGTGTATGCCCTCAGAGCTGCAGCTCCCAGAAAGAGACATTGAAGGCAGAATTGTATTGCAGCGAGTGTGAAGGAAGTCGTAGCAAAGGAGATGATACCAGAAGGGGACCAGCCCTACACAGGCTGCCTCCTTCTGAGACACAGAATCCCGGTAGCCAGAACACAGAGGGAGTAATGACCTTTATGCTTTGCTCCAGAGACCAGCAGGACAGCTAATTGCAAGTTACCTGTCCGCCCTACACCCAGGAGGCACGGTGGCAACCTTTGGAGGCCGGGGCGTGCTAGAGTCCCTATTAACAGCCTCTAGCCACCAGTCATACGGGTTTGTACTATCCTATATGGGGGACAGAGAGAAAGACATTACATCTGTGAGGACCTTATGTGAAGCCTTAGGCAGTAAGGAACTACAACACTGCAGCGCAAGGGAAGGCTACTGATTTCCACCTGGACAAGGGGACTCTGGACTTGCCTCCAAACTGGCCGGACTCTGCCTGCCCTGTGATCTGGTGCCCTGGACTGTGGATGCTGAAGTCTTCAGTAAAGGTAAAGAGACTGCAACCTTGTGTCCTCGTTCTTCTCTACGCCTCTCACCATCCACCATCTACACACCGGGAAGCACTGGGGACATTCTTCACCTGTGGGAAGGTATACCATCTAGCTGCCATAACATCACCCCAGCGGACCCCTTAAAGCAGCGTCGGTCACCCTGACCGAATACCACAGGTGGCATCACGAACACAAACTTTATCCCTTTAACCCCTTCCCGACCCATGACGCCTATGCGGCGTCATGGAATGATCGCATCCCTGCAGATCGGGTGAAAGGGTTAATTCCTATTTTACCCGATCTGCAGGGAGAGGGGGAGTTGTACTTCAGCCTAGGGGGGGTGGCTTTGCCCCCACGTGGCTACGATCGCTCTGATTGGCTGTTGAAAGTGCAACAGCCAATCAGAGCAATTTGCAATATTTCACCTATGAAAATGGTGAAATATTGCAATCCAGCCATGGCCGATGCTGCAATAGCATCTGCCATGGCTGGAAATCATGTACTGGCCCCCCCCCACCGCCCCCGATCTCCTCCCCAGTCGTCCGTTCTGTCAGGTACCCCCCTCCGTCCCCCTGTTCGCTCCCCCGTGCTCCTGTCCGCTCCCCCGTGCTCCTGTCCGCTCCCCCCGTCCTCCGATCCCCCCCCCAGTGCTCCGATCCACCCCCCCACCACCCCCTCATACTTACCGATCCTCCCGGTGTCCGGCCGTCTCCTCGCTGGGCGCCGCCATCTTGGAAAATGGCGGGCGCATGCTCAGTACGCCCGCCGAATCTGCAGGCTGGCAGATTCGTTACAGGTACATTTTGATCGCTGTGGTAGGTTCTACCACAGCGATCAAAATAAAAAAATAATAAATAAACCCCCCCCTTTATCACCCCCATAGGTAGGGACAATAATAAAATAAAGAAAATATTTTTTTTTCTTTTACCACTAGGGTTAGGGTTAGAACTAGGGGTAGGGTTAGGGTTACGGGTAGGGTTAGGGTTAGGGGTAGGGTTATGGCATGTGCACACAGAGCGGATCGGCCGCGGATCCGCAGCGGATCGGCCGCGGATCCGCAGCGGATCGGCCGCGGATCCGCAGCGGATCGGCCGCGGATCCGCAGCGGATCTGCAGCGGATCGGCCGCGGATCCGCATCGGATCGGCCGCGGATCCGCAGTGGATCCGCAGCGGATTGGCCGCGGATCTGCAGCGGATTGGCCGCGGATCCGCAGCGGATCGGCCGCGGATCCGCAGCGGATCCGCAGCAGATTGGCCGCGGATCTGCAGCGGATTGGCCGCGGATCCGCAGCGGATCCGCAGCGGATTGGCCGCGGATCTGCAGCGGATCCGCAGCGGATTGGCCGCGGATCTGCAGCGGATCGGCAGCGGATTGGCCGCGGATCTACAGCGGATCCGCAGCGGATTGGCCGCGGATCTGCAGCGGATTGGCCGCGGATCCGCAGCGGATCGGCAGCGGATCCGCAGCGGATTGGCCGCGGATCTGCAGCGGATTGGCAGCGGATTGGCCGCGGATCCGCAGCGGATTGGCCGCTGCGAATTCGAAGCAGTTTTCCATCAGGTTTACAGTACCATGTACACCTAAGGAAAACCAAATCTGCTGTGCCCATGGTGCGGAAAATTCCGTGCAGAAACGCTGCATTGTATTTTCCGCAGCATGTCAATTCTTTGTGCGGATTCCGCAGCGGTTTACACCTGTTCCTCAATAGGAATCCGCAGGTGAAATCCGCACAAAAAAACACTGGAAATCTGCTGTAAATCCGCAGGCAAAACGCAGTGCCTTTTACCTGCAGATTTTTCAAAAATCGTGCGGAAAAATCTCACACGAATCCGCAACGTGGGCACATACCCTTAGGGTTAGGGTTGGAATTAGGGCTAGGGTTGGAAATAGGGTTAAGAATAGGCTTGTGGTTAGAGTTACGGATAGGGTTAGGGGTGTGTTGGGGTTACAGTTGTGGTTAGGGTTGGGATTAGGGTTACGGTTGGGATTAGGGTTAGGATTAGGGTTGGAATTAGGGTTACGGTTGTGTTGCGGTTAGGGTTGTGGTTAGGGGTGTGTTGGGGTTAGGGTTGTGATTAGGGTTATGGCTACAGTTGGGATTAGGATTAGGGGTGTGTTGGGGTAAGTGTTGAAGTTAGAATTGAGGGGTTTCCACTGTTTTAGGCACATCAGGGGTCTCCAAACGCAACATGGCGCCACCATTGATTCCAGCCAATCTTGCGTTCAAAAAGTCAAATGGTGCTCCCGCCCTTCCAAGCCCCGACGTGCGCCCAAACAGTGGTTTACCCCCACATTTGGGGTACCAGCGTACTCAGGACAAACTGGGCAACAACTGTTGGGGTCCAATTTCTCCTGTTACCCTTGCAAAAATAAAAAATTACTTGCTAAAACATAATTTTTGAGGAAAGAACAATTATTTTTTATTTTCACGGCTCTGCGTTATAAACTTCTGTGAAGCACTTGGGGGTTGAAAGTGCTCACCACACATCTAGATAAGTTCCTTCGGGGGTCTAGTTTCCAAAATGGGGTCACTTGTGGGGTGTTTCTACTGTTTAGGCACATCAGGGGCTCTGCAAATGCAATGTGACGCCCGCAGACCATTCCATCAAAGTCTGCATTTCAAATGTCACTACTTCCCTTCCGAGCCCTGACGTGTGCCCAAACAGTGGTTTACCCCCACATATGGGGTATCAGCGTACTCACAACAAACTGGGCAACAAATATTGGGGTCCAAATTCTCCTGTTACCCTTGTGAAAATAAAAAATTGCTTGCTAAAACATCTTTTTTGAGGAAAGAAAAATGATTTTTTATTTTCACGGCTCTGCGTTGTAAACTTCTGTGAAGCACTTGGGGGTTGAACGTGCTCACCACACATCTAGATAAGTTCCTTGGGGGGTCTAGTTTCCAAAATGGGGTCACTTGTGGGGGGTTTCTACTGTTTAGGCATATCAGGGGCTCTGCAAACGTAACATGATGCCCGCAGACCATTCCATCAAAGTCTGCATTCCAAAACGTCACTACTTCCCTTCCGAGCCCCGGCATGTACCCAAACAGTGGTTTACCCCCACATATGGGGTATCAGCGTACTCAGGAGAAACTGGACAACAACTTTTGGGGTCCAATTTCTCCTGTTACTCTTGCAAAAATAAAAAATTCTGGGCTAAAAAAATATTTTTGAGGAAAGGAAACACATTTATTATTTTCACGGCTCTGCATTATAAACTTCTGTGAAGCACTTGGGGGTTCAAAGTGCTCACCACACATCTAGATAAGTTCCCTTCGGGGTCTAGTTTCCAAAATGGAGTCACTTGTGGGGAGTTCCTACTGTTTAGGCACATCAGGGGCTCTGCAAACGCAACCTGATGCCCGCAGAGCATTCCATCAAAGTCTGCATTTCAAAACGTCACTACTTCCCTTCCGAACCCCGACGTGTGCCAAAACAGTGGTTTACCCCCACATATGGGGTATCATCGTACTCAGGAGAAACTGGAAAACAACTTTTGGGGTCCAATTTCTCCTATTACCCTTGGGAAAATAAAAAATTGTGGGCTAAAAAATCATTTTTGAGAAAAGAAAAATTATTTTTTATTTTCATGGCTCTGCGTTATAAACTTCTGTGAAGCACTTGGGGGTTCAAAGTGCTCACCACACATCTAGATTAGTTCCTTGGGAGGTCTAGTTTCCAAAATGGGGCCACTTGTGCGGGAGCTCCAATGTTTAGGCACACAGGGGCTCTCCAAACGCGACATGGTGTCCGCTAATGATTGGAGCTAATTTTCCATTCAAAAAGCCAAATGGCGTGCCTTCCCTTCCGAGCCCTGCCGTGCGCCCAAACAGTGGTTTACCCCCACATATGGGGTATCATCGTACTCAGGACAAACTGGACAACAACATTTGGGGTCCAATTTCTCCTATTACCCTTGGGAAAATAAAAAATTCTGGGCTAAAAATCATTTTTGAGGAAAGAAAAATTATTTTTTTATTTTCACGGCTCTGCGTTATAAACTTCTGTGAAGCACCTTGGGGTTATAAGTGTTTACTATGCATCTAGATAAGTTCCTTGGGGGGTCTAGTTTCCAAAATGGGGTCACGTGTAGGGGAGCTCCAATGTTTAGGCACACAGGGGCTCTCCAAACGCGACATGGTGTCCGCTAACGATTGGAGCTAATTTTCCATTCAAAAAGTCAAATGGCACGCCTCCCCTTCCGAGCCTTGCCGTGCACCCAAACAGTGGTTTACCCCCACATATGAGGTATCGGCATACTCAGGAGAAATTGCCCAACAAATTTTAGGATCCATTTTATCCTGTTGCCCATGTGAAAATGAAAGAATTGAGGCTAAAAGAAATTTTGTGTGAAAAAAAAGTACTTTTTCATTTTTGCGGATCAATTTGTGAAGCACCTGGGGGTTTAAAGTGCTCACTATGCCTCTAGATGAGTTCCTTGGGGGGTCTACTTTCCAAAATGGGGTCACTTGTGGAGGAGCTCCAATGTTTAGGCACACAGGGGCTTTCCAAACGCGACATGGTGTCCGCTAACGATGGAGATAATTTTTCATTCAAAAAGTCAAATGGCGCTCCTTCCCTTCCAAGCCTTACCATGTGCCCAAACAGTGGTTTACCCCCACATGTGAGGTATTGGTGTACTCAGGAGAAATTGCCCAACAAAATTTAGGATCCATTTTATCCTGTTGCCCATGTGAAAATGAAAAAATTGAGGCTAAAATAATTTTTTCGTGAAAAAAAAGTACTTTTTCATTTTTACGGATCAATTTGTGAAGCACCTGGGGGTTTAAAGTGCTCACTATGCTTCTAGATAAGTTCCTTGGGGGGTCTAGTTTCCAAAATGGGGTCACTTGTGGGGGAGCTCCAATGTTTAGGCACACGGGGGCTCTCCAAACGCGACATGGTGTCCGCTAAAGATTGGATCCAATTTTTCATTGAAAAAGTCAAATGGCGCTCCTTCCCTTCCGAGCCCTGCCGTGCGCCCAAACAGTGGTTTACCCCCACATATGAGGTATCAGCGTACTCAGGACAAATTGGACAACAACGTCCGTGGTCCAGTTTCTCCTTTTACCCTTGGGAAAATAAAAAATTTTTTGCTAAAATATCATTTTTGTGACTAAAAAGTTAAATGTTCATTTTTTACTTCCATGTTGCTTCTGCTGCTGTGAAACACCTGAAGGGTTAATAAACTTCTTGAATGTGGTTTTGAGCACCTTGAGGGGTGCAGTTTTTAGAATGGTGTCACTTTTGGGTATTTTCAGCCATATAGAACCCTCAAACTGACTTCAAATGTGAGGTGATCCCTAAAAAAAATGGTTTTGTAAATTTTGTTGTAAAAATGAGAAATCACTGGTCAAATTTTAACCCTTATAACTTCCTAGCAAAAAAAAAATTTGTTTACAAAATTGTGCTGATGTAAAGTAGACATGTGGGAAATGTTATTTATTAACTATTTTGTGTCACATAACTCTCTGGTTTAACAGAATAAAAATTCAAAATGTGAAAATTGCGAAATTTTCAAAATTTTTGCCAAATTTCCGTTTTTTTCACAAATAAACTCAGAAATTATCGACCTAAATTTACCACTAACATGAAGCCCAATATGTCACGAAAAAACAATCTCAGAATCGCTAGGATCCGTTGAAGCGTTCCTGAGTTATTACCTCATAAAGGGACACTGGTCAGAATTGCAAAAAACGGCAAGGTCATGAAGGGGTTAAAGACCTTTCCCTTTTACACGGACGTCTCAGGGCCACGGACCGGGTCAGCCACTGTGACATCCCCCTGTGAACCACAGGACCCGGTACCGAGTACCCCACGGCCCCATGGGGGTGCTCCAGATGGATGGTGCAAAATATAGGGATATTCTTGAGCAAAACCTGCTTCAGTCTGTCGGTGATTTGAGACTGAGATGGAGGTTCAACTTCCAATAAGACAATGACCTTAAACATACTGCTAAAGCAACAATCGAGTGGTTTAAGGGAAAACGTAAATGTTTTGGAGTGGCCTAGTCAAAGCCCAGACCTTAATCCATTTGAGAATCTGTGGTCAGACTTGAAGGAGAAGTTTTGCCTTGAGGAATGGGTAAAAATCCCAGTGGCGAGATGTGGAAAGCTCATAGAGAATTATCGAAAGCGATTTGCAGCTGTAATTGCCACAAAAGGAGGCTCTACTCGGTACTGACTTTAGGGGGGTGAATACATATGCACATGCCAATTTTTTGTTATTTGATTCCATATATTTTTTCACTTCACCAACTTAGACTATTTAGTGCTTATGCATCACACACAAAGAATTACAAAAATATTTAAACTCACGTTTTAATGTAACAAAATAGGTAAAAAGTCACTGTTATTACACCAGCTTATCATAACATTTGACCAATGGGTCTACAGATGCCAGCGAGGGACCAACTAACGTTTTCAATCGGAGTGCCAATGTAAAGTTATTTTTAAATTCTGCTAAAAAAATGGAAAAAGACACTGCAGGAGTGAGCACTGGCATACACTATTAACCTATTGTGTTATTACTTTATCATCAACATTGGTGTTTACTATTATAGCTAAGGTCGACTCTACTTTATCCATATTTCTTTTGCATGCTACCATCAACTTTTGGAATGCATTTAAGCAGCCAGCATTGGACTCCACAATTAACCCTTTCTGACTTATACCTCCAGCCACACGTGTTACCAGATTACTGTGGGAATGTATGAACATTTATGCCATACACATTTAGCTGTAGCGCGGTGTCTTATTTCATTTTTTTTGTTGAATGTTATTGTGGAAGACCAGGCACAGACGCTGTCTAGACACCAGCAGCTTTTGCTTATTTTCTTTTATTCAGGGGCGCCAATGTGTTTTTAATAGAGTTTTTATGTTTTAATTCTGAACTTGTAAATATGTCTGTAGATTACCTGGTGAGCTACACAAAATATTGCAACTGATTTTTTTTGCAAATTTATTCTTCGAAAACATGTCAAAAGCAAATCTGAAAACCATGTGCAACATGTCATACAGCGATGTAGAAATCTGTGTTTTTCAACAATTATTTTTGCCATTGTATGGATGCTACTATATTCAACTGCAGAAAGGTAAAAGGTAATTTTATTGAGTGCTGCTCTGGATTCCATGTTTGAGTACAGATAGTAAATTGTTCATGTCCTTTTTACTTCTAGGTAAAGTATCTTGTAGGGGAACAGCTCTTTGGCCGCTATGATCGTCTCCTCTTGCAATCAAGCTTGGATTTAATGGCCGATGTTGTTTACTGCCCTCGTCTGAGCTGTCAGACCCCAGTTATGCAGGAGCCGGAGGGTACAATGGGTATCTGCTCAGTCTGCCAATTTGCTTTTTGCGTTCTGTGTAATATGACCTTCCATGGAATCTCCCCTTGCAAAATACCTGATGGTATGTTCAGTAGTTCTTGTCTCAGTGCTAACAAGCACATGTTTTTTTTATGATAATTGAACAGTACTTTTTGTAAATGATATGTTGTCCTTGACGCTCTTTCATAGAATCATAAAATGTTAGAGCTGGAAGGGACCTCAAGGGTCATTGTGTCCAACCCCCTGCTCAATGCAGGATTCACTAAACCATCTCCGACAGACGTCTGTCCAGCCTCTGTTTGAAGACTTCCATTGAAGGAGAACTCACCACCTCTCGTGGCAGCCTGTTCCACTCATTGATGACCCTCATTGTCAAGAAGTTTTTACCACTATCTAATCTGTATCTTCTCCCTTTCAGTTTTATTCCATTGCTTCTTGGGTTTCCATGTGCAAATGAGAATAAGGATGATCCCTCTGCTCTGTGACATCCCTTCAGATATTTGTAGACAACTATTAAGTCTCCTCCTAGCCTTCTTTTTCCAAGCAAAACATTTACAGATACTTTAACCGTTCCACGGGCGACATACTTTGCAGTCCGTTCACCATTCTGCTAGCTCTTCTCTGAACTTGCTCCAGTTTTTCAATGTCTTTTTTAAAATGTGGTGCCCAGAAATGGACACAGTATTCCAGATGAGGCCTGACCAAAGAGGAGTTGAGGGAGATAATTACTTCACATGATCTAGGCTCCATTGTTGAAGGATGCAGCTTTCTCCTTGTATATGTGTTTTTTTTCTTTAAGTATGATGTACAAGTGTTTACTTGACTCATCTCGGTAATTAATTAATGACCCAGTGACTATTTCCCTTTCCCACCACCCTCCAGCGGTGTCGGCACTGTCTCTCCCGGGGCTTACGTGACATTGTTACGGATGTCTAATTTGTCCGAAGGAGGGGAGAATGAAGTGGCTGGAGGCTTCATGTGACATAACAATGTCATGCAGACCCGGGAGAGCCAGTGTCGATACCGTTGGAACGATGCCGGTGTATTTCAAACTCAACTTGCGTTCTTATGATGGAAACACCGAGCAATGGCTGGGTTCTGTGCTCCAAGCCGCTAGCGATATGACAATTTATCTGGTAGCCTTCATATTTTCAGAATATATACTTATGTTTTCTTTTCTTGATATCTCCTAGATAAATTTCTTGAACTGAGTGAAGAGTATTTGGCTGCTAATGAGGAAAGAAGAAAAGAAATGGACAAAAGATATGGAGATGTTCTAAAGGCGGTTGAAGGGTTGAGGAATATAGAATGGCTAGGGAAGTACTCCAAGCCCTGCCCTGGTTGTAAAGCTCCAACTGAGGTAAGATATTAAAGGCAGCAGTAAAGAACCTTCTACATAAAACAAACTTTTGTACACATAGTAGGTTCCAGTTAAAACATTTAAGAGGATAAATAAATTCATTACATTTAAAATACACTTTTAACATATTTATTCAAACATAAGTGCCTTGGTTTCATGTGGTTATATTTTTTATTTTGCTTAATAAAAGTACTTTTCAGGGATGACTCTAACTTTCTGGGCATCCTTTCTTGACAGTCCACAACTGAGACATCATGACTATGCCACACGTGACCATTAGGGATGAGAGAACATGCTCATATAAGTTGTTATCCAGGCATGCTCGGGTACTAACCGAGTGTCTTTGGAGTGCTTGAAAAATATGTTCAAGTTCCCATGCCTGCATGTCTCGTGGCTGTTCGACAGCCGCAACACATGCAGGGATTGCCTAACAAATAGGCTATCCCAGCATGTGTTGTGGCTGTCTAACAGCCGCGAGACATGCAGGCACTTGGGACTCGAACACATTCTTCGAGCACATCGAAGTCACTCGTTTAGCACCCAAGCATGCCCGGATAGCACCTTATATGAGCACGTTCTCTCATCAGTACTGACTGTCAATTACTTGGCTCAGAAGTTATGTTGATGTAGACATCTTGAGACTGCTGAGCCCGTGTGATTGGTTGCAGTGGTTTCATGAGATAAATGAATTACATCATCGCTGCAGCTTATTAACAAAGACAATATGCAGTGCCGAAGAGACAGACCTGGAGCAGTTATGGGTGAATATAGCAAATTTTGTTTTTTTAACCTTCCCAAACTCACAGAATAAAAAAAGAATCACAGAAAAAAAACATTTAACACAGTGAGCAAGTTTAATTCTCAAAGCACATACATCAAGAATATGGTTGATGCAAATCGATTTGCAAGTCACGTCCATTGGCCACGGCAGTGGTCTGCAGCTGTTGGATGGGAGTGGGAGAGCTGGCTCTTATTTGATGGCATCTGCAGGCTTTCTTTTGATTAGCCGTTCTTTGTCACATGTTGTCACGTGTATCACGCCACAAGGATGACATCGAACAAGGCTAATCAGATAACAGGCGGTTCCCCGGTTCCCATCTAGCAAGCCAAAGAATATATATATTTATTATCTCAAAATGTGAGTTTTTGAACTGTGAATCTATGACATGTCAGGTGATCCATCATTAACAGATTGTTCACTTAGAGATACTTTTCCTTTTACAGAAAATTGATGGCTGCAACAGAATGACCTGCACTAGGTGTAGGCAGAATTTTTGCTGGCTCTGTTTGAAGATATTGTCTCAAGATAATCCATATAAACATTTTGACAGTCCTTCAGAATGTTTTAATAGGTATGTATCCAGAAATAAGAGCTTGCTCAACCGGTTCTTCAGATTTGTCAATGATAATGAGTTTTCTGCCTTCATAATATGTTATCTCTTACACAGCTTCAATCTGGTGTCACAGTTACTTTTATCAACTATATACATTGATCATTTCTAAGATTCAATTTATGGCCAGTGATAATAGAAGATATACACAAGCATATGATTTTGTACCATCTACAAAATGAAAAGAGTGCTCATTTCGTTTATAATCTTCATGAACATAGGCGCTCTATGTATAAATCTAGCTGTTTCTTACATGACAGCAAATAGCAGAACACATAGCTGCGTAATAAGTAAAGACACTCCCTGCACACATCCAGCTTAGTCACATACCTCAACAGATCTTTGTTTCAGTGTGTTCTCCTACTGAAAATTACCACTCGCTGAGATTCAACCCTGTCCTTCCTCTAACACAGGGGTGGGGAATCTTTTTTCTAATAAGGGCCATTTGGATATTTATGCCATCCTTCGCGGGCCGTACAAATTCCGCCCACAAAGTGCATCCTGACTCTGGCACTGGTTTCAGGCTCTAATCTTTCATTGCATGCCCTTCAATGTTCAGTAGTGAGCACTGCGTGTGTGATAACAGAGCAAGAAGAAATTATTGAGCTGGTTGTAATCAAAATACAGCTCCCTGCCCAAGAACCCTGAGAATCTGCTCGGGGGGCCTGATAAAAGCTCATCGAGGGCTGTAAATGGCCCTGGGGCTTCAGGTTCCCCACCCCTGCTTTAACATATTCCTCTCTTTTGCTTTATGTTTGTCAAATAATGAAGTTGGTTAACCAAACACTACTTCAGAAAGTGAAGGCATAGGCATTTAACAACATGGGTTAGTAAGGAGTGACATTTTAGGAATTAATTTGATTTTCCGGTTCGAGGTTCTGGTCTTGGCTATCACTGCATCTCATTCACCAACATATGTGCTGGTATGTCATATAACAGGTCTTTATATTCACAGACCCATAAGGCTGGCTGGCCTGATGTATTTTTGAGTCCTAAAAGTTTCCCTACTACCTCTCCAGTGAAATGTGTTCCCATTACTTTCTTTTAGCTCTGGAACCTTATATTGACATACCACTTCTGCATCAGCTGCTTATCTATTGCTTTTGTGGTTGTTTTCACACAGGGCTAGGCCTCAGGGTAACTGTATGAAATCAATCTGCAGTTGCTGAAACTAATAAAAGATCTTGAGCTGCAACTTTGCAGGACCTTCCTGAGTTGTTTTTCAGCTCCAACTGGGAACTTTTAAATATGTTACAGATTAGAGAGGCAGGTTGGTGTGGTTCTTGTGTAATCTGTGATAAAAGTTTTCAGTTAATGAGATGAAATGCCCGTGTTCCGGGGCGGGACTGTAAGCAAAGTCTTATATTCCTGTTCTAAGCCAGAGAAACCAAGGAAAGACCTGCCCACAGGCCACCCCGAAGCACACCTCATCATAGAGACAGACTGTTTGTGCTTCGGGGCGGCCTGTGGGCAGGTCTTTCCTTGGTTTCTCTGGCTTAGAGCAGGAAGATAAGACTCTGCCTACAGTCCTGCCCCGGAGCACGGGCATCTCATTAGCTGAAAACTTCTAAAACTAATTACACAAGAACCACAAGATGGATTTATTCACCCCAGCTATGATTTTTCTCAGTGTAACAGCACCAACATGACAACGCCTGTAGTTTAATTAGCAAAATCCTGATGACAGGTTCTCTTTAAGCACACAATGTTATCTAGACAATGTGCATATCACTCTACTTGTCAGACAGTTCCTCATATACAACACAGCCATAGATTTTGTCCATACACAGTGCCTTACATAATTTCAGAATACAGAGAAACTGAGTTCACACACACTGCAACCTCCAGACCATGGATATTTCAGTGTACCCTTGTGAACAGTGTAATCACAGTGTATCGCTATATACAATCCAGCTCTCAATGAGGGCCCTCATATACAGTACAGAGCCAAAGACAATGCAGCTGTCAGAGAGAGCAATCATAAGCAGTGTCAGTCCAGCCCCACAATGGAAAGTGCTTTAAACGTGTCGAAATAACGTTTAGGTTTAAATATTAATACTAATTCCTGTTTACTAATTCTTATTCCACTGATCTACTTTGTATTTTGTCATATAATGTATTATATATTCTCCAAGCCATGCTGGTTCAACAAATGCTGCTTCATGTGCCTTTATGTAGAAAATGTCATGATTTTCTTTGTTTATTAATTTGCAGATTGCACGAAAAAGAAGAAAATTGATTTGTGCCTTTGTGACTGGGGTCCTTACAATAACATTTATACCATGCCAATGCCCACACGAGTGATGGCCAGGAAGTTTAGAATACCTCTCTAATTTTCCTTACCAATAAAATGTATTTTACCACTAAAATCTATATTATATCAATATTTAATTAAAGTATTCTGGAACTGAAAGTATCAATTATTGATAAGATTTAAAAGAAAAAAACAAATACTCAATTTTCACAATTTGTGAATTATTTTGCTGATAGAAGAAAATATATATTAACATAACAGTTGGCAACCTAATTTTGCAAGCTATTAAGATGAATAAAATGTATAATTTTGAGTGTGTGGGATGCCCTACACAGGCATACTATGGGCGTTTAGTACTGAGCTATAATAGGTGTTATGGTTCTCAATGGCAAGAGAACATAGCCCAGCAAACATAAGTACTAGCTCTTGGAAGGATGGAAACTAAACTGACCATGAACTAAACCTGCCGCACAACTAACAGTAGCCGGGTAGCGTTGCCTACGTTTTTTATCCCTAGACGCCCAGCGCCGGCCGGAGGACTAACTAATCCTGGCAGAGGAAAATATAGTCCTGGCTCACCTCTAGAGAAATTTCCCCGATAGGCAGACAGAGGCCCCCACATATATTGGCGGTGATTTTAGATGAAATGACAAACGTAGTATGAAAATAGGTTTAGCAAAATTGAGGTCCGCTTACTAGATAGCAGGAAGACAGAAAGGGCACTTTCATGGTCAGCTGAAAACCCTATCAAAATACCATCCTGAAATTACTTTAAGACTCTAGTATTAACTCATAACATCAGAGTGGCAATTTCAGATCACAAGAGCTTTCCAGACACAGAAACGAAACTACAGCTGTGAACTGGAACAAAATGCAAAAACAAACGAGGACTAAAGTCCAACTTAGCTGGGAGTTGTCTAGCAGCAGGAACATGCACAGAAAGGCTTCTGATTACAATGTTGACCGGCATGGAAGTGACAGAGGAGCAAGGTTAAATAGCGACTCCCACATCCTGATGGAAACAGGTGAACTGAGGGGATGATGCACACCAGTTCAAATTCCACCAGTGGCCACCGGGGGAGCCCAAAATCCAATTTCACAACAGTACCCCCCCCCTCAAGGAGGGGGCACCGAACCCTCACCAGAACCACCAGGGCGATCAGGATGAGCCCTATGAAAGGCACGGACCAGATCGGAGGCATGAACATCAGAGGCAGTCACCCAAGAATTATCCTCCTGACCGTATCCCTTCCATTTGACCAGATACTGGAGTTTCCGTCTGGAAACACGGGAGTCCAAGATTTTTTCCACAACGTACTCCAACTCGCCCTCAACCAACACCGGAGCAGGAGGCTCAACGGAAGGCACAACCGGTACCTCATACCTGCGCAACAATGACCGATGAAAAACATTATGAATAGAAAAAGATGCAGGGAGGTCCAAACGGAAGGACACAGGGTTAAGAATCTCCACTATCTTGTACGGGCCGATGAACCGAGGCTTAAACTTAGGAGAAGAAACCCTCATAGGGACAAAACGAGAAGACAACCACACCAAGTCCCCAACACAAAGCCGAGGACCAACCCGACGCCGGCGGTTGGCAAAAAGCTGAGTCTTCTCCTGGGACAACTTCAAATTGTCCACTACCTGCCCCCAAATCTGATGCAACCTCTCCACCACAGCATCCACTCCAGGACAATCCGAAGATTCCACCTGACCAGAAGAAAATCGAGGATGAAACCCCGAATTACAGAAAAAAGGAGACACCAAGGTGGCAGAGCTGGCCCGATTATTGAGGGCAAACTCCGCTAAAGGCAAAAAAGCAACCCAATCATCCTGATCTGCAGACACAAAACACCTCAAATATGTCTCCAAGGTCTGATTCGTCCGCTCGGTCTGGCCATTAGTCTGAGGATGGAAAGCAGACGAGAAAGACAAATCTATGCCCATCCTAGCAGAGAATGCTCGCCAAAATCTAGACACGAATTGGGTTCCTCTGTCAGAAACGATATTCTCCGGAATACCATGCAAACGGACCACATTTTGAAAAAACAGAGGAACCAACTCGGAAGAAGAAGGCAACTTAGGCAGGGGAACCAAATGGACCATCTTAGAGAAACGGTCACACACCACCCAGATGACAGACATCTTCTGAGAAACAGGAAGATCCGAAATAAAATCCATCGAGATGTGCGTCCAGGGCCTCTTCGGGATAGGCAAGGGCAACAACAATCCACTAGCCCGAGAACAACAAGGCTTGGCCCGAGCACAAACGTCACAAGACTGCACAAAGCCTCGCACATCTCGAGACAGGGAAGGCCACCAGAAGGACCTTGCCACCAAATCCCTGGTACCAAAGATTCCAGGATGACCTGTCAACGCAGAAGAATGAACCTCAGAAATGACTTTACTGGTCCAATCATCAGGAACAAACAGTCTACCAGGTGGGCAACGATCAGGTCTATCCGCCTGAAACTCCTGCAAGGCCCGCCGCAGGTCTGGAGAAACGGCAGACAATATCACTCCATCCTTAAGGATACCTGTAGGTTCAGAGTTACCAGGGGAGTCAGGCTCAAAACTCCTAGAAAGGGCATCCGCCTTAACATTCTTAGAACCCGGCAGGTAGGACACCACAAAATTAAACCGAGAGAAAAACAACGACCAGCGCGCCTGTCTAGGATTCAGGCGTCTGGCGGACTCAAGATAAATTAGATTTTTGTGGTCAGTCAATACCACCACCTGATGTCTAGCCCCCTCAAGCCAATGACGCCACTCCTCAAAAGCCCACTTCATGGCCAAAAGCTCCCGATTCCCAACATCATAATTCCGCTCGGCGGGCGAAAATTTACGCGAGAAAAAGGCACAAGGTCTCATCACGGAACAATCGGAACTTCTCTGCGACAAAACTGCCCCAGCTCCGATTTCAGAAGCGTCGACCTCAACCTGAAAAGGAAGAGCAACATCAGGCTGACGCAACACAGGGGCGGAAGAAAAGCGGCGCTTAAGCTCCCGAAAGGCCTCCACAGCAGCAGGGGACCAATCAGCAACATCAGCACCCTTCTTAGTCAAATCAGTCAATGGTTTAACAACATCAGAAAAACCAGCAATAAATCGACGATAAAAGTTAGCAAAGCCCAAAAATTTCTGAAGACTCTTAAGAGAAGAGGGTTGCGTCCAATCACAAATAGCCTGAACCTTGACAGGATCCATCTCGATGGAAGAGGGGGAAAAAATATATCCCAAAAAGGAAATCTTCTGAACCCCAAAAACGCACTTAGAACCCTTCACACACAAGGAATTAGACCGCAAAACCTGAAAAACCCTCCTGACCTGCTGGACATGAGAGTCCCAGTCATCCGAAAAAATCAAAATATCATCCAGATACACAATCATAAATTTATCCAAATAATCACGGAAAATGTCATGCATAAAGGACTGAAAGACTGAAGGGGCATTTGAAAGACCAAAAGGCATCACCAAATACTCAAAGTGGCCCTCGGGCGTATTAAATGCGGTCTTCCACTCATCCCCCTGCTTAATTCGCACCAAATTATACGCCCCACGGAGATCTATCTTAGAGAACCACTTGGCCCCCTTTATGCGAGCAAACAAATCAGTCAGCAGTGGCAACGGATATTGATATTTAACCGTGATTTTATTCAAAAGCCGATAATCAATACACGGTCTCAAAGAGCCATCTTTCTTAGCCACAAAGAAAAAACCGGCTCCTAAGGGAGATGACGAAGGACGAATATGTCCCTTTTCCAAGGACTCCTTTATATATTCTCGCATAGCAGCATGTTCAGGCACAGACAGATTAAATAAACGACCCTTAGGGTATTTACTACCCGGAATCAAATCTATGGCACAATCGCACTCCCGGTGCGGAGGTAAGGAACCAAGCTTAGGTTCTTCAAAAACGTCACGATATTCAGTCAAGAATTCAGGAATCTCAGAGGGAATAGATGATGAAATGGAAACCACAGGTACGTCCCCATGCGTCCCCTTACATCCCCAGCTTAACACAGACATAGCTTTCCAGTCAAGGACTGGGTTATGAGATTGCAGCCATGGCAATCCAAGCACCAACACATCATGTAGGTTATACAGCACAAGAAAGCGAATAATCTCCTGATGATCCGGATTAATCCGCATAGTTACTTGTGTCCAGTATTGTGGTTTATTACTAGCCAATGGGGTGGAGTCAATCCCCTTCAGGGGTATAGGAGTTTCAAGAGGCTCCAAATCATACCCACAGCGTTTGGCAAAGGACCAATCCATAAGACTCAAAGCGGCGCCAGAGTCGACATAGGCATCCGCGGTAATAGATGATAAAGAACAAATCAGGGTCACAGATAGAATAAACTTAGACTGTAAAGTGCCAATTGAAACAGACTTATCAAGCTTCTTAGTACGCTTAGAGCATGCTGATATAACATGAGTTGAATCACCGCAATAGAAGCACAACCCATTTTTTCGTCTTAAATTCTGCCGTTCACTTCTGGACAGAATTCTATCACATTGCATATTCTCTGGCGTCTTCTCAGTAGACACCGCCAAATGGTGCACAGGTTTGCGCTCCCGCAGACGCCTATCGATCTGGATAGCCATTGTCATGGACTCATTCAGACCCGCAGGCACAGGGAACCCCACCATAACATCCTTAATGGCATCAGAGAGACCCTCTCTGAAATTCGCCGCCAGGGCGCACTCATTCCACTGAGTAAGCACAGCCCATTTACGGAATTTCTGGCAGTATATTTCAGCTTCGTCTTGCCCCTGAGATAGGGACATCAAGGCCTTTTCCGCCTGAAGCTCTAACTGAGGTTCCTCATAAAGCAACCCCAAGGCCAGAAAAAACGCATCCACATTGAGCAACGCAGGATCCCCTGGAGCCAATGCAAAAGCCCAATCCTGAGGGTCGCCCCGGAGCAAGGAAATCACAATCCTGACCTGCTGAGCAGGATCTCCAGCAGAGCGAGATTTCAGGGACAAAAACAACTTGCAATTATTTTTGAAATTTTGAAAGCAAGATCTATTCCCCGAGAAAAATTCAGGCAAAGGAATTCTAGGTTCAGATATAGGAACATGAACAACAAAATCTTGTAAATTTTGAACTTTCGTGGTGAGATTATTCAAACCTGCAGCTAAACTCTGAATATCCATTTTAAACAGGTGAACACAGAGCCATTCCAGGATTAGAAGGAGAGAGAGAGAGAGAAAGGCTGCAATATAGGCAGACTTGCAAGAGATTCAATTACAAGCACACTCAGAACTGAAGGGAAGGGAAAAAAAAAAAAAATCTTCAGCAGACTTCTCTTTTCTCTCCTTTCTCTGTCAATTAATTTAACCCTTTTTTGGCCGGTCAAACTGTTATGGTTCTCAATGGCAAGAGAACATAGCCCAGCAAACATAAGTACTAGCTCTTGGAAGGATGGAAACTAAACTGACCATGAACTAAACCTGCCGCACAACTAACAGTAGCCGGGTAGCGTTGCCTACGTTTTTTATCCCTAGACGCCCAGCGCCGGCCGGAGGACTAACTAATCCTGGCAGAGGAAAATATAGTCCTGGCTCACCTCTAGAGAAATTTCCCCGATAGGCAGACAGAGGCCCCCACATATATTGGCGGTGATTTTAGATGAAATGACAAACGTAGTATGAAAATAGGTTTAGCAAAATTGAGGTCCGCTTACTAGATAGCAGGAAGACAGAAAGGGCACTTTCATGGTCAGCTGAAAACCCTATCAAAATACCATCCTGAAATTACTTTAAGACTCTAGTATTAACTCATAACATCAGAGTGGCAATTTCAGATCACAAGAGCTTTCCAGACACAGAAACGAAACTACAGCTGTGAACTGGAACAAAATGCAAAAACAAACGAGGACTAAAGTCCAACTTAGCTGGGAGTTGTCTAGCAGCAGGAACATGCACAGAAAGGCTTCTGATTACAATGTTGACCGGCATGGAAGTGACAGAGGAGCAAGGTTAAATAGCGACTCCCACATCCTGATGGAAACAGGTGAACTGAGGGGATGATGCACACCAGTTCAAATTCCACCAGTGGCCACCGGGGGAGCCCAAAATCCAATTTCACAACAAATAGGGCTGTCATAGAGGTGCATGAGCTCCTTGTTGTACCTAAGTATGTGTAGCACCCCCACCCCGCCGCAGGGCCGAGGGGTACCCGGTACCAGGCTTCTAGAGTCTCTGCTCTGGGGTTGTCACGGTGGCTAGGCCCGGTCCGTGACCCTGCTGGTGGGAAGGCGACGTACAGTAGATGAATAGTGGTGGATGATGTGATGCAGTGGTGCGGTGCAGCAAATAACGAGGACACCAGGTTGCAGTCTCTTTACCTCTTCACTGTAGATCTCTGGGTCCTCAGTCCGGAATCCAGATCACCAGGCTGCGCAAGTCCGGCCGGTCCAATGGCACCTCCAGAGTTCCCTTAACAGGTGGAAATCTGTGCCTTCCTTCTAGCGCTATGTGTTGCGGTCCTTCCCTGCTGTGCTTACGGAAAGTCCCCACAACTGTTGTGTCTGTTTCTTAAGTTCCCTCACAACTCGATTAGATGATCTTCTACTAATCTCCGTCCCTCCCTGATGTTGCGGTCAGGACGGCACCCGTTTGACGGGTAGGCTCGGAGCTCTTCCGGGACCCTAGTGTCGCCCCTCTCCACAAGTTGCCCCCCAAGACTGCATAGGTGATTTAGGTGAGACAGCCCGCCTGAGACTGACTGTCCTGCCGTAGGTTCGAAGTATTGCCTGAAGCTCTATGTAGAAATACTTCCTTCGGCGTTCCGGCCACCGGTTGTTGCGCCTCAGTAGGATGTTGCCTCGGTCTTACAGCACGACCCCTACTGGTATTCTCCTTGTTGCTTTGATCTCGTTTCTCACTCAGCACAATCTATCTCGCTTCCAGTCCCTTCTTGGGCACCGCCGCTATACTGTGCAGGCACGGTCCCTTTACGTTCGCTCAAGTTGCCAAGCCCCTGTCAGGATCCCACCCCTGACAGGGACCCTACTGAATCTTCTCCCGCAACACCCTCTGCCACAAGGTGTTGCCTGGTTCCCATCCAGTCAGCTTTCTCTCTAACTTCCTGCCTGACCCCCAGTTTTACCAGTGTGTGGAGAGTGGCCTAGTAAATAGAACCCTTAGCTCCCCCTGGAGGCCCGGCGGTGAAATGTATTGGTGTCTGTGATACCTGATCAGATGAACTCCTTCAGTGCCATCAGACGTACCATAGCTCCCCTTAGTGGCGGATCCACAGTACTGCAACGACCAGGACTCTGAGGCGCTGCACTCCCCCCCGGTTAAATCCAGTACTCCGGGACTGGGAAGAAAACAACAATACAAGTTAGCAAAAAGACATACAGATTGGTGAGTGCAATAACAATAAGTATACTTGAACAGAGCTTCCCTTTATGGGAGGTGAGGACACTTGAACGTTACAAAACATGGTTAAATATCACAGCAACAGGCTATAAATAACTTTTCTTACCCAACCGGGTATTCTACTTAGTATAAATTCCTGAACAATAATTTAACTCTGCCTTTAAGGATGCACACTCTAAATCCACTAAAGACCTTCTTATACACATTATAAGGCTTAAGCAACTGTGCTACATTCTCCTTCTTTAAATCTGCAGGACCGCCTGTCCTAACGGCGCCAGACCTACTGCCTCTCCTTTCTTACAGGACCGCTCCTTTCAGCCCGAGCCTTCTGTCTTTTCAACTACTATACATAGTATAGAACATAACATACTTTCAGTTTAGGACACTGAGCCATCTTCATATGGCTCCTAGGAGGACTCAGGGTTTACCTTCTATCCTCATTTTCTATCAACATTATCAAACATTTTCTTAAAACATTAACTTCCATCATTACTTCCTTACTAGCAATCATGCAGGACACTATGTCTACCCCTACGGGCCTACTGCACCTTTCTTCTAGCTTTCACACTTTCTTCCTATGAACATTATCAGCATTTCTTCACAATTAACCAGTTTGGTACATATAACTTTTACATGTAAACATTAGCATCTCTTTCTTCATCAAGACATTACTATTATCTGTCAGTCTTAGAGCACACGGTTCATCAGCGTAATACGTGGACATCCCCTTTAAGAGGGGACCAAGTCTTTATGAGGTAGCATATCTTCTCAGGCTACCAGTCCGTACTCAACAAAGGCTCCGGTGCGGTATCTTCGCAAAGAGTCTCTATTTAAGTAAAACCAGTAGGGAGCGCATTTAAGAAGGTGCAACTATTTACAATAAGTTTGTATCATGCACTGTTCATGATTGCGGCAGTTCTTGATAACAGGAAACAAAAAGTAGAAAAACAAACCAAACAATAGGGATCCCGGGTCAACAAAGGGATCCCTTTAAGAGTTAACCCTAGACGGGTTCAGCAGCAAATCAGGAAACGAACAGTTAACTATTTACATACTCATGGCCTCGAGGTTTATCCTTCCAAGTCTGGGGGTGGTCTCCGTGAGTACTGCCCTCCTCCCGCCACCACATAAAGGGCGTCTGCACCCTGGATAGGGGTCTGAGTACTCACGGTTCTCCTCGGAGTGATGGTCCGCAGGCATTTGGCACACAGGGAGATTGGGGCGATGACCGCTGGTCTTGGGGAATCATCAGAGGGTGGTGCTGTCACTTCCGGCTTGTATTTCCGCACGTGCAAGGCATACCACCCTTTGTCTCCCCAGTGGCGGGTATACCGAACTCGGTCCCCTGGATAGAGATCCCGGCCTGGGTGTCCCTCAATGAGATGCGCCTCTACATCCCGCCGGTTTACAAACACCTCCAAAGTAAGACCGGACTCCTTAATGAAGCCCCAACCTCCCTGCAGTCGGAAGGTGCTGATCACGCCGTAGCGCTGCGGGCCCCAGTTCTCCTCAGCAGCCTGCCTGACCTGAGCTTTAGTTTGGAGGTCCTTCTCTCGCTCAGCCTGACGCCGGAGCTCCTTCTTGCGGGCCCACTCCTCTTCCTGCTGGCGCAGCTGCTGGCGGTATTCCCTCTGGCGGATGACCTCAATACTCTCCCCCTCCTCCTGGACATCCCCTGGAAACCCCATCAGATTGGTAGTGGCCGCTCGGGTCCACTTGAAGGTTACCCATTCTCCCTGGAGCTGCGTGGGCTGCTTGGTGGGTCGTAGGGGGCTATCGGCTGTCTGTAGAGTTTCCCAGGGCCTCTCGCATTCAATGCGGCTACACACCCGCCCGGGTGGTTGTGGTGGAGGGGAGTCTACATCCACCAGCAGGGGCTCTTCAGTCGCCGCGCCAGGGTCAGCGCCGTTACCTGCTTCTGAAGCATCTCCGGTGCTGGTCTCCTCTGTTGTCGGCTGCGGGATCGGTGCCTGGTGCTGGTGCGGCTCCTCGCCGGGGGTGGTTGCTCGCTGGCACAGACTCCGGAACTGCCGGCACAGCTCCTCTACCTCCGCCCCAAGGATCTCCTGATTCGCGCAGCCTGGTAAGAGCTCGTTCGGCTCCCATTGGCGGGGCCTGGTACGGGTCTTCTCTCCCTCTCCGGGGTGACTTCCGCGCTCCATGCTGCCAATCGGATTCTGCCTCGTGGCGTTCAGAGGTTTTCGCTCCTCCCCTTCCGGAGAGCGGCCCCTCTCTCCTCCACCATCCCACACTAGGAGGCGGACCCTTCTCCTTGATGAGCATATCCTCTGGACATAGTAATATCTGTGAGGGGCGGGTTCCATCTTCGCGCCACTCTTCCAAGCTACGCCCACGATGACATGCCCCCTCTCTCCTGCGCGCCACATAGTACTATAATGGCGGCGGTTTGGGCGGCAAATAGCACAGCACAGTCTTTACAATAAAGTACAGTCCAAGCACAGTAGATCACAGTTCCAAGGCACACATGACCTGATTCTTCAGGCTTAAGTAGATCCTGTTCGTGACGCCAAGTTGTAGCGCCCCCACCCCGCCGCAGGGCCGAGGGGTACCTGGTACCGGGCTTCTAGAGTCTCTGCTCTGGGGTTGTCACGGTGGCTAGGCCCGGTCCGTGACCCTACTGGTGGGAAGGCGACGTACAGTAGATGAATAGTGGTGGTGGATGATGTGATGCAGTGGTGCGGTGTAGCAAATAACGAGGACACCAGGTTGCAGTCTCTTTACCTCTTTACTGTAGATCTCTGGGTCCTCAGTCCGGAATCCAGATCACCAGGCTGCGCAAGTCCAGCCGGTCCAATGGCACCTCCAGAGTTCCCTTAACAGGTGGAAATCTGTGCCTTCCTTCTAGCGCTATGTGTTGCGGTCCTTCCCTGCTGTGCTTACGGAAAGTCCCCACAACTGTTGTGTCTGTTTCTTAAGTTCCCTCACAACTCGATTAGATGATCTTCTACTAATCTCCGTCCCTCCCTGATGTTGCGGTCAGGACGGCACCCGTTTGACGGGTAGGCTCGGAGCTCTTCCGGGACCCTAGTGTCGCCCCTCTCCACAAGTTGCCCCCCAAGACTGCATAGGTGATTTAGGTGAGACAGCCCGCCTGAGACTGACTGTCCTGCCGTAGGTTCGAAGTATTGCCTGAAGCTCTATGTAGAAATACTTCCTTCGGCGTTCCGGCCACCGGTTGTTGCGCCTCAGTAGGATGTTGCCTCGGTCTTACAGCACGACCCCTACTGGTATTCTCCTTGTTGCTTTGATCTCGTTTCTCACTCAGCACAATCTATCTCGCTTCCAGTCCCTTCTTGGGCACCGCCGCTATACTGTGCAGGCACGGTCCCTTTACGTTCGCTCAAGTTGCCAAGCCCCTGTCAGGATCCCACCCCTGACAGGGACCCTACTGAATCTTCTCCCGCAACACCCTCTGCCACAAGGTGTTGCCTGGTTCCCATCCAGTCAGCTTTCTCTCTAACTTCCTGCCTGACCCCCAGTTTTACCAGTGTGTGGAGAGTGGCCTAGTAAATAGAACCCTTAGCTCCCCCTGGAGGCCCGGCGGTGAAATGTATTGGTGTCTGTGATACCTGATCAGATGAACTCCTTCAGTGCCATCAGACGTACCATAGCTCCCCTTAGTGGCGGAGCCACAGTACTGCAACGACCAGGACTCTGGGGCGCTGCATATGCCTCTGATTTCATGTGGAGGCACTCTATTGTTTAGTTGTGTCAGAATTGTAGGAGCTAAACAGGTTTTGCGCCTGGAGCACTGCTGGGTGCATAAGTCTTTATCGCTGTAATAGGATTTCCATTAAGGTCCATGAGGCCTTTACCTCCTTAACCCATTTCCAACATGGGGTGCAATAGTATGTCGATAACGGACTCCCCCTGTTTAGTGCAGGTTTCCGGCACTGAGCCCACGCCTTTCCAGGCACATGTCAGCTAATATATACTGCTGACATGTGCCCACAACAGCTGCGGGTGGACTTCTGTGCATGTTATCAGGCCAAAATCACCAGGGTATGTGAACTTTTGATCAGGGTCATTTGGATGTTTTGGGTTGTCATTATGATTTAAAAAGAGAAAACACAGTAGTTTGACAAATGGCTTCAACCAACCACTAACCATGAATTGAGAAAAAGTTTTGGTGTTATCATTCATATTCTCTGAAAAAAGGCCAAGAAAGCAAAAATTCTGCCGGGGTAAGTAAACTTTTGAGCACAACTGTATATTTTGTAATGTGTGTCTGTAAATATTTCTATATGTGTGTGTGTTCATGTGTGGGTGTTTATGAAAGCGGTAACATAACAATACCTGTAGTTTACTTAGAAAAGTCCTGCTAACAGGTTCACTTTAAGCACAGAATGCTATATAGACAATGTGCATATCACATTGCTTGTCAGACAGTTCCTCATATACATACACACACACACGTCTGTAAATATGTGTGTATGCATAATGTGAGTATATGTGTCACGATAGGACTGGCGAGTAAACTGGGACCAGGGGCACCTTTCCTGGCCCTAGCACTAGGGGGCGCCCTAACTCACCCTGTTCCCCAGGATACCTCAGATGACGAGGATGCCGTGGCTTCCGCCCTTGCCCTGTCTCCTAACTGCAGCCCTGCCTCTGTCCCCTTCCGCCACCCAGGGAAGAGGGGCACTACCATGTACTGCAGTACACCAACCCGACAGACAGGGGAACAAAAGACAAGGGTAAAAGAAAATTCCACTCACACAAATATACTCTCACAAATAACAGAGGTATTCACCAGGGTGTGAAGGATGGGGGAAAAAAGTAAAGCAGGGAAGGATGAGGAATTTCTAAGCGTACAAACCAAGCAACAGTCATACAATAAACTCACCCAGCTCTCCAGACACCAACTCTTCTGGTCTATCTAGCAAGTGCTATCTCAGACAAGGATCTAGCCTGAAGGCCTAGCTTTTATAGGGGAGAGGAGTGGCTAACCCAGCACAGCTGAATGCAGGGATTACCACATGGCTAATTAACCTCTGTCCTGCTGAAAGAAAACAAATACAATTTAATATACTGGAGAAGTGCTTCTTCTCAGCGGTGAAGCATGAGCCATCAAACGCTGCGGTCTTCTGGTACTGCTCTGTCGTGGTAACTTCGTGACAATATGCCAGTTATGTGCTAATGTGCAACAACTGAGGTGTGAGCAGGGGCAGGATGGGGTGGGTGCCTGGGAGGCAAATGCCCCCCCCGGGCCGCTACCCCAGCAGCTGTGCAGGGCCGGCCACCTGATGGCCATGCACAGAAAACTGCACGCGGCCGTGTCTGCTGTGCTGTGATGCGGCCAGCAGCAGACACGACCACACACATCAGTCTGTCTCATAAGTTGCAGACCACGGCTTGTGAGACCTCAGCATGCTCATGCAGGGGGCGCGATGGCGTAATTCTCACTTTGCTCTACAGGCCAGAAGAGAAGACGGAGGCTGCAATGCCGGGAATCAGGATGAGGTGAGCATAAACTTCATTATTTGTTATATGAACGGGCCGTGGGGACATCCTACTATATATGGGGGGGGGGGGAGCTGGGGCCATAATACTGTGTACATGGGGGCTGGGGCCATCATACTTTATATATGGAGGAACTGGGACCATCATACTTTATATATGGGGGCTGGGGCCATCATACTTTATATATGGGGGCTGGGGCCATCATACTTTATATATGGAGGAACTGGGACCATCATACTTTATATATGGGGGCTGGGGCCATCATACTTTATATATGGGGGCTGGGGCCATCATACTTTATATATGGAGGAACTGGGACCATCATACTTTATATATGGGGGCTGGGGCCATCATACTTTATATATGGGGGCTGGGGCCATCATACTTTATATATGGGGGCTGGGGCCATCATACTATATATATGGCGGCTGGGACCATCATACTTTATATATGGAGGAACTGGGGCCATCATACTGTATATGGGGGGCTGGGGCCATCATACTTTATATATGGGGGCTGGGGCCATCATACTTTATATATGGAAGAACTAGGGCCATCATACTTTATATATAGAGGAACTGGGGCCATCATATTTTATATATGGAGGAACTGGGGCCATCATATATGGGGAGAACTGGAGCCATCTAATATATAAAGCTGAATGTGTGTGTGTATGTGTGTATGTCCGGGATTGGCATCTGCACCGTCGCAGCTGAAGAGATTTGTGGCTGAATATGAGCACAGACGTGTTCGTGCTGATAAAGGCAGAATGAGGAAGGTTTTTGCCAGTCAAGTTAATCGGATTAAGAGAGCAGCTGTTAAAAAGCCATTACAAACCAGCAAACAGATATTTGAAGCTGCTGGTGCCTCTGGAGTCCCTCGAACTTCAAGGTGTATGATCCTTCAAAGGCTTGCTGTGGTGCATAAACCTACTATTCGGCCACCGCTAAACAGTTTTCACAAGCAGAAACGGTTGTAGTGGGCCCAGACATACATGAAGACTAATTTTCCAACAGTCTTGTTTACTGATGAGTGTCGAGCAACTGTGGATGGTCCAGATGGATGGAGTAGTGGATGGCCACCATGTCCCAACAAGGCTGCGATGTCAGCAAGGAGTGGAGGAGTCATGTTTTGGTCCGGAATCATGGGGAAACAGCTGGTAGGGCCCTTTAAGGTTCCTAAAGGTGTGAAATTGACCTCTGCAAAGTACATAAAGTTTCTGACTGACAACTTTCTTCCATGGTATAAAAAGGAGAAGCGTGCCTTCAGGAGCAAAATCTTCTTTATGCATGACAATGCACCATCTGAAGCTGCAAAGAAAATCTCTGAGTCATTGGCTGCTATGGGCATAAAAGGAGATAAACTCATGGTGTGGCCACCATCTTCCCCTGTCCTCAACCCTATAGAGAACCTTTGGAGCATCATCAAGCATAAGATCTATGAGGGTGGGAGGCAGTTCACACCAAAACAGCAGCTCTGGGAGGCAATTCTGACTTCATGCAAAGAAATACAAGCAGAAACTCTCCAAAAATTCACAAGTTTAATGGATCCAAGAATTGTGAAGGTGATATCAAAGAAGGGTTCCTATGTTAACATGTAACTTGGCCTGTTAGGATGTTTTAGAGTTAAATAGCTTTTTTGTTCAGTGAATGTGACCTCCTAATGCTGCAAATTCCACAATTGAGCATTTTCAGTTCTTTAAAACACATCAAATGTTTAGAAATTCTACTGTTCATAATAATTTGGAACAGTGCATTTTGAGTTTTTATTCATTTTGGAGATTATACTGTTATCATTGGGAGGTTTCTCAATAAAATTCAATGTATAATCTAACGGGTGATGACTTTTATTAGACTGACTGTCATTTGCCCCGACCTTTTAGGAAAATCTGAGAAAAATGTAATTTGCATAATAATTTGGAACATAGTGTATATATATGGGGGAACTGGGGCCATCATACTATATATATGGGAAGAACTGGGCCGATCATACTATATATATGGGGAGAACTGAGGCCATCATACTATATACATATGGGAGCTGGGGCCATCATACTATATATATATGGGGGAACTGGGGCCATCATGCTATATATATAAATGGGGAGAGCTAGGACGATCCTACTATATATATGGGGAACTGGGGCTATCCTGCTATATATATGGTGAGAACTAGGGCCATCATACTATGTATATGGAGGAACTGGGGCCATCTTACTATAACCAGCAAAAAAACACAGGGTCAAAGCCCAGGATTCTCTCTCCTCCAAATAGCTACCAGCACAGAGAATAAATGTAAAATGTAACTTTTATTTACTTATATTAAAAAACTTCCTTATAAGAGAAAGTGACCAAGTGCAAAATAAAGTTTCACTTATCCACTATATGTCCAAACGGACCAAACAACATAGGAATACTAATATCTATTGTAATAGACACCCTATATATTATATTATTTGTGACCAATTCCAATTCTGATCAACATTTAGATTAGATACCAAATCATATATATTTATAGACCAAGGTTCCTTGGAACCAGCGGTGGACACCGCGTTCTGTACCCACACCTCTGCCACCTCCCGACAGGGACCTTAAGCTTTGGTCCACTTTAGGATCCATATCCATATGTGAATATCCCTATTCACATACATACATGATACTACCCTAACTCCTGAAGAGGATACATATATACAAATTTTCGCAACCAAATTTACTAGCCTGGACATTTGGATATACTCCATCATCCAGATGAGTAGCAGGACGGTTCAACACACCGCCCCCCGCCACCGTATCCTCATCTAATACTGACACATGGGATCCATGTATAGGACCTAGTTCTAACCTTAAAGGGCCACTGTCACCCCCCCCAGCCATTATAAACTAAAAGAGCCACCTTGTGCAGCAGTAATGCTGCAGTCTAACAAGGTGGCTCTTTTAGTTTTTGATTCATTTATTACCTCAATAAAGCGTTTTAAAAATTGGCCACAAGTACCAGATATTGTACCGGGAGGCGGTCCGAATCGTCCTCTATCAATCTCCCAACTGCCGTCACTCTTCTCTTCAGGGGCGATGGTCGCCGCCCCCTTCGCACTGTTGCTTCTTAAATCCGGCGCCTGCGCTGTGCGTGCCTGCCTGGGGCAGGCGCAGTCTTCATTGTCAGTCACAGCTCAGACGCAGGGTGCCTGACTGCACAGGTGCGGGAAGTGCGGCCACCCTGTTCCTGAATCCCCGCCCCGCACTGTGTTATTCATTATGCACAGTGCGGGGCTGGGGTTCCTGGGCATGTGCACTGCGCTTGTCAGACGCTCCCCCGGTCCCCCGCCTTCCAGCGTTGTTCTTTGTGGCTGTTCAAAACGTCGGCAATGAAACCTGTATATTCCGGCAATGCTGGAAGGCGGGGGACTGGGGGAGCGTCTGACAAGCGCAGTGCACATGCCCAGGAACCCCAGCCCCGCACTGTGCATAATGAATAACACAGTGCGGGCCCCAGGCAGGCACGCACAGCGCAGGCGCCGGATTTAAGAAGCAACAGCGCGAAGGGGGTGGCGACCATCGCCCCTGAAGAGAAGAGTGACGGCAGTTGGGAGATTGATAGAGGACGATTCGGACCGCCTCCCGGTACAATATCTGGTATTTGTGGCCAATTTTTAAAACGCTTTATTGAGGTAATAAATGAATCAAAAACTAAAAGAGCCACCTTGTTAGACTGCAGCATTACTGCTGCACAAGGTGGCTCTTTTAGTTTATAACGGCTGGGGGGGGGGTGACAGTGGCCCTTTAAGGCTAGGTTCCCATTGCGTTAATGGGATAGTGCTAACGGACAGCGTTGCACGGCGAAATTAACGCCGTGCACCGCGTCCGTTAGCGCTCCCATTGCCGGCAATGTTAGAGCGCATTGCTAGCGCGTGTCATTTTCGGCACGCGCTAGCGATGTGCCGGTCTTTTGTAGCGCGCCTCGGACGCTGCTTGAACGCGGCCCCGAAAAAGACATTGCGTTAGCGCAATCCGCTAGCGCTCGCGCTAAACGGATTGCACTAACGCAATCTGAACCTAGCCTAAGCCACACACAAATAGTGTTTCTAAGGGACCGAGTACACTGAAGAAGGTCAATGTCTCTGACCGAAACGTTTGTACAAGTGGCTGCCATTAAAATTTCATATCATTGCAAGTTGAGTGCCAAAGTTTATTTCATATAGCTTCTGGTTTGGGAACCTTCTTTGTGCACCACCACAGCTGTGCCACGTTATACTACACCATAAGTACAATATCAAAGCATTTCTTGGACAACATTAGGAAGTACAACTCCTGCTTCCAAATGACATCATTTTGTGCAACAAAAGAAATGTCTACAACAGGATTTATGCCGACATTTAAAGTTCAAGGACAGGTTTACCACTCAATTGGCTCACTGATTCCATTACAAGGAGAAGAAGCTCAATTTCCTCAACTCTTTTTCTTGGGAAATGCAGAAGCAGAGGCTCAGCGGAGATACTCTTTAATTCCTAACACTCGCCTTGATATTGTCACTATTTTGCAGCAGTTCCTTCACTCCAACAATCCATGTTCAACTTTTCAAGACTGCACTTGAATGCATGCCAAATGACGATTACAAGGTTGTCATTCGAGCTGACAAAACACCACAAGGTGAACATCAGCGACGTTTCAATGCTCCCACATTTGATGAGGTAGCCATCTTGATAGTAGGTAATGATTTTCAAAGCCGTAACTTTGTGCTTCAGAAAAGGAACAATAGTTTGCAACGAGTAGCAGAAACTCACAGGTCCTATGATGCACTGCAATATCCAATCATCTTTTGGCAGGGACAGGATGGCTATCACTTTGGAATACCTCAGACAGATCCTACAACAGGCAACCCTTCAGGAAAAAAAGTGTCTGCCATGGACTTCTATGCATATAGGATCATGACAAGATTTGCAGTGGAAAATCACATCTTGAAATGCAAACACCTCTTCCACCAATTTATTGTTGATATGTATGCAAAGATTGAGAGTGAACGTCTTTTATATATCCGACTAAATCAAAAGAAGCTCAGGGCAGAGGAATATATTCACCTTAGAGATGCTGTTGCAAATTATGCTGATCCAAAAGAGTTGGGGAAAATGGTTATTCTTCCATCAACTGTCACTGGAAGCCCACGACACATGCATGAATACACACAGGATGCAATTACTTATGAGAGAAAGTATGGCCGTCCAGATCTTTTTATCACCTTTACTTGCAATCCTGCCTGGGAGGAAATTGGAGGGCACCTGCAGCGCCCCAGAGTCCTGGTCGTTGCAGTACTGTGGCTCCGCCGCTAAGGGGGGCTATGGTATGTCCGATGGCACTGAAGGAGTTCATCTGACCAGGTATCACATACACCAATACATTTCACAGTCGGGCCTCCAGGGGGAGCTAAGGGTGCTATTTATTAGGCCACTCCTCACCGTGTGGGTAAACTGGGGGTCAGGCAGGAAGTTAGGCAGGAAGTTAGACAGAAAGCTGACTGGGTTGGAACCAGGCAACACCTTGTGGCAGGGGGTGTTGTGGGGGAAGATTCGGTAGGGTCCCTGTCAGGTTTGGGACCCTGACAGAGGCCTGGCAACAAGAAAGAACGTCACGGGACCGTGCCTGCTCAGTATAGCGGCGGTGCCCTAAGAAAGGAACAGAAGCGAGATATATTGTGCTGAGTGAGAAACGAGATCAAAGCAAGAAGGAGAATACCAGTAGGAGTCGTGCTGTAAGACCGAGGCAACATCCTACTGAGGCGCACAACCGGCGGCCGGAACGCCGAGGAAGTATTACTATATTCAGCTTCAG
The DNA here is from genome assembly GCF_051348905.1 of Ranitomeya variabilis. Classification (NCBI taxonomy): domain Eukaryota; kingdom Metazoa; phylum Chordata; class Amphibia; order Anura; family Dendrobatidae; genus Ranitomeya; species Ranitomeya variabilis. Next base: position 544,119,197 of record NC_135236.1, on the reverse strand, counting down.
GCAATACTTCAAACCAACGGCAGGACAGTCAGTCATAGGCGGGCTGTCTCACCTAAATCACCTATGCAGACATAGGGGGCAACCTGTGGAGAGGGGCGACTCTAGGGTCCCGGAAGAGCTCCGAGCCTACCCGTCATACGGGTGCGTCCCAACCATAACACCGGGAGGGACGGAGGATTAGCAGAACATCATCTAATCGAGTTGTTGTGAGGGAACACGAGAAACAGACACAACAGTTGTGGGGACTATCCCGTAAGCACAGCAGGGGAGGACCACAACACATAGCGCTAGCAGGAAGGCACAGATTTCCACCTGCAAAGAGAACTCTGGAGGTGCCATTGGACCGGACGGACTTGCGCAGCCTGGTGAACCGTATTCCGGACTGAGGACCCAGAGACCTTCAGTAAAGAGGTAAAGAGACTGTAACCTGGTGTCCTCGTTATTTACTGCACCACACCACCACCATCCACAACTATCATTCACTGTACGCCCCTCAGCAGGGTCACGGGCCGGGCCTAGCCACCGTGACAACCCCGGAGCAGAGACTCAGAGGCCCGGTACCGGGTACCCCTCAGCCCTGCGGCAGTGGGGGCGCTACACACCTGTTGACAGGCCAAAAAACAGTGAATCGCCATGACCTTATTGCTCGGGTTTTCAAACAGAAACTTTCAAAAATGACTAATCTCATCACAAAATCACATATTTATGGTGAGACGCAGTGCTGGATGTATTCAGTTGAATGGCAAAAAAGAGGTCTTCTTCACGCCCACATCTTGATCTGGCTAAAGCAAAAAATACAGCCTACCGAAATTGACAATATCATCAGTGCCGAATTGCCAGACCTTCAGATTGACCCATTGCTGTTTGACACCATCACAAAAAACACAATCCATGGTCCGTGTGGGAGTCTCAACAAAACTTCTCCCTGTATGATTGATGGCACGTGTTCAAAGCATTACCGATGATCCCTGGTCCAAGAAAACCAAACAGGACAAGATGGATATCCAGTCTACCGAAGAAGAAAGCCAGGGGATGGTAGTTTCACAGCAAAGCTCAAAATGCGTGTAGGATCATCACTCCAAGAGATAGAAATTGACAACAGGTGGGTAGTGCCTTACAACCCTTTGCTCTCAAAAATCTTCCAGGCCCACATAAATGTCGAATCTTGCCACTCTGTGAAATCAATGAAGTATATCTGCAAATATGTCCACAATGGAAGTGAGCAAGCAGTTTTTGAACTCCAGAAAAATGCACCTATTATTGATGAAGTGGAGGCATTCCAGATGGGCAGGTACATAAGCAGCAATTAAGCTGTTAGGAGAATACTAGGATTCTCCATTCATGAGCGCTATCCACCAGTTGTGCATCTGAGTGTGCACTTGGAAAATGGACAGAGAATTTGCTTTAACCCAGCAAACTTGCAGCAGCAGCTCCTAACACCACCTGAGACCACCCTCATGGCATTTTTTGAGCTGTGTCAACAAGAACATTTTGCAAAAACAATTCTTTACTGTGATTTACCAAAGTATTACACTTGGAATGCCTCCAGAAAAACACTGGAATGGAGGAAACTGGGGCTTGATATTGAAGGCTATCCAGGGGTGAAAGCAACTGATACTCTTGGTCGCGTCTACACTGTTCATCCGTCAAATGCAGAGTGCTTCTACCTGCGCATGTTACTTCATGTTGTCAAAGGCCCTACATAATTTTCTGACCTGAAGACCGTCGGAGGCCATGTGTGTGAAACATTCAGGGAAGCTTGCCAAAGAAAAGGACTTCTGGAAAATGATGGACACTGGGACATGACCCTCAGTGAAGCAGCAGCCACACAAACCTTAAAGCGACTAAGACACCTCTTTGCTATTATTCTAACAACCTGTAGCATTTCAAATTCTCTTGAGATTTGGACAAAGTACAAAACTGATCTCAGTGAGGACATCCTCATGCAGATTAGAAGGGAAAATCCTCAGCAACTCATCAACTTCACTGAGGAAATGTTCAATGAAACTTTAATGTTCCTTGAAGATCAGTGCATAGCAATATCAGGAAACGCCTTACAGTTGCTTGGTTTGCCTGCTCCAATAAGAAATCCTGAAGGCATCCAAATGTGTAGGGAGCTTTTTATAGAAACAAACTAAAATATTGATGAACTGACAGCATTTGTGTCTCAGAACGAGCCATGTCATGATCTCCATGGCCAGAGAACTAGCATAAGCCTCTATAGGAACAAGCTCTTGGAAGATGTAACTGTACTGACCCTAAATAATGCTAGCAGAGGGAAATATAAGACCTGACTCACCTCTAGAGAAATGCCCAAAAAAAAGGAGACAGAAGCCCCCCACATATATTGGCGGTGATATGAGATGAAACAACAAACGCAGCAGGAAAATAGTTTTAGCAAATTTGAGGTCCGCTTTCTAGATAGCAGAAGACAGAAAGCACACTTTCATGGTCAGTAGAAAACCCTAACAAAACACATCCAGAAATTACTTTAGGACTCTGGCATTAACTCATAATACCAGAGTGGCAATTCCTGATCAACAAGAGCTTTCCAGACACAGTAACGAAACTGCAGCTGTGAACTGGAACCAAAATACAAAAACAAAACATGGACGAATGTCCAACTTATCTAGTAGATGTCTGGGAGCAGGAACAAGCACAGAGAGGCTTCTGATAACATTGTTGACCGGCAAGCATCTAACAGAGAAGCCAGGTTATATAGCGACACCCAGATCTAATCAGAACAGGTGAACAGGGAAGATGATGTCACAAGTTCAATTCCACCAGTAGCCACCGGGGGAGCCCAGAATCCAAATTCACAACAGTACCCCCCCCTCAAGGAGGGGGCACCGAACCCTCACCAGAACCACCAGGGCGATCAGGATGGGCCCTATGAAAGGTACGAACCAGATCAGAGGCATGAACATCAGATGCAGTGACCCAAGAATTATCCTCCTGGCCATATCCCTTCCACTTGACCAGATACTGGAGTCTCCGTCTGGAAACACGGGAGTCTAGGATTTTTTCCACAACGTACTCCAACTCACCCTCAACCAACACCGGAGCAGGAGGCTCAACGGAAGGCACAACCGGTGCCTCATACCTGCGCAATAACGACCGATGAAAAACGTTATGAATAGAAAAGGATGCAGGGAGGTCCAAACGGAAGGAAACAGGGTTAAGAATCTCCAATATTTTATACGGACCGATGAACCGAGGCTTAAACTTAGGAGATGAGACCCTCATAGGGACAAAACGAGAAGACAACCACACCAAATCTCCAACACAAAGCCGAGGACCAACACGACGGTGACGGTTGGCAAAAAGCTGAGTCTTCTCCTGGGACAACTTTAAATTGTCCATCACCTGCCCCCAGATATGATGCAATCTCTCCACCACCGCATCCACTCCAGGACAATCCGAGGATTCCATCTGACCGGAGGAAAATCGAGGATGGAACCCCGAATTACAGAAAAACGGGGAAACCAAGGTGGCAGAGCTGGCCCGATTATTGAGGGCGAACTCCGCCAATGGCAAAAAAGCAACCCAATCATCCTGGTCAGCAGACACAAAACACCTCAGATATGTCTCCAGGGTCTGATTAGTCCGCTCGGTCTGGCCATTAGTCTGAGGGTGAAAAGCAGACGAAAAAGACAAATCTATGCCCATCCTAGCACAAAATGCCCGCCAAAATCTAGACACAAATTGGGTTCCTCTGTCAGAAACGATATTCTCAGGAATACCATGCAAACGAACAACATTTTGAAAAAACAGGGGCACCAACTCGGAAGAAGAAGGCAATTTGGGCAGGGGAACCAAATGAACCATCTTAGAAAAACGGTCACACACCACCCAGATGACAGACATCTTCTGAGAAACAGGCAAATCTGAAATAAAATCCATCGAGATGTGTGTCCAAGGCCTCTTAGGAATAGGCAAGGGCAACAATAATCCACTAGCCCGAGAACAACAAGGCTTGGCCCGAGCACAAACGTCACAAGACTGCACAAAGCCTCGCACATCTCGTGACAGGGAAGGCCACCAGAAGGATCTTGCCACCAAATCCCTGGTACCAAAAATTCCAGGATGACCTGCCAACGCAGAAGAATGCACCTCAGAGATGACTTTACTGGTCCAATCATCAGGAACAAACAGCCTATCAGGCGGACAACGATCCGGTCTATCCGCCTGAAACTCCTGCAAGGCCCGCCGCAGGTCTGGAGAAACGGCTGACAAGATAACTCCCTCCTTAAGAATACCTGTGGGGTCAGAGTTGCCAGGTGAATCAGGCTCAAAACTCCTAGAAAGGGCATCCGCCTTAACATTCTTAGAACCTGGTAGGTACGATACCACAAAATTAAACCGAGAAAAAAATAATGACCAGCGCGCCTGTCTAGGATTCAGGCGCCTGGCGGTCTCAAGATAAATCAAATTTTTGTGGTCAGTCAATACCACCACCTGATGTCTGGCCCCCTCGAGCCAATGGCGCCACTCCTCAAACGCCCACTTCATGGCCAAAAGCTCCCGATTCCCAACATCATAATTCCGCTCAGCGGGCGAAAATTTACGGGAAAAGAAGGCACAAGGCCTCATCACGGCGCAGTCAGAACTTTTCTGCGACAACACTGCCCCAGCTCCGATCTCAGAAGCGTCGACCTCAACCTGAAAAGGAAGAGTCACATCAGGCTGACGCAACACAGGGACAGAGGAAAAACGGCGCTTAAGCTCCTGAAAGGCCTCCACAGCATCAGGGGACCAATTAGCAACATCAGCACCCTGTCTAGTCAAATCGGTCAATGGCTTAACGACATCCGAAAAACCAGAAATAAATCGACGATAAAAGTTGGCAAAGCCCAAAAATTTCTGAAGACTTTTAAGAGAAGAGGGCTGCGTCCAATCACAAATAGCTTGAACCTTGACAGGATCCATCTCAATGGAAGAGGGAGAAAAAATATATCCCAAAAAGGAAATTCTCTGAACCCCAAAAACGCACTTAGAACCCTTGACACACAGAGAATTAGACCGCAAAACCTGAAAAACCCTCTTAACTTGCCGGACATGAGAGTCCCAGTCATCCGAAAAAATCAGAATATCATCCAGATACACTATCATAAATTTATCCAAAAAATCGCGGAAAATATCATGCATAAAGGACTGGAAGACTGAAGGGGCATTAGAAAGACCAAAAGGCAACACCAAATACTCAAAGTGGCCCTCGGGCGTATTAAATGCGGTTTTCCACTCATCCCCCTGCCTGATCCGCACCAAATTATACGCCCCACGGAGATCAATCTTAGAGAACCACTTGGCCCCCTTTATGCGAGCAAACAAATCAGTCAGCAACGGCAATGGGTATTGATATTTAACCGTGATTTTATTCAAAAGCCGATAATCAATACATGGTCTCAAAGAGCCGTCTTTTTTTGACACAAAGAAAAAACCGGCTCCTAAGGGAGATGACGATGGACGAATATGTCCCTTTTCCAAGGACTCCTTTATATATTCTCGCATAGCAGTATGTTCAGGCACAGACAGATTAAATAAACGACCCTTTGGGTATTTACTACCCGGAATTAAATCTATAGCACAATCGCACTCACGGTGCGGAGGTAGTGAACCAAGCTTGGGTTCTTCAAAGACGTCACGATAGTCAGACAGGAACTCAGGGATTTCAGAGGGGATAGATGATGAAATGGACACCAAAGGTACGTCCCCATGAGTCCCCTTACATCCCCAGCTCAACACAGACATAGCTCTCCAGTCAAGGACTGGGTTGTGAGACTGCAGCCATGGTAATCCCAGCACCAAATCCTCATGTAGATTATACAGCACTAGAAAACGAATAGTCTCCTGGTGATCCGGATTAATACACATAGTCACTTGTGTCCAGTATTGTGGTTTATTATTAGCCAATGGGGTGGAGTCAATCCCCTTCAGAGGAATAAGAGTTTCCAAAGGCTCTAAATCATACCCACAACGATTGGCAAAGGACCAATCCATAAGACTCAAAGCGGCGCCAGAGTCGATATAGGCTTCAGTAGTAATAGATGACAAAGAGCAAATCAGGGTCACAGACAAAATAAATTTAGACTGTAAAGTGCCAATGGAAACAGATTTATCAAGCTTTTTAGTACGTTTAGAGCATGCTGATATAACATGAGTAGAATCCCCACAATAGAAACACAACCCATTTTTCCGTCTAAAATTCTGCCGCTCGCTTCTGGACAGAATTCTATCACACTGCATGCTTTCTGGCGTCTTCTCAGTGGACACCGCCAGATGGTGCACTGGTTTGCGCTCCCGCAGACGCCTATCGATCTGAATGGCCATTGTCATGGACTCATTCAGACCCGCAGGCACAGGGAACCCCACCATAACATCCTTAATGGCATCAGAGAGACCCTCTCTGAAAGTAGCCGCCAAGGCACACTCATTCCACTGAGTAAGCACAGACCATTTACGGAATCTTTGGCAGTAAATTTCAGCTTCATCTTGCCCCTGCGATAGGGACATCAAAGTTTTTTCTGCCTGAAGTTCCAAATGAGGTTCCTCATACAGCAAGCCCAAGGCCAAAAAAAACGCATCCACATTGCGCAACGCAGGATCCCCTGGTGCCAATGCAAAAGCCCAGTCTTGAGGGTCGCCGCGGAGCAAGGAAATCACAATCCCAACCTGCTGTGCAGGGTCTCCAGCAGAACGAGATTTCAGGGACAAAAATAGCTTACAATTATTTCTAAAATTCTGAAAGCTAGATCTATTCCCTGAGAAGAATTCCGGCAAAGGAATTCTCGGCTCAGATACCGGAGCATGAATAATAAAATCTTGCAAATTTTGTACTTTCGTGGTGAGATTATTCAAACCTGCAGTTACACTCTGAAGATCCATTATTAACAGGTGAACACAAAGCCATTCAAAGATTATAAGGAGAGAGAAAAAAAAGAAAGACTGCAGCATAGACAGACTGGCAAGTGATCCAATTAAGAGCACAGAAAAAAAAAAAAAAACTCTCAGCAGACTTCTTATTTCTCTCCTTTCTCAGCCAAGGATTTTAACCCTTTAGGTGGCCGGTCAAACTGTCATGATCTCCATGGCCAGAGAACTAGCATAAGCCTCTATAGGAACAAGCTCTTGGAAGATGTAACTGTACTGACCCTAAATAATGCTAGCAGAGGGAAATATAAGACCTGACTCACCTCTAGAGAAATGCCCAAAAAAAAGGAGACAGAAGCCCCCCACATATATTGGCGGTGATATGAGATGAAACAACAAACGCAGCAGGAAAATAGTTTTAGCAAATTTGAGGTCCGCTTTCTAGATAGCAGAAGACAGAAAGCACACTTTCATGGTCAGTAGAAAACCCTAACAAAACACATCCAGAAATTACTTTAGGACTCTGGCATTAACTCATAATACCAGAGTGGCAATTCCTGATCAACAAGAGCTTTCCAGACACAGTAACGAAACTGCAGCTGTGAACTGGAACCAAAATACAAAAACAAAACATGGACGAATGTCCAACTTATCTAGTAGATGTCTGGGAGCAGGAACAAGCACAGAGAGGCTTCTGATAACATTGTTGACCGGCAAGCATCTAACAGAGAAGCCAGGTTATATAGCGACACCCAGATCTAATCAGAACAGGTGAACAGGGAAGATGATGTCACAAGTTCAATTCCACCAGTAGCCACCGGGGGAGCCCAGAATCCAAATTCACAACAGAGCCAATATTGGTACCAGAGCAAAGGGACACCTATAACTACATTTTAAGTTTCAGTGAAACCAACAAAGGTGGGATTGTCTTCCTTGATGCTCCAGGTGGAACAGGAAAGACATTTGTAATCAACTTGCTCCTGGCAAAATTTCAACAACAAAAAAAGATTGCACTTGCAGTGGCATCTTCTGGAATTGCAGCTACGCTTTTAAAAGGTGGCAGGACAGCACATTCGACATTCAAACTACCACTTAACCTGTCTCATAGTGACAGCCCCGTGTGTAATATTGCCAAGGGATCAGGACTGGCCAAATTGCTTCAAAAATGCAGTGCCATCATTTGGGATGAAGGTACCATGTCACACAAAAGGGCTCTGGAAGCAGTGGACAGACTGCTGCAAGACCTGCGTAGCAACAAATATATCATGGGAGGAGTAGTTGTTTTGGCAGGTGACTTCCACCAAACACTACCTGTTATTCCAAGATCAACCCCTGCAGATGAACTCAATGCCTGTCTCAAAGCATCGTACCTTTGGAGAAAAGTAAAGAAAATGTCACTGAACACAAACATGAGGATCTACATGACAGGCGATGTTTCTGCTGGACTGTTTTCGAGCCAGCTGTTGACTATTGGAGATGGCAAGGCACCAGTAAACTCAACCACTGGACAGATCACCTTCCCAAGCAACTTTAATTGCATTGTGACTTCCATTGAGGAATTGAAAGCAAAGGTTTTTCCAAACATTCAACTCCACTTCAAAAATTCTGGCTGCTGTGTGAAAGGGCTATTCTAGCTCCCAAAAATGACAGAGTCAACAAGATCAATCTTCAAATTCTAAATCTCCTTCCAGGTGTATGCACAACCTACAAGTCAGTGGATACAGTAATAGACCCTGCTCAAGCATTATTTTATCCAACTGAGTTCCTCAATTCCTTGAAGCCACAAGGACTTCCTCCTCACAACCTCTTTCTAAAACATGGAGCACCTATTCTGCTATTGAGAAACTTGGATCCACCAAAGCTGTGTAATGGAACAAGACTCTTGATTAAGAACCTGTTTAGACATGTAATTGAGGCAACCATTTTGACAGGATGTGCCACAGGAGAAGATGTTTTCATTCCAACAATTCCTCTCTTTCCATCTGATTTGCCTTTTGATTTTAAACGCCCCCAGTTTCCTGTTTGACTGGCATTTGCTACGTCCATCAACAAGGCTCAGGGACAGTCCTTGAAAGTAGTTGGAATCGATTTACAATCTCCATGCTTTTCTCATGGTCAACTTTATGTGGCCTGTTCAAGAGTTGGAACAGACAAAAATCTGTTCTTCTTTGCACCTGAACGAAAAACTAAGAATGTCGTTTATCAAAAGGCTCTTGAATAAGTAGTAGAAGATTACTTCACATTACTTGACCAATTTAGTTAAATCTGTGTGGAATATCTCTGGTGTTGAAATATATGTTGTGAAATGCTTCTATTAGCTTAGTTTTTGCCTTTTAATAATTAAATTTCTATCTATTTGCTTTGTGGTTTTTGTGTGCAGAATACATTTTTGTTAACACATCCTACTTTGCTAAAAGCAGTTATTAACCCGGGCGAAGCCGGATAGTACAGCTAGTATATATATATATATATATATATATATATATATATATATTGAGAAATGCACATGAGACCCTTAGCACAAAATTTGGCCAAATAATGTGCCCATCCACCATCATCAAGGTAATCTCATGAATCGGATGGGTCCCTGACCTAACTGGGCAGTGTGAACACTTACCTGTGGCTAATCTCTGAATGTGTGGGTGAATATAAACACCTCTCTTGGTAAAGCCTACATTTATGGGTTGGTCGGAACCTGATGTGATCAGATGTAATTATAGTCACCGCATGGTGAAGGGCGGAGTGCACCTATTCAGACTAGTTCTCATTGTTTCAGTTAGTTTTTCTGTTAGGCCAGGGTCACACTTGCGAATGATATGCGAGAAACTCGCGCGAGTCTCTCACATCAACACCAGGCACTGCCGCCGGTACTCGGACCGGAGCGTGTGGCTGCATATATTTCTCTGTAGTAAGCTCAGTTCTGCTCCAACAGCTCTGTAGTAAGCTCTGTTCTGCTCCCTTATCTCTGTAGTAAGCTTGGTGCTTCTCCCATATCTCTGTAGTAAGTTCTGTTCTGCTCCCTTACATCTGTTTTCAAGCTCTGTTCTGCTCCCTTATCTCTGTAGTAAGCTCGGTTCTGCTCCCTTATCTCTGTAGTAAGCTCGGTTCTGCTCCCATATCTCTGTAGTAAGCTCAAGTTCTGCTCCCTTACATCTTATGGTGGCTCAGTGGATAGCACAGCAGCCTTGCAGCGCTGGAGTCCTCGGTTCAAACCCCACCAAGGACAACATCTGCAAAGAGTTTGTATGTTCTCCCTGTGTTTGCGTGGGTTTCCTCCGGGTACTCCGGTTTCCTCCCACATTCCAAAGACATACTGATAGGGAATCTAGATTGTGAGCCTGTCATGATCTCAATGGCAAGAGATCATAGCATCAGCATATATAGGAACTAGCTCTTGGAAGATGGAAACTGAGCTGACCATGAACTAAACCTAACGCACAACTAGCAGTGGCCGGGTAGCATGCCTACGTTGATTCTAGATGCCCAGCACCAGCCGGAGGACTAAATAAAGCTAGCAGAGGAAAATATTAGTCCTAGCTCACCTCTAGAGAAATACCCCGAAAGGAGACAGAGGCCCCCCACATGTATTGGCGGTGAATCAAGATGAAATAACAAACGTAGTATGAAAATAGGTTTAGCAAATTTGAGGTCCACTTACTACATAGCAGAAGACAGAAAGGACACTTTCATGGTCAGCTAAAAACCCTATCAAAACACCATCCAGAAATTACTTTAAAACTCTGGCATTAACTCATAACACCAGAGTGGCAATTCCTGTTCACAAGAGCTTTCCAGACACAGTAACGAAACTACAGCTGTGAACTGGAACAAAAATGCAAAAACAAACATGGACAAGAGTCCAACTTATCTAGTAGTTGTCTAGGAGCAGGAACAAGCACAGAGAGGCTTCTGATAACATTGTTGACCGGCAAGCAACTAACAGAGCAGCAAGGTTATATAGCGACTCCCACATCTTGATGGGAACAGGTGAACAGAGAAGATGAAGACACCAGTTCAATTCCACCAGTAGCCACCGGGGGAGCCCAGAATCCAAATTCACAACAGTACCCCCCCCTCAAGGAGGGGGCACCGAACCCTCACCAGAACCACCAGGGCGATCAGGATGGGCCCTATGAAAGGCACGAACCAGATCAGAGGCATGAACATCAGATGCATTCACCCAAGAATTATCCTCCTGGCCGTATCCCTTCCACTTGACCAGATACTGGAGTCTCCGTCTGGAAACACGAGAGTCTAAGATTTTCTCCACAACGTACTCCAACTCACCCTCAACCAACACCGGAGCAGGAGGCTCAACGGAAGGCACAACCGGTACCTCATACCTGCGCAATAATGACCGATGAAAAACGTTATGAATAGAAAAGGATGCAGGGAGGTCCAAACGGAAGGAAACAGGGTTAAGAATCTCCAATATCTTATACGGGCCGATGAACCGAGGCTTAAACTTAGGAGAAGAGACCCTCATAGGGACAAAACGAGAAGACAACCACACCAAGTCCCCAACACGAAGACGAGGACCAACACGACGACGGCGGTTAGCAAAAAGCTGAGTCTTCTCCTGGGACAACCTCAAATTGTCCACCACCTGCCCCCAGATCTGATGCAATCTCTCCACCACAGCATCCACTCCAGGACAATCCGAAGATTCCACCTGACCAGAGGAAAATCGAGGATGAAACCCCGAATTACAGAAAAACGGGGACACCAAAGTGGCAGAGCTGGCCCGATTATTGAGAGCGAACTCCGCCAATGGCAAAAAAGCAACCCAATCATCCTGGTCAGCAGACACAAAACACCTCAGATATGTCTCCAGGGTCTGATTAATCCGCTCAGTCTGGCCATTCGTCTGAGGATGGAAAGCGGACGAAAAAGATAAATCTATGCCCATCCTAGCACAGAATGCCCGCCAAAATCTAGACACGAATTGGGTCCCTCTGTCAGAAACGATATTCTCAGGAATACCATGCAAACGAACAACATTTTGAAAAAACAGAGGAACCAACTCGGAAGAAGAAGGCAACTTGGGCAGAGGAACCAAATGGACCATCTTAGAGAAACGGTCACACACCACCCAGATGACAGACATCTTCTGAGAAACAGGCAGATCTGAAATAAAATCCATCGAGATGTGCGTCCAAGGCCTCTTAGGAATAGGCAAGGGCAACAACAATCCACTAGCCCGAGAACAACAAGGCTTGGCCCGAGCACAAACGTCACAAGACTGCACAAAGCCTCGCACATCTCGTGACAGGGAAGGCCACCAGAAGGACCTTGCCACCAAATCCCTGGTACCAAAAATGCCAGGATGACCTGCCAACGCAGAAGAATGAACCTCAGAGATGACTCTACTGGTCCAATCATCAGGAACAAACAGTTTATCAGGTGGGCAACGATCCGGTCTATCCGCCTGAAACTCCTGCAAGGCCCGCCGCAGGTCTGGAGAAACGGCTGACAATACCACTCCATCCTTAAGGATACCTGTGGGCTCAGAGTTACCAGGCGAGTCAGGCTCAAAACTCCTAGAAAGGGCATCCGCCTTAACATTCTTAGAACCCGGTAGGTATGACACCACAAAATTAAACCGAGAGAAAAATAATGACCAGCGCGCCTGTCTAGGATTCAGGCGCCTGGCGGTCTCAAGATAAATCAAATTTTTGTGGTCAGTCAATACCACCACCTGATGTCTGGCCCCCTCAAGCCAATGGCGCCACTCCTCAAAAGCCCACTTCATGGCCAAAAGCTCCCGATTCCCAACATCATAATTCCGCTCAGCGGGCGAAAATTTACGGGAAAAGAAGGCACAAGGCCTCATCACGGAGCAGTCAGAACTTTTCTGCGACAACACTGCCCCAGCTCCGATCTCAGAAGCGTCGACCTCAACCTGAAAAGGTAGAGCAACATCAGGCTGACGCAACACAGGGGCAGAGGAAAAACGGCGCTTAAGCTCCCGAAAGGCCTCCACAGCATCAGGGGACCAATCAGCAACATCAGCACCCTTCTTAGTCAAATCGGTCAATGGCTTAGCAATATCCGAAAAACCAGCAATAAATCGACGATAAAAGTTAGCAAAGCCCAAAAATTTCTGAAGACTCTTAAGGGAAGAGGGCTGCGTCCAATCACAAATAGCTTGAACCTTGACAGGATCCATTTCAATGGAAGAGGGGGAAAAAATATATCCCAAAAAGGAAATCCTCTGTACCCCAAAAACACACTTAGAACCCTTCACACACAAAGAATTAGACCGCAAAACCTGAAAAACCCTCCTGACTTGCTGGACATGAGAGTCCCAGTCATCCGAAAAAATCAGAATATCATCCAGATACACAATCATAAATTTATCCAAATAATCGCGAAAAATATCATGCATAAAGGACTGGAAAACTGACGGAGCATTTGAAAGACCAAAAGGCATCACTAAATACTCAAAGTGGCCCTCGGGCGTATTAAATGCGGTTTTCCACTCATCCCCCTGCCTGATTCGCACCAAATTATACGCCCCACGAAGGTCAATCTTAGAGAACCACTTGGCCCCCTTTATGCGAGCAAACAAATCAGTCAGCAACGGCAATGGGTATTGATATTTAACAGTGATTTTATTCAAAAGCCGATAATCAATACATGGTCTCAAAGAGCCGTCTTTTTTTGACACAAAGAAAAAACCGGCTCCTAAGGGAGATGACGATGGACGAATATGTCCCTTTTCCAAGGACTCCTTTATATATTCACGCATAGCAGCATGTTCAGGCACAGACAGATTAAATAAACGACCCTTTGGGTATTTACTACCCGGGATTAAATCTATGGCACAATCGCACTCTCGGTGCGGAGGTAACGAACCAAGCTTGGATTCTTCAAAGACGTCACGATAGTCAGACAGGAACTCAGGAATTTCAGAGGGAATAGATGATGAAATGGAAACCACAGGTACATCCCCATGAGCCCCCTTACATCCCCAGCTCAACACAGACATAGCTTTCCAGTCGAGGACTGGGTTGTGAGATTGCAGCCAAGGCAATCCTAGCACCAAATCATCATGTAGATTATACAGCACCAGAAAGCGAATAATCTCCTGGTGATCCGGATTAATACGCATAGTTACTTGTGTCCAGTATTGTGGTTTATTATTAGCCAATGGGGTGGAGTCAATCCCCTTCAGAGGAATAGGAGTCTCCAAAGGCTCTAAATCATACCCACAGCGTTTGGCAAAGGACCAATCCATAAGACTCAAAGCGGCGCCAGAGTCGACATAGGCGTCCGTGGTAATAGATGACAAAGAGCAAATCAGGGTCACAGATAGAATAAACTTAGACGGTAAGGTGCAAATGGAAACAGATTTACCAAGCTTTTTAGTGCGCTTAGAGCATGCTGATATAACATGAGTAGAATCACCACAATAGAAACACAACCCATTTTTCCGTCTAAAATTCTGCCGCTCGCTTCGGGACAGAATTCTATCACACTGCATACTCTCTGGCGATTTCTCAGTGGACACCGCCAGATGGTGCACTGGTTTGCGCTCCCGCAAACGCCTATCGATCTGAATAGCCATTGTCATGGACTCATTCAGACCCGCAGGCACAGGGAACCCCACCATAACATCCTTAATGGCATCAGAGAGACCCTCTCTGAAAGTCGCCGCCAGGGCGCACTCATTCCACTGAGTAAGCACAGACCATTTACGGAATCTTTGGCAGTAAATTTCCGCTTCATCTTGCCCCTGAGATAGGGACATCAAAGTTTTTTCTGCCTGAAGCTCCAAATGAGGTTCGTCATAAAGCAACCCCAAGGCCAGAAAAAACGCATCCACATTGAGCAACGCAGGATCCCCTGGTGTCAATGAAAAAGCCCAGTCTTGAGGGTCGCCCCGGAGCAAGGAAATCACAATCCTGACCTGCTGTGCAGGATCTCCGGCAGAGCGAGATTTCAGGGACAAAAATAATTTGCAATTATTTCGAAAATTCTGAAACCCAGATCTATTCCCCGAGAAAAATTCCGGCAAAGGAATTCTCGGCTCAGATACAGGTGCATGACAAACAAAATCTTGCAAATTTTGTACCTTCGTGGCGAGATTATTCAAACCTGCAGTTACACTCTGAAGATCCATTGCAAACAGGTGAACACAGAGCCATTCAAAGGAGAGAAAAAAAAAAAAAAAAAAAAAAAAAAATTTCAGCAGACTACTTATTTCTCTCCTTTCTCAGCCAAGGATTTTAACCCTTTAGTGGGCCGGTCAAACTGTCATGATCTCAATGGCAAGAGATCATAGCATCAGCATATATAGGAACTAGCTCTTGGAAGATGGAAACTGAGCTGACCATGAACTAAACCTAACGCACAACTAGCAGTGGCCGGGTAGCATGCCTACGTTGATTCTAGATGCCCAGCACCAGCCGGAGGACTAAATAAAGCTAGCAGAGGAAAATATTAGTCCTAGCTCACCTCTAGAGAAATACCCCGAAAGGAGACAGAGGCCCCCCACATGTATTGGCGGTGAATCAAGATGAAATAACAAACGTAGTATGAAAATAGGTTTAGCAAATTTGAGGTCCACTTACTACATAGCAGAAGACAGAAAGGACACTTTCATGGTCAGCTAAAAACCCTATCAAAACACCATCCAGAAATTACTTTAAAACTCTGGCATTAACTCATAACACCAGAGTGGCAATTCCTGTTCACAAGAGCTTTCCAGACACAGTAACGAAACTACAGCTGTGAACTGGAACAAAAATGCAAAAACAAACATGGACAAGAGTCCAACTTATCTAGTAGTTGTCTAGGAGCAGGAACAAGCACAGAGAGGCTTCTGATAACATTGTTGACCGGCAAGCAACTAACAGAGCAGCAAGGTTATATAGCGACTCCCACATCTTGATGGGAACAGGTGAACAGAGAAGATGAAGACACCAGTTCAATTCCACCAGTAGCCACCGGGGGAGCCCAGAATCCAAATTCACAACATGAGCCCCAACGGGGACAGCAATGACAATGTCTGCAAAACTGTAAAGCATTGCGGAATATGTTAGCGCTATATAAAAATAAAGATTATTATTATTATTATCTGTAGTACGCTCTGTTCTGCTCCCTTATCGCTGTAGTAACTCCGTCCTGCTCCATTATCTCTGTAGTAAGCTTGGTTTTGCTCTCTTATCTCTGTAGTAAGCTCAGTTCTGCTCCATTATCTCTGTAGTAAGCTTGGTTCTGCTCCCTTATCTCTGTAGTAAGCTTTGTTCTACTCCCATGTCTCTGTAGTAAGCTCGGTTCTGCTCCCGTATCTCTGTAGTAAGCTCAGATCTGCTCCCTTATTTCTGTAGTAAGCTCTGTTCTGCTCCCTTATCTCTGTAGTAAACTCCATTCTGCTCCCTTATCTCTGTAGTAAACTCCGTTCTGCTCCCTTATCTCTGTAGTAAGCTCAGTTCTGCTCCCATATCTCTGTAGTAAGCTCAGATCTGCTCCCTTATTTCTGTAGTAAGCTTGGTTCTGCTCCTTTATCTCTGTAGTAAGCTTAGTTCTGCTCCCTTATCTCTGTAGTAAGCTCTGTTCTGCTCCTATGTCTCTGTAGTGAGCTCAGTTCTGCACCCTTATCTCTCTAGTAAACTCCGTTCTGCTCCATTATCTCTGTAGTAAGCTTGGTTCTGCTCCCTTATTTCTGTAGTAAGGTCAGTTCTGCTCCCATATCTCTGTAGTAAGCTCAGTTCTGCTCCCTTATTTCTGAAGTAGTAAGCTGAGTTCCTCTCCAGTATCACTGTAGTATGCTGTGTTCTGCTCCCATGTCTCTGTAGTAAGCTCAGTTCTGCTTCCATATCTCTGTAGTAAGCTCGGTTCTGCTACCATATCTCTAGTAAGCTCATTTCTGCTCCTATATCTCTCTAGTAAGGTCAGTTCTGCTCCCTTATCTACATAGCAATCCATCCTTCTTGTGTCTATGTAATCAGCTTGCTTATGTTACAGTATCTATGTAGGCAGTAAGCTTGGTTCTGTTCCCATATCTATGCAGCAAGCTCCATGCTATTTATATATCTATGTACAAGCCTGATTTTAAAGCCTGTTATCTCTGTTGCTTTAATGCAGCAGCCAGAGATAAGTAGAGCAAAGGTGGGCGACTGCCACTCGAGGGCCACTGCCTGGGTGTGAAAGAATGATGTGTACATATTGTAGGGATTCACTTTCTGGTAGGTATCAGGCCTTAGGTAGCATTCACACAGGCAATGCAGTTTTGGTTCAAACACGTGCAGTTTTTATTGCTTTCCACAGATTCCACAGCACCAAAACAAACTCATTGTCACGAGTGTGTCACGTCCTTCTGGGAGATCTTGGGTTAGTAAATTATTACGTATTGTGAATCGCAGATCTTCCATTTAAGGTACCTTCACACTCAGCAACTTTACAAGGAGAACGACAACGATCCGTGACATTGCAGCGCCCTGGATAGCGATCTCGTTGTGTTTGACACGCAGCAGCGATCTGGATCCCGCTGTGATATCGCTGGTCGGAGCTAGAAGTCCAGAACTTTATTTGGTCGTCAGGTCGGCATGTATCGTCGTGTTTGACAGCAAAAGCAACGATGCCAGCAATGTTTTACATGGAGCTAACGACCTGTGAGAACGATAAGTGAGTCACCGTTACGTCACAGAATCGCTCCTGCATCGTTCTGGAGCTGCTGTGTTTGACGTCTCTACAGCGACCTAAACAGCGACGCTGCAGTGATCGGCTCGTTGTCTATATCGCTGCAGCGTCGCTGAGTGTGACGGTACCTTTAGTCTGTGTGTTTTGTTCCTCATAATAAATAGATTTGATTTCCTTTGGTGCTGAAGAGTTTAACGACCCTTTGTATGCTGGTTAAAGACATGGAGCTCGATCTCACAGCTGCTCCTGACCTGCTCATTTCCTCTCTCTATAAAATCTTGCAAGACCTTCTCTTCCCCACCAGTGAAAGTGTAATTACTGGTTTGCTGGAGTTGCTGTCCTGAAATGGGAGATTGTTGGTGCTGCTGGAAATAGTTGCATGTTGTTTTTGAGTGTATGCTTTCTTCCTTGTCCTATTCCCATTTGGTTTGTACATTCCTATCTTTCCCTATATTTCTGTCTACCTTTGGTGAGTGTTTTGTATGTAAGTTGCTTTTTGTTATCCCTGTTTGTCTTATGTGTTTATAGACTAACATTTCTGTCCCAGGCCTCCTGGGGAAGGTGACTGGGATGGCTTAGGGTATAACAGAAGAACAGTAAGGCTGGTTGCCCAAACCTCCTCACCTTTTGAGGTACCTTTGGGTGCAGCTTGACACTCAAACATAAATCCTTAGCCTTGGCCAGGCGCTAACTAAACAGATCAGATCCTGGCTACTCATATACGACTGAGATAGCCCCAGCAAACAAAACAGCTATTGTACATATTGTCCATAGCAACCACTGATACTTGTGGTTCTCTGCACACAGCCTGTGAAGTCTGTTCTCATAGAGGGATTCAGGCCTGTCTCTCTCTTTAGCTCCAAGACACATCCACTCTGGTCAGCTTCCCTGAGTTGACTTACTAAGGCGAACAGCATAGCCTGGTTATAAGCAAGCTAGACAGGTGATTTAATCAGAGCCTGTAGAGTAGCGTTAGGATTTAACCCTAGTCTACCTGGATTTGCTATGATATGTATACTGTGTGTATATTTTATAAGATCATGTGCAGTTAAAAATATATGTATAATTTTTATTTGCACATTAATTATAGGAATATTATATATCTTTAGTCACACACTATTTGTGGGAATATAATATTTGTATGCAAAATTATGCATTTCTACATTTTTTTTCTTTCCAACTAATATATTGAGGTGTTTGAGGGTCATCAGATATCAGGTGCAGAGAAACGCTGCTGAACACCGTCCACCAGGTATTAGATAAATGATTTATAAATTAGGACACATGATGATACCTGCTGTACTTTGCATCAGACAGTCACCTTTGTGAATGTCCTGTCCCATGTGCAGCAGCATTTCTCTGTGCTTGCTGTCTTATTATGCAGATGAGAGAGGTCCTAATTGAAACCTCTTAAGACTTATTTAAACCTGTCCTTTAAAGGGAATGTGTTGCAATTTTAATTTTTGTACTAACGCCTTCCTGGGAGCTGCGCTCCCGCAAACAGCAATATATGTATGGCGCCGTGATCGCACGGCCTCACGTTGAGCACCACGTCAATCGGGTGTGGGTGTCAGGTCTATATGAGAGCTGACACCCTGCAGCAACGCCCACGATCGGCGTCCACGATGGCCACGGGGTCCTTCAGGGAAGGTGGTGTGTCATTGCTTGCTCAGAGCAGGACCTGAAACACCTCCTTCCCTGCCTGTCAAGCACTGATGTGATGCTCTGCAGTGCAGAAGCATTGCAGAGCATCAGAGCAGCGTTCTAATGCTATACTGTAATGTCCTATCCTAGGACAATGTAAAAAAGTAAAAAAAAATACAAAAAGTTTAAAAATATTGTTATAAAAATCCAGAAAAACAAAAAAAAGAAACAAATATTTTTCCAATAAATACATTCATTTATGTAAATAAAAAATAAACAATAAAAGTGCACATATTTTGTATCGCCGTGTCCGTAACTACCTGCTCAATAAAACTGTCCCACTGGTTAACCCCTTCAGTGAACACTGTAAAAAAATGAAATAAATAATGAGACAAAAAAACAATGTTTTATCATAATACCACCAAACAAAAAGTTCAATAAAACGTGATCAAAAAGATGAATGTAAATAAAAATAGTACCGCTGAAAACATCATCTTGTCCCGCAAAAAAACAAGCTGCCACAGCAGAAAAATATATAAGTTACAGACTAATGCAATGCTAAAATAATTATTTCTTCTATAACATAGTTTTTATTGTGTAAAAGCGTCAAAACCTAAAACACTATATAAATTGGGTATCACTGTAATCATACTGACCCGAAGAATAAAGCTGCCTTACCAATTTTACCACATGCGGAATGGTTTAAAAAAAAAAGAAGCAATTCCTGATTTGCTGGGGTTGGATCATTCTGTCTCCCAAAAATTGGAAAAGAAAGCGATCAAAAAAATTGTGCCCGAAAATGGTACCAATAAAAACGTCAACTAATCCTGCAAAAAATAAGCCATCACATGACTCTGTCAGATGAAATGTGGAAAAATTATAGCTTTCTAAATATTGTGATGCAAAATCTAGTTTGCGCAATAAAAAGCGTTTTATAGTGTGTGTCAGCAGCCAAACTAAAAAACCCGATATAAATCTGGTATTGCTGTAATCGCACTGACCTGAAGAATATAGTCGCCTTATCACTTATACTGCATGAGGAACAGTGTAAAAAATAAATAAAACCAATTCTTCACATGCTGTTGATTTTTTCATTCTGCCTCCCAAAGATCGCAGTAAGGCTCGGCGCACATTTATCCTGCGAACTATGCTGGGCGCTTACAATCTCTGAAATACGTGATTCAGACAATCACCGGTGGAAAATTCCCTATAATGAAGCAGATAGAGGCACTGTGGATGCCATAGGACCTCTGATCCAGCGGTGTCTGTCTTTTTAGGATTCCATAAAAGTGACATCGACCACAGTTTTCTGCATTTCTGAAAAGGACAGAGGACTGGTTGAAAAGGACAATGCTGAACAGAGGCCAGATGGAGTCCACAGTAACTCTGCTGCCTCATTATAGTAAATGGATCTATCGGGGGTTTCATCTGTCATGTCACTCAGAGGTTTAGATGGAAACCTCGATGTAAGTGCTCGGTGAAGTGCGCCGCATAAATGTGATCATAAATGTTATGTAAAATGTTCCCAATAAAAGTTTCAACTCAATCCACAAAAAAAGCAAGCCCTCACTCAGGTCCATCGTCTGTATCGGATCATCGGAAATCGGACACCGTTCTCTCTTGGTTCTCCTCCTATCTCTCTGACCGATCCTTCACTGTATGTTTTGCTGGTTCCTCCTCCTCTCCCCTTCCCCTTACTGTTGGGGTTCCTCAAGGATCAGTCCTAGGCCCCCTCCTCTTCTCTTTTTATACTGCCCCTATTGGACAAACAATCAGTAGATTTGGTTTCCAGTACCATCTCTATGCTGACGACACCCAATTATACACCTCTTCTCCTGCTTTCACTCTGACCTTCTTAGAAAACACCAGTGATTGTCTTACCGCTGTCTCTAACATCATGTCCTCCCTCTATCTGAAACTGAACCTGTCAAAAACTGAACTCCTCGTGTTCTCTCCCTCTACTAACCTACCTTTGCCTGACATTGCCATCTCCGTGTGCGGTTCCACCATTACTCCCAAGCAACATGCCCACTTCCTTGGGGTCATCCTTGATTCCGAGCTTTCATTCACCCCCCACATCCGATCACTGGCTCGCTCTTCTTATCTGCATCTCAAAAATATTTCTAGAATTCGCCCTTTTCTTACTTTCGACTCACTCTGCAAAAACTCTTACTGTCTCACTTATTCATTCTCGTCTGGACTATTGTAACTCTCTACTAATCGGCCTCCCTCTTACAAAACTCTCCCCACTCCAATCTGTCCTGAATGCTGCTGCCAGGATCATATTCCTCACCAACCGTTACACCGATGCCTCTACCTTGTGCCAGTCATTACACTGGCTACTCATCCACTCCAGAATCCAGTACAAAACTACTACCCTCATCCACAAAGCACTCCATGGCTCAGCACCACCCTACATCTCCTCTCTGGTCTCAGTCTACCACCCTACCCGTGCCCTCCGCTCCGCTAATGACCTCAGGTTAGCATCCTCAATAATCAGAACCTCCCATTCACGTTTCCAAGACTTTACACGTGCTGCGCCGATTCTTTGGAATGCACTACCTAGGTTAATATGATTAATCCCCAATCCCCACAGTTTTAAGCGTGCCCTAAAAACTCATTTGTTCAGACTGGCCTACCGCCTCAACGCATTAACCTAACTATCCCTGTGTGGCCTATTAAAAAAAAGAAAAAAAACAATCAGGTTCCTCGCATCATGTTCTCATACACTTTATGCAGTTAATAGCACTCTGTGTCTGTACTGCTATATACTTAGGCAGTTAACTGGTTCATGCAGCTTTACATGAACACCCGAGCCTTATACTATGGCTGGTCCAAATAACTAAAGCAATTGTTACCATCCACCTCTCGTGTCTCCCCTTTTCCTCATAGTTTGTAAGCTTGCGAGCAGGGCCCTCATTCCTCCTGGTATCTGTTTTGTACTGTGATTTCTGTTATGCTGTAATGTCTACAGGGGCGGACACAGACGATTTGGGGCCCCTGTGCAAGAAATGTGTTTGGGCCCCCCTCCTTTTATGGCTACCAATGTACAGATATATACATACTATATTTTTCGGATTATAGGACGCTCCGGATTATAAGACACACCCCAAATTTTGAGGAGAAAAACAGGAAAAAAAAATTTTCTTAATAAAATCGTGGTGCTTCTAAGGGTATGTGTCCACGTTCAGTTTTGCTTCAGGCTTTGGTCAGGATTTTATGCAGGTAAAATCCTGACCAAAACTGCACCTGAGGTCACTGGCAGGTCACCTGCGGTGTTCCTGTGTGTTTTGCTCATAGTAGCAACATGCTGCGTTTTGAAAAAACGCACCGCATGTGCGTTTTCGCAGCAAAAACGCATGCGTTTTTTAACGCATAGTGGAGTCGGGATTTCATTAAATCCCCTCCACTATGCTGTAACATCTGGACGCTGCGTTTTTGACGCTGCGGAACAACGCTGCCTGAACGTTTCCTGAACGTGGACACATACCCTTAGGGTATGTGTCCACGTTCAGGATTGCATCAGGATTTGGTCAAGATTTTATGCAAGTAAAATCCTGATCAAATCTGCACCTGAGGTCACTGGCAGGTCACCTGCGCTGTCCTTGCGTTCTTTCTGCACTGTAAGGGTATGTGTCCACGTTCAGGATTGCATCAGGATTTGGTCAGTATTTTACCTCAGTATCTGTAAGCTAAAAACCAGGAGTGGGTGATAAATGCAGAAGTGGTGCATATGTTTCTATTATACTTTTCCTCTAGTTATTCCACTCCTGGTTTTGGCTTACAAATACTGATGTAAAATCCTGACCAAATCCTGATGCAATCCTGAACGTGGACACATACCCTAAGGACATGCTACGTTTTGAAAAAACGCTCCGCATGTCCGTTTCCGCGGGTCTGCCGCATGCGTTTTTTTCTGCATAGTGGAGACGGGATTTCATTAAATCCCCTCCACTATGCTGTAACATCTGGACGCTGCGTTTTTGACGCTGCGGCAAAAACGCAGCGTTTCCTGAACGTGGAAACATACCCTTATAATCCATGCGTCTTATTGCTTACTCGGGGTAGTAGCTGTGGTGAAACGGGGTCCCGGGGTCGCTGCTGGAGGAGGCAGGAGTGGGGTGACGCTGCAGGCCGCAGGCTGGGATGAGGGGGTGTTCCGATGTGGGTGCGCTACAGCAGGTGTCCGGTGCTGCTGCAGGTGTCCGGTGGTGCTGCTGCGGGTGTCTCCGGTGCTGCAGGTGTCTGGCGGTGCTGCTGCGGGTGATCTCCATCTGTGCATGCGCCGCCCCCAGTGCCATTTTCCTGGAGTCCACCGCACAGGAAACCATGGAACTGCGGGGGGCTCTGGCCTTTCACAAAATGTCGACAGAGCCCCCTGCAGCAATGGAGACACCCGCCGCAGCAACGGGCAGCATCGCCAGACACCCTCGCAGCCGGACACCCCTGTAGCACCGCCGGACACCCCCTCATCCCAGCCAGCGGCAAAGGTACCGGTAAGGTATATATGGAGCGCCCCCACACCGCCGCAGGGCCGAGGGGTACCCGGAGCCGGGCCTCTAGGTCTCAGTCCTGGGGTTGTCACGGTGGCTAGACCCGGTCCGTGGCCCTGTCTGTCAGTGGGGGACGTCCGGTGCAATAGGTGGGGTTAATGGTGCAGGTCGCGGTAAATAACGAGGACACCAGATTGCAGTCTCTTTACCTCTTTACTGAAGATGTGGGAGACCTCAGTCCAGAGCGCTGTTAACTGGGTTTTCAGAGACCGGCCGGTCCAACGACACATCAGGAGCTCTCTTTACAGGTGGGAATCAGTATCTACCTTCTAGCGCTGTGTGTTGTAGTTCTTCCCTGCTGAGCTCCCGGGATAGTCCTCACAACTGTTTCTTTCTGTCTCTACTGTTCTTTTTCCGTCCCCCAGGTGATATGGTAGGACGCACCCGTATGACGGGGTAGGCCTGGAGTTCTTCCGGGACTCTAGAGTCGCCCCTCTCCCGCAGCTGCCTTCGTTGTCTGCTTAGGTGTTAAGTGAGACAGCCAACCTGTAGTTAGCTGTCCTGCCGTGGTTTGCAATGTACTTAAAGTCTCTTACTTGCTCGGCGTTCCGGCCACCGACTGTTGCGCCTCAGAAGGATGTTGCCTCGGTCTAACAGCAAGACCCCTTCTGGTATTTCTCCTTTTCTGTATTCCCGTTGTTTACTGGTTAGTTCTGCTCTGAGGAGTCTGCCAGGATCCCATCCCTGACAGGTCCTCTCACTAGCTCTTCCCAGCTACTTCTCCCTGTCTTCCTGTCCAACCCCCAGTTTTACCAGAGTTGTGAGGAGTGGCCTACTAGATAGGACCACCCCCCCTGGTGGCCGGAGTGTGAAGTGTGGTGTGAGTGTACCTGATCAGAGAAACTCCTTAGTGCAATCAGACGTACCATAGCTCCCCGTAGTGGCGGAGCCACAGTACTGCAACAACCAGGACTCTGGGGTGCTGCTTTCCCCCCCGGTTAAATCCAGTACTCCGGGACTGGGAAAACAAGAACAATAATACATGTTAACAGAAAACACACAAATTTTTGAAATAGCATAACAATTGAACATAACAATGCTTCCCTTTACAGGAGGTGAGGATTCTTGAACGTTGCAAAAGTTAGGTCATGCACAGTTTATGACTCTCAGTTCAGTGGTTGAAACAGCGGGGACCCCGGGTAAACAAAGGGGCCCCCTTTTTGAAAGTTTTTGAGCAATTCACCGTCCATTACTCTATTGTCCATTTAAAACCCTGTAACAAAAAGATATATATACAAACATTTTCAATTAAATAGCGGCCCTTATTAATACTTCCAAGGTTTGTAGCGGAGGGGAGTTTGATTTTGAGTGCTGCGTGTGGACCTTCGCAGCGCAGGGGTTGCTATTGGCCTAACAGGGCCCGCTATTCTTGCTACCGCTGGTGTAGTGCACTGTCTTCTAGCTACACTTCTAGTGAGTCTGGGTAGCACTGGCAGGTTAGGGCTCTCAGAGCTGCTGCTATCAACAGTGGGTACAGCAGATTCACCGATAGCAGAGGGAGGATTTGCCGGTTCAACGGTTGGCATGGCTTCATCAGGTAAGGCTTGTTGAGGTAGTGGGGCCGGATGATCTGGTACCTCCATCGTTTCTGGCGGGTCCGGCTGTGGAAACATTAGGACAGGTACCACGAGGGCTTGGTTTATCTGAGTCCAGGACTGGGGAAAGTCACCAAGGACAGTATGGAACACCTTCTCCTTTTCTACCGGCGGGGAGATTTCTGGGGCCGTGCCCCCCTCTTTCAACTTATCGGGGCAGACCTTAAGGTGATCCCTGGATACCGCTGCCAAGGTCTCCCCTCTGTCCTTGCTGATGAGACAGACCTTAGTGTTGTCGAAGTCGGATGGCAAGATGGTATACGGTTCCGCTTCCCATTGGTCATCGAGCTTGTGTAACCTCCTCTTTCGTTTAAGCACTTGCTCACCAGGTGACAGGGGAGTCGCAGGAGCATGTTGATTGTAGTCCCTTTCTTGTTTCTGCCTGGCCTGGGCGAGACTTCTCTCTACACACTCCTGTATTTCGCGGTACCTTCGCTGCCTTTCTGCATCCCAATCTGCATCCGGCGAGGTATCTTCGGGTACTAGGACCCCCATGTCCAGATCAACGGGTAACCGACTAGATCTTCCTCGCATCAGGTACGCTGGAGTACAGTTGGTGGAACTTACGGGGATGTGATTGTACATATCCACTAAGTCAGGCAACTTTGTCGGCCACAGGTTCCGTTCCTCCACCGGTAAGGTCTTCAATAAATCAATTACTACCCGGTTCATCTTCTCGCACATCCCGTTGGTTTGAGGGTGGTACGGTGTAGTCCTGATCTTCTTACACCCGTACAACTGGCAGAATTCTTGGAACACTTCCGCTTCGAATGCAGGCCCCTGATCGGTCAGTACTTTCTCTGGGTAGCCATGGGGCCTACAAAAGTGCTGCTGGAAGGCCCTGGCGGCAGTCCTAGCTGTTAGATCCTTGACAGGCACAACCACCAAAAACCTGGAGTAGTGGTCCACGATGGTAAGGGCGTAGATATAGCCCGACCGGCTAGGCGTCAGCTTCACATGGTCCAGCGCGACCAGCTCGAGCGGCCGTTTGGTGATGATAGGCCGCAGGGGAGCCCGTTGACTGTCACGGTCCTTCCTGCGCAGACTACATGGACCACACTCCCGACACCACTTCTCAATGGTTCTCTTCATGCCAATCCAATAGAACCTCCCTCGGAGCAGCTTCTCCAGCTTCTTCCATCCGAAGTGTCCGGCTCCATCATGGTAGGCTCCCAGAATCATGGGCGCATCTCGCCTTGGCACCACTATCTGCCACACCAATTCATGAGTACGTGGGTCGATGCTCCTCCTGCACAACTTGCCATCATGGATAAACAGTTTGCTTCTCCCCTTCCACAGCTGTTGGGTCTCTTGTGGATCATCTGGGCCAGGGTGCAAGCCAGCCTGCGTCAAGAGTTCCTTCACCTGACGGACCGCGGGGTCACTATCCTGGGTTTCTGCCCATCCGTGGTGGGGCAGGGGATTCAGCGTGGCATCCGGTTGGTTCTTGTGCCTGTTCTTCACATGGTGAGAGTTCTGAGTGGCTTTGGGGCGATGGAAGGCAGGCAGCTCCACTTCTTCAAGTGCCTCCGGGTCTTCTCCCACTTCTGGTAAATTGGGCATTCGGGACAGAGCATCGGCATTGGCATTCTGGTGCCCTGCCCGATATTTGATGGTGAAATCATAGTTGGACAGCCGGGCCATCCACCGCTGTTCCAAAGCCCCGAGTTTGGCAGTATCCAGATGCGTTAGCGGATTGTTGTCCGTGAAGACGGTGAATTTCACAGAGGCCAGATAGTGCTTAAACCTCTCTGTCACCGCCCAGACGAGGGCAAGGAATTCCAGTTTGAAGGAACTGTAGTTGTCAGGGTTCCTTTCCGTGGGACGGAGTTTCCTGCTGGCGTAAGCAATCACTCTTTCCTTGCCTTTCTGGACTTGAGACAGCACGGCTCCTAATCCCACATTACTGGCATCTGTGTACAGCACAAACGGTTGGTCGTATTCGGGGTAAGCCAGTACCTCTTCCCCCGTCAGCGCCGACTTCAAGCAGGTGAAGGATTCTTCCAGCTCCCCGTTCCAGTCAAAGGGGGTGTTCTTTCCCCTGGTCTTCTTTGGTTGGCCCACCAACAGGTTTTGCAAGGGTGCGGCCTTTTTGGTGAAGTCTTTAATGAACCTCCGGTAATAGCCTACCAGCCCGAGGAACTGCCGGACTTCGTGGAGGTCACTGGGCTTTGGCCAGTCCTTGATCACTGTGACCTTGTCAGGGTCTGGGGCCACTCCTTCAGCGCTCACCACATGGCCCAGGTACTGCACTTTAGGTTTCAGCAGATGACACTTGGACGGTTTCACTTTTAGGCCGAAGTTGGACAAGGCTTCAAACACCTCGGCCAGGTGCTTCAGATGGTCTTCGTAGGTTTTAGAGAAGACTATGACGTCATCCAGATATAGCAGCACGGTTTCAAAGTTCAGGTGTCCCAGGCAGCTCTCCATCATCCTCTGGAACGTTCCGGGAGCATTGCACAATCCGAAGGGCATGTAGTTGAACTCACAGAGGCCCATTGGCGTCGTGAAGGCCGTCTTCTCTTTGTCCGCCTCCGCCACAGGAACCTGCCAGTACCCACTGGTGAGATCTAAGGTAGAGAAATAGTTAGCAGATTTTAAGGCAGCCAGAGACTCCTCTATCCTGGGCAGTGGGTATGCGTCCTTATGTGTAATGCGATTCAACTGTCTGTAGTCAACACACATCCTCATTGTACCATCTTTCTTTTTAACAAGGACTAACGGAGCCGCCCAGGGGCTACAGCTGTCTCTCACCACCCCAGCCTCCTTCATTTCTCGCAACATGTCCTTGGCACACTGGTAATGAGCTGGGGGTACAGGGCGATATCTCTCTTTTATGGGTCGGTGATCTCCTGTGGGGATGTGATGTTGGATCCCTTTCACCTGCCCAAAATCTGAGGGGTGTTTGCTGAATACCTGCTCGTACTCGTGTACCACTCTGTAAGCCCCCTGTATTTGATGAGATGGGGTAGAGTCAGTGCCCACATGCAATTCCCGACACCAGTCTTTCAAGTGCTCGGCAGAACCTTTGTTCTCCGCCACGTTTGACGGGACCAAGGGTTCAGGTGTCTGTATTACACTATTATTGACAGTGAACAGTTTGGCGAGCGTGGTATACTTGGTTAGGTGGACCTCTTCCTCCCCACAATTGAGGACACGTACGGGCACTCTCCCCTGTCGGACGTCGACCACCCCCCGGGCTGTCAGAACAGTAGGCCTATTGTCTGAATATACAGGTTCCACCAAGGCCTGGTAGTCCTTACCCCTGAGGCCTATGGCTGCTCGACACCATATTAACATTTCACTTTTGGGGGGTATCGCGATGGGGTTTGAATCACTCACAGTGACACGACCAATCTCACCACCAGTCAGCTCTACCTGTTGTCTCTGCATCAGAGCTCTGATTTCCTTCTGCAGGGCACGTTGCTCACTGTGGCCAAAGGTTTCTGCCACCTGTTGCAACAAAACAATCACTTCTGCAAGACAATTTTCTATAACATTAGTACCAAGAGTCATCATGGGATTACATTCTCGACGATCAATATCTACAATCACAATCCCTTGGGCTTTCAATTCCACCCGCCCCACTTTGATGGTGACCTCCTTATACCCCACCTGTGGCAACGGCTGACCATTACTGGCGATTATGGTGAAATCATCGTCAGGGCCACGAGTAATATCAGCGTCCTCCCAATACCGTTTGTAGAGCACGTAAGGTATAGTTGCAGCGCCCCAGAGTCCTGGTCGTTGCAGTACTGTGGCTCCGCCACTAAGGGGAGCCATGGTGCGTTCGATGGCACTGAAGGAGTTCCTCCAATCAGGTATCACAGACACCAATATGTTTCACAGCTGGGCCTCCGGGGGGAGCTAAGGGTGCTATTCATTAGGCCACTCCCCACCATAGTGGGTAAACTGGGGGTCAGGCAGGAAGTTAGTAGAGAAAGCTGACTGGATCGAATGAAGCAACACCTAGTGAGAGAGGGTGTTGTGGAGGAAGAGACAGTAGGGTCTCTGCCAGGGGTGGGATCCTGGCAGAGGCTTGGCATTGAAAGAACGTAACGGGACCGTGCCTGCTCAGAATAGCGGCGGTGCCCTAAGAAAGGATTGGAAGCGAGATAGATTGTGCTGAGTGAGAAACGAGATCAAGCAGAAGGAGAATACCAGCAGGGGTTTTGTTGAAAGAGGCAGCACCTTGCTGAGGCGCATTACCGGTGGCCGGAACGCCGAGGGAGTGGAATAATATACAGCTTTAAGCCATACTCCAAACAGCGGCAGGACAGTCAGTCTCAGGCGGGCTGTCTACCACATATCACCTATGAAGTCTTGGGGGGCAATTGCGGGAGAGGGGCGTCTCTAGGGTCCCGGAAGAACTCCAGGCCTACCTGACAAACGGGTGCCGTTCTTACTGTAACTTCAGGAAGGGACGGAAGATTAGCAGAAGATCAGTTAATCGAGTTGTGAGGGAACTTAAGAAACAGACACAACAGTTGTGGGGTACTTTCCGTAAGCACAGCAGGGAAGGACTACAACACAAAGCGCTAAGAAGGAAGGCACTGATTTCCACCTGTGAGGAGAACTCTGGAGGTGCCATTGGACCGGCCGGACTTGCGCAGCCTGGTGGGCCGGATTCCGGACTGAGGACCGAGAGATCTCCAGTAAAGAGGTAGAGACTGCAACCTGGTGTCCTCGTTATTTACCGCGACCTGCACCCCACAACTGCACCGCTACACCACCGTTAACAGCACCTATTTACAACGGACGTCCCCCACTGACAGACAGGGCCACGGACCGGGTCTAGCCACCGTGACAACCCCAGGACTGAGATCCCAGAGGCCCGGCTCCGGGTACCCCTCGGCCCTGCGGCGGTGTGGGGGCGCTCCGCAACTTGGCGTCACGAACAGGATCTACTTAAGCCTGAAGAATCAGGTCATGTGTGCCTAGAGACTGTGATTTGTTGTGCATGAACTGTAACTTTATTGAAAAGACTGTGTTGTGCCATTTGCCGCCAAAATCCGCCGCCATTGCAGCGCTGAGGGGAGCGCGGGAAGAGAGGAGGGGCGTGGAGTGGGCGTAGACAAGTTGGAGAGCGCGAACAACAATGGCCGCCCAGTCTAAATACTTCTGCACGGTGAGGACGTGTCCGTCAGCAGCAGAGATCCGCCTCCTAATTCTTAATGGGGGGCGGAGGCAGAGAAAACGAAACCGCTCCCGAAGGAGAGAGCGGGAAAAAGACCAGGAAGTGACCCGCGTGGAGGACGCTATGGCCAGCAGCTCCGAACCCGACAGTGGGGTTGAAGTGGAAGTCTCCCCCGACTACCCGGATGAGCCCAGTAGCCCGTCCTCCGTGGATAACACCAGATTCCTGAGAGCTGAGATGGAGGACTTATATAACCAGCTCCTCCAACTGAATGTGAGAGTCCAGGCTCCGCACCCGGTGGAGCCGGTAGAGGGTTCCCGGACATCGGAGTTCTCACCGGAAGAACCAGCGGGACCTGCTACGGAAAGTGAACTCGTACCAGTTGGTGAGTCCGCCGATCCTGCCCCGCCAGCCGAGGGTGTGTTAGTGGGTCCTGTAGCGGCACCACCTCTCCCGGGAACCCACCGACTCCAACGCCTGCTACCATGGGAGGAAGCCACGGGCATGGAACACCGTATGCGAGCCCCAATCACCCCTACTCCCTTGCTGTGTGAGGTCCACGCGGAGCGCACGGTGTGCCGCTGGGTGAACCCCGGATCCAATCTTATGGGGTTCCCCGGGGTGGAGACCCAGAAGGGGGAGATGGTACAGGCCCTAAGCTGGGAGGAATACCAAATCCAGCTAGAACATCGGTGGCGAGAGGAGGAGAAAGTACATCAGGCTGGGCGGGAGGCCCACCATCAAAAGGATTTGGCGGTCAAGGATCGGGCCCGCAAGGACCCCACCACTCACCAGGCCCCGCGCAGGCAGGGCATCGTCACCACCTTTAAGCTCCAAGGAGGCTGGGGCTTTATTAAGGAACCGGGGCTATATGCGGAGATCTTTGTCAACCGACGGGATGTTGAGTCACACCTTAGAGAGGGCCACCCCGATCGGGACCTCTACCCGGGGGATAGCGTTACTTACATCCGGCATTTTGGGGAAAAGGGATGGTTTGCTCTGAACGTCTACAAGAAAGAGAAACCAGCCCCTGTAGCCAAGGTGCCACCGTGTGATCGATCCGTAACCACCCCGGTCGGCCCCACCTGTCTGATCACAAAACCTGCGATCTGCCGCATGACCCCCGCAACCACCGTAGTGGTCAAGGAAGTGCCTTTCCAAGTGACCAATGTTCCTGATGTACCAGCGCAGAAAGACGTGGGAACGCAGACCCTCATCACCGCACACGATCTGGTTGTGCAACAGACCCGCACCCATGGGGTGTACCTGGCCGCGGGAGTGAATCTGGAACCTGACCTGCCTGTATTGCAGGGGTTCCCCCGCCAGGTGGCGCCTTGTGGGGGATTCTGAATTGAATGCTCTTTTATGAAAATGTAAATAGTTACTGTTTGTTCTTTAAGTTGCTGCTAAACCCGTCCAGGGTAAACTTTAAAAAGGTGACCCCTTTGTTGACCCGGGGTCACTATTGTTGTTTTCTTGAAGTTTTGCACAAAGTTTCACAAACTGCGAAATCATGGACTGTGCATGATTTGAACTTTCTTGTAAATAGTTTGCACCTTCTTAAAGGTGCTTCCTACTGGTTTTGTTTAAAGACATTTTGCGAAGATACCATTCCGGAGCCTTTGCATGGACTGGTAGGCTGAGAAGAAGAGCTACCTCAGAAAGACTTGATCTCCTCTTAAAGGGGAGGTTAGAATTGAACTTGAAAGTGATACTGTTTTAGAACAGTAATGTCGAGATAATGCTTTGAAGAAAATGTAACTGTTTTTCATGGAAAAGTTATGTGTGTTTAATTTGTTTAAAATGTGAAACCTAGATAATGTTCTTTGAAGAGAAAGATGCAGAAAGCCCGTAGGGGTAGATGTAGAGTTCCGTTTAACTGAAAGTAAAGAAGTAATAACGAAGGTGAGGATAGAAGGTAAACCCTGCGTCCCCATAGAAAGTTAGTTCGTTACTAAGGACAGAAAGTAGACCCGTAGGGGTTAGTGAGTGAGTCCTTATAGGAGCCAAGCAGAGTGGGCTCCATGCTCTCAAATTAAAAGGAATGTTATGTCTATACTATGTATAGTAGAGAAAGGCAGTAGGCCCTGGCTGAACAGGGCGGTCCTGTAAAAGAAAGGAGAGGCAGTAGGTCTGGTGCCATAGGGACAGGCGGTCCTGCAGGTTCAAAGTAGGAGAATGTGAAGTTACCTTGCCCTGTAATGTGATTATAGGAAGGCCTTTGATAAACTAAGAGTGTATGTTTCTTAAAGGCAATGTTAATTTATTGTTCCAGCATTTGCACTTAGTAGAATACCCGGTTGGGTAATGAGAGTTAATTGTAGCCTGTTGCTATGATATTTGATTATGTTTTGTAACGTTAAAGTGTCCTCACCTCCCATAAAGGGAAGCCTGTTCAAGTATGCTTATTGTTTTGCACTCAACAAATTTGTATGTCTTTTTGCTAACCTGTATTGTTGTTTTCTTCCCAGTCCCGGAGTACTGTGTTTAACCAGGGGGGAGTGCAGCGCCCCAGAGTCCTGGTCGTTGCAGTACTGTGGCTCCGCCACTAAGGGGAGCCATGGTGCGTTCGATGGCACTGAAGGAGTTCCTCCAATCAGGTATCACAGACACCAATATGTTTCACAGCTGGGCCTCCGGGGGGAGCTAAGGGTGCTATTCATTAGGCCACTCCCCACCATAGTGGGTAAACTGGGGGTCAGGCAGGAAGTTAGTAGAGAAAGCTGACTGGATCGAACGAAGCAACACCTAGTGAGAGAGGGTGTTGTGGAGGAAGAGACAGTAGGGTCTCTGCCAGGGGTGGGATCCTGGCAGAGGCTTGGCATTGAAAGAACGTAACGGGACCGTGCCTGCTCAGAATAGCGGCGGTGCCCTAAGAAAGGATTGGAAGCGAGATAGATTGTGCTGAGTGAGAAACGAGATCAAGCAGAAGGAGAATACCAGCAGGGGTTTTGTTGAAAGAGGCAGCACCTTGCTGAGGCGCATTACCGGTGGCCGGAACGCCGAGGGAGTGGAATAATATACAGCTTTAAGCCATACTCCAAACAGCGGCAGGACAGTCAGTCTCAGGCGGGCTGTCTACCACATATCACCTATGAAGTCTTGGGGGGCAATTGCGGGAGAGGGGCGTCTCTAGGGTCCCGGAAGAACTCCAGGCCTACCTGACAAACGGGTGCCGTTCTTACTGTGAGGGAACTTAAGAAACAGACACAACAGTTGTGGGGTACTTTCCGTAAGCACAGCAGGGAAGGACTACAACACAAAGCGCTAAGAAGGAAGGCACTGATTTCCACCTGTGAGGAGAACTCTGGAGGTGCCATTGGACTGGCCGGACTTGCGCAGCCTGGTGGGCCGGATTCCGGACTGAGGACCGAGAGATCTCCAGTAAAGAGGTAAAGAGACTGCAACCTGGTGTCCTCGTTATTTACCGCGACCTGCACCCCACAACTGCACCGCTACACCACCGTTAACAGCACCTATTTACAACGGACGTCCCCCACTGACAGACAGGGCCACGGACCGGGTCTAGCCACCGTGACAACCCCAGGACTGAGATCCCAGAGGCCCGGCTCCGGGTACCCCTCGGCCCTGCGGCGGTGTGGGGGCGCTCCGCATAGTCGTCACCTGAGAACCGGTGTCCAGCAAAGCATTCAAGGGGATTCCATCAATCACTACAGGGAGAACTGGTCGTCCTCCAATATACTTGGTTCTCCAATGCCGCGGGCCTGACCGTCCTACTCCTGGGGGTTGGCCCTTTGCCCCAGGGGTTGCTCGTTTAAAGGACAGTACCTTGCAAGATGGCCCACCTGGTGACAGCGGCGGCAGATGGGTCGTCCATCCGGGTGGAAGCGATCGTCGGGCCGGCTCCTAGTCGGCGGAGTCCTCCTCTGTCGCATCCAAGGGACATCCTCCGGACTGGAAGCCAACTGGATCTTCTCTTTGGGGGCCTCCTGTAGGGACTGCACCGTCCGGGCCAGGGCAGCAACGCTCTTGGTTAGCTCTTGCATTTGGAGACGGAGTCCTGCAGGGGAGTCGTCCTCGAAGCTCTGGGCGTCGGCCTCCGCGGCAACTGGGGTATCCGATGCCACCTCCTGGTGGTATGTGAGAGCGGGGCGCCTGGGTGGTATTGCGCGGCTGGGCTGTCGCTCCTGCAATTTATATACCAAAAGAACCAGAGTATATAATTCACCACCACAAAATCTTTAAAAAGTCACTTTTTATTAATATATTTCATATCACAAACAGTATAACAAAAATTTATATAATAAAGGAGAACAACAATTGAGCACTCAAAGGGGGGATCACTGCTCCATTAATCTGACTTGGTGTAGCATGTGTCCGTATATTTGGGGAAGGATATCATTATAATTGGTGTTATAAAATTAAAAGTCAGATTTGTATCACAAACTGATTTAGCACCACATAGTCACCGATAACATACACAAACTCCCGACATCATTGCTTACCCATTGTAGGTCCAATTGGAACACGTGGTCCACCCTAAGACCCCTGACGCGCGTTTCGCGTTTAGATGGCTTTCTCAAAGGGGATATAAGAAAGCCATCTAAACGCGAAACGCGCGTCAGGGGTCTTAGGGTGGACCACGTGTTCCAATTGGACCTACAATGGGTAAGCAATGATGTCGGGAGTTTGTGTATGTTATCGGTGACTATGTGGTGCTAAATCAGTTTGTGATACAAATCTGACTTTTAAATTTATAACACCAATTATAATGATATCCTTCCCCAAATATACGGACACATGCTACACCAAGTCAGATTAATGGAGCAGTGATCCCCCCTTTGAGTGCTCAATTGTTGTTCTCCTTTATTATATAAATTTTTGTTATACTGTTTGTGATATGAAATATATTAATAAAAAGTGACTTTTTAAAGATTTTGTGGTGGTGAATTATATACTCTGGTTCTTTTGGTATATAATCTGATTTTTGAGTATTTCACCTGGCGATGTGCCAATTTGTCATATGGGAAAGGTTTTAAAACATTTACCTTTGGCCCTTGTGAATATGCAGTGCTGGATTGCCTTTGTTTGTATGTCGCTCCTGCAATGCCTGGATAGCTTTATCTTTAAACTGCGCAAAAGTCAAGTCTGGATTTTGCATGGCCAGGAAGTGCAATTGGCTCCGCTGGTGACTGCACAGGAGCCCCTCAATGAACCGCTTCTTCAGGATTTTATCCTCATCCTGCATGCTGCCGGGGTCACTCTGCTTAATGGCCCGCATCGCTTCCTGGAGATTAAGGGCATAGTCCCGTAAGCTATCCTGTGACCTTTGTTTGCATCCATAAAAAGTCAGTTTAATTTCTGTAGCAGTGCGAGTATCAAAGGTGGCTTTAAGCTTGGCAAAAATCTGTTGTGCAGTTCCTTTATCCTCAGCGGGCCAGGATTTCAATTCTCTCAGAGCCGCCCCAAAGAGTTGGCCGGTTATCATATGGACCTTCTGAGGCTCGGTTAGGGGATAGAACTCGAGCAGGCTGCAGAGCCCTTCCTTAAAGTCAGTGAACGTATGCGCCTCCCCAGAGTATCGTGGGAGCCAGGCCGCTCCGGGCAGGTAGGGCATGGAGAAGGGCATTATGGCTTTTGCATTAGCGGCAGTGTCCGACTGGCTGATGGGGGCAGCGGGTTCTGCGGCAGCCAGTGGTGGTATTAGGGCCACGGCTTCGCCCGCTGCGGGGACCGGAGCTGCCCCTGCGTCCGCGGCTGCGACCGCCACCTCCTCTCCTCCCGACTCGGACATGGCCGTCCCTTCCTCCCACTAACCTGCTGGAGGTCGGAGTTCCTCTTCCGGGATTGGCGTCTCACCGCGCTTTCCGTCCCGCGCTTCTTTTGGCTGATCCCGCCCACGTAGCTAAGGCTCCTCCCTCCGCGCGCGGCAATGGCGAATTTTGGCGGTAACTTTCCGCGGCAAGCAGTAGCACACAGTTCTCTCAATAAAGTACAGTCCAAGCACAACAAATCACAGTTCCAAGGCACACATGACCTGATTCCTCAGGCTTAAGTAGATCCTGTTCGTGACGCCAAGTTGGAGCGCCCCCACACCGCCGCAGGGCCGAGGGGTACCCGGAGCCGGGCCTCTAGGTCTCAGTCCTGGGGTTGTCACGGTGGCTAGACCCGGTCCGTGGCCCTGTCTGTCAGTGGGGGACGTCCGGTGCAATAGGTGGGGTTAATGGTGCAGGTCGCGGTAAATAACGAGGACACCAGATTGCAGTCTCTTTACCTCTTTACTGAAGATGTGGGAGACCTCAGTCCAGAGCGCTGTTAACTGGGTTTTCAGAGACCGGCCGGTCCAACGACACATCAGGAGCTCTCTTTACAGGTGGGAATCAGTATCTACCTTCTAGCGCTGTGTGTTGTAGTTCTTCCCTGCTGAGCTCCCGGGATAGTCCTCACAACTGTTTCTTTCTGTCTCTACTGTTCTTTTTCCGTCCCCCAGGTGATATGGTAGGACGCACCCGTATGACGGGGTAGGCCTGGAGTTCTTCCGGGACTCTAGAGTCGCCCCTCTCCCGCAGCTGCCTCCGTTGTCTGCTTAGGTGTTAAGTGAGACAGCCAACCTGTAGTTAGCTGTCCTGCCGTGGTTTGCAATGTACTTAAAGTCTCTTACTTGCTCGGCGTTCCGGCCACCGACTGTTGCGCCTCAGAAGGATGTTGCCTCGGTCTAACAGCAAGACCCCTTCTGGTATTTCTCCTTTTCTGTATTCCCGTTGTTTACTGGTTAGTTCTGCTCTGAGGAGTCTGCCAGGATCCCATCCCTGACAGGTCCTCTCACTAGCTCTTCCCAGCTACTTCTCCCTGTCTTCCTGTCCAACCCCCAGTTTTACCAGAGTTGTGAGGAGTGGCCTACTAGATAGGACCACCCCCCCTGGTGGCCGGAGTGTGAAGTGTGGTGTGAGTGTACCTGATCAGAGAAACTCCTTAGTGCAATCAGACGTGCCATAGCTCCCCGTAGTGGCGGAGCCACAGTACTGCAACAACCAGGACTCTGGGGTGCTGCATATACACATTATAAGACGTACACCCATTTTCCCCCCCAAATTTGAGGGGAAAAAGTGCGTCTTATAATCCGAAAAATACGGCATATTGCATAGTCTCCTCTCATTATGTATATTTCCACCCGTTATTACACAGTCCCCTCTCTTGTTATGTGTAACGCCGTCACTTATTACACAGTGCCCTCTCGTTATGTACAGCATTTGTGGAGATCAGAACCAAAGAATCCATCTTGTCTTCCTCCTGAGAAATCTGGTTTACAACAGGAAAATTGAGCAAACTTGACATTTTCTTTTATGGAAAGTAATCACGCGCGCATTTCTCCTTGAAATTGTAGCCTTTCATCCACATACCAGATATTGTAACTTTTCACTAGAATAGATTTGCTTTGTAAGTGATTGTGAAATATGAGCGCTTGTGCGCATGTCTGTAAAATGCCTAACTTTTTTTACTATATAAAGAAGGGGGAGCGCCCAGTGAGGGAGGCGTGCTCCAGGGCTACCCCTGTTTATGACCACACAACCTTTGTGCTGCGTGTCATTTACTTGGATCCCTCAATCCAGGAAGCCAGGGACGGAAGAAGGACTCAACATTTCTTGGCCGCCCGAACAGGGACCCGAGGCGAGAGTATCTGCTCGAGATTCACCTGCGGATACGGACAACGGAGATCTGGGATAATGGACGGCAAATGAACTGAAAAACCTGGCCAGGTAAGAGACATTATTAGTTCTCTTTTATCTGCCCTGTATTATCCGGAAGATCTCTACGAGCCGTGTCACGCTGGGTTAGTCTAGTAGTGAGTAGATACCTATAAAACTCGGGTTACCATATTGTATAGATTTATGAGTCTTGTCCCTGGCAGTGTGTGAACAGTGTGAAGGTTGTGGCATGTTGTGAAAGAAGAGCAAAAGTACGTAGAACAATAAGCCAAAATATTTGGGACACAAGCCTTATACACGAAAGTCAGCCTAACTGGGTCATGTGGTTGCGTCCTTTCAGGGAGACCTCCGCCCATGCTTGACTCTCTCTAAGTGCTTGAAACCCTTTATTTCTGGATAAGGTTTGATAGAATGAGCCCAGGACGCGGACCCATGAGCCTGGGACAAGTATGATATCTGAAACTGAGAGTTTTGTGATCTGTATGGTGTTACTAGGTCTGTTTGCATGTGCAATAGCACTCAAGTACGTTTTACACGTTAGAAAAAACGGAGCAGACAAGCCCTTCAATATTTTAGCTCCTTAGGAGAGAAGGCAACGAGACGCCACCAACAGAGGAAGTGGTTGTCCAAACGTCACCTAGGGTAGTCATAGCTAATATTGAAAAGAAAAATGGGAAATAAACAGACAAAAACCGTCTTAGGACAAGTGGAAGCAGCAGATATCATACAGGAAAGATGTGGAAAGACAGTCAGAAGACAGATTAGAAGGGTAAGAGAAAAATTGGGAATTTCAGAAGCTCTAGTGTTTAGCACTGAATGGGAAAGAGCAAAGAGAGAGAGAGGAGGAATAATTAAAGATAATGGATGGGAAGACATCGTGCACTGCATGATACAAGTCTCAAAAACAGCGAGAGAAGAAAATTGGAAGTATGACCCAGATACTTCAAAATGGACTATGGGTAAGGGACAGTGTTGTGGTATCCCACCCCCTTACCTAGATCCAAATGCCCAATCATTTGTACCATCTGGAGGAGCAGAAGGAGGAAAACAATTTCCAGCCTTGTATCCCAATCTTGGTGGGGTAGGAGGATGGGTATGTTCACACTGTGGACAACAAAATCCAGATTGGAGGAATGATTGCCTAGCCTGTGGTGCGCCTAGACATGGCACTGTACTTGCTCCTGTTAGGGTAGTACCAAGACCTTTTAGGGAAACAAATGCTGACGGGGTAATGGGAACTAGGTATCATCAAACTCGGCAATATTTCCCTTGGTCCCCTGCTGAAGGTATGTCTCTCTTGCATAACGCGCCAGACCCCACCCAGTTTCCAGTCAGATTTGCACAATATATACAGCAAATTATGCAGACTCACGCAGGAGTCTGGGCGGATGGAGAGGAATTATGTAGAATGAAAATGACTCCTGGTCTCTTCCAGGAATTACTGGCATATCTACAGGGACATAGGCCACAGGCAGGACAAGTGGGACAGGCAGGACAAGTAGGACAAGCAGGAGAAGGTGCCCTACAAACGGTAGAATCAGGCAATCAGTTCGTAGACCACTTAATAATTTTCATGAGGCAGAAACAGAGGCAGAGAGGAACAACGGGAGTGGTGGCTCAGAAACCTGGTCAATCAGTAGATGAGTATTATCTAGGGGTAGAAAATAGCTTTAGAGATGAAGGAATAGATCTGACCACTCCAGGAATGATGAGGTTAATTACAAAAACCTTCATAGATGGATTGTCTCCAAAAGTGAAGGAGAAACTTAAGGCCGCAACTCCTGATTGGAGAACCTTGGAAGACCCACACTTGGCTAGGCAAAAAGCCGTAGGGATAGAGTTGGATTTAAGAGAAAATCATAAGCCTGTCAGAATAGCGCAAGCAAACACAACAGGAGGGAGAGCAAGACATAATTTTCCTTGTCATTACTGCAAGAAACCAGGACATTTCCAGAGAGAATGTAGAAAGAAGCAGGCAGACATAAAATCAGGAAAAT
The DNA here is from genome assembly GCF_051348905.1 of Ranitomeya variabilis. Lineage (NCBI taxonomy): Eukaryota > Metazoa > Chordata > Amphibia > Anura > Dendrobatidae > Ranitomeya > Ranitomeya variabilis. The sequence continues at coordinate 544,079,087 of NC_135236.1, read as the reverse complement.
TTGTACCAAAGAATAAGCCCTCAGACATCCAACAGACATCCATAGTGGATGGTCCCATACCAGATTCAGATTGACTCAATGTGTTACAAACCTCCCTACCAGCTAGAAGACCTATGATACAGGTGAATGTAGGGGGGAGAGAGATTCCATTTTTGATAGATACAGGTGCAACTTCCTCAATTTTGAATCAAGATTTTCTTCCGAATCCGGAAGATATTTCACAACAAACAACTTTTGCTGAGGGTTATGATGGGGTAATTCGAACACTGCCATATACTGTGCCCCTAGAGGTCTCATTAGGACCTAAATGTTTTGCATCCAGATTTTTGTATGCTAGAGGTGCCCCAACATGTTTGTTAGGAACTGATGTCCTAAAGAAATTAGAAGCTAATATCAATTTTAGGGAAGATGGCACAGTTATGCTGACTATCCCTGATGATGCAGAAACATTAGAACAATATGTCAGAATTCAGGCTTTTGAGGATTATACTGAAGAAAAAGAGTACACCACAGATCTAGACCTCTCAACGGTCCCAGAAACACTGTGGGCACAGGGTGATACTGATGTGGGATTATTGCATATAGCTCCTGTAAAACTATCTGTGCAACCAGGAACTGTTCTCCCACAGCTCAGACAATACCCTGTGAGTGCCCAGCAGGAACTAGCGATCACAAAACAGATAGAGGAATATAGAGAGAAAGGAGTTTTGGTAGAGATACAATCACCTGCTAACACTCCTCTGTATCCAGTCAAGAAGAGAACTCTTGATAAGAGTTCTATGCCCAAATATCGTATGGTACATGATCTAAGAGAAATAAACAAAGTTTTAGATCCAATCACCCCAGTTGTACCCAATCCTCATACGTTACTATCACAGATACCAGCCAGTTCTCAAGTGTTTACTGTAATAGATCTTTCAAATGCATTTTTCTCGGTTCCTTTACACCAAGACAGTTGGCATTTGTTTGCATTTACATTTAAGGGCAAACAGTTGGCGTGGACACGCCTTCCACAGGGAATGATACACTCCCCTACTCTTTATTCAAATGCCCTACAAACAGTCCTTCAGAGGTTTGAACCCGAACCACAGGTAGTAATTTTGCAGTATGTGGATGACCTACTACTTTGCTGCCCAGACGTAGAAACTGCAGAAAGGTCCACTGTAAGTTTACTATGTTTTCTAGAAAAAGAAGGGTGTAAAGTGAATAGACAAAAGTTACAAGTTTGTCAGACCAAAGTGGTCTTTCTAGGTCATTGCATTTCTCAAGGTAAAAAGCATCTTACACCTCAAAGAACTGAAGCAATAAGACAGATGAATGAGCCTAGAAATCATAAACAGCTACGAGCATTTTTAGGAATAGTGTCTCATTGTAGACAATGGATTATACATGCCAGTCAACTAATGCAACCACTGTATGACTGTGTAAAAAGTGAACCTTACCTGTTGACAAAAGAAGGTCAGATTTCGTTCCAACAATTAAAAGATGCCTTTGTTTCAGCTCCAGCGTTAGGGCTACCAGACTACACTAAACCATTTCAGCTTATGGCTGCAGAAGTTGATTCCCATGCTACAGGAGTTCTTACCCAGAAGCATGCAGGGAAACAAAGACCAATTGCATATCTTTCAGCAAGGTTAGATCCCGTAGCTAGAGCAGCGCCAACCTGTGTACGTGTAGTTGTTGCTGTCTCACTATTGTTGGACAAAGCATCAGAAATTGTCCTAGAGCATCCACTCACAGTTCAAACTACACATGATGTTTATGGGATATTAAACCAGGTCCAACCAAAACACATTTCCATGGCCAGACACTTGCGGCTGCAGTGTTCTTTGCTGCTCCCCTCTACTATCACATTTGCTAGGCTTCAGACTCTCAATTTAGCTACACTGCTACCTCTCGAGTCTGAAGGGGGGAATAAGGACACTGATCCACACGCAAATTTTTTCCCTACAGACACACATGATTGTACAGAGCTCATTTTACAAGAAACGGTAGGCTTACCCAATGTATCCGAAACACCACTTCAAAATCCAGATTTAGAGCTGTTTATAGATGGTAGTAGGTTTGCAGATGACACAGGTAACTTCCATACAGGGTATGCAGTTGTGTCAGAATCTGAAATTCTCAAAGCAGAACCACTTCCACCGAAACAGTCTGCACAAGAAGCAGAACTAACAGCATTGATTGAAGCGCTAAAAATAGCTGAGAATCAGACAGTTAATATATACACTGATTCTAGGTATGCACATGGTATTGTGTTTGATTTTGGAGTAATCTGGAGAGCTAGAGGTTACATGACAGCATCAGGACAACCTGTAAAACATGCTTCTCTGATCAAACAGATCTTAGAGGTTGCACAAGAAACAAAAGAAGTAGCAGTAATCAAGGTAGCTGCACATGTGAGACTCGACACTAGGGAATCTAGGGGAAATGATAGGGCTGATAAAGCAGCCAAAGCAGCAGCAGTCAAACCCTTACAACAGGTTCATACTGTAAACCCCACAGAAAATACTGAAGATAGACTGAGACAAGCACAGGAAGATGCAGGAGAAGAGGAGAGGGACAGGTGGAAAAAGGAAGGGGCAGAAGAACAAGCAGGAATTTGGAAGAAAGATGGACTAATATGTCTACCTAGAGCCTGGTACCCGATTGTAGTTGGTGGATTGCACCACCCTACTCATGTGTCTGCAAATGCAATGACACTACTGGCAAAGCAAGTCTGGTTGGCTCCAGGTTTTGGCAACTATGCAAGAGACTATTGTGCTGCATGCGTTATATGCCTGGCACATAATCCCGGACAGACAACAAAGACCCCTATGAAGCACCACGTCCGACCTCTCTACCCGTTTCAGCGATTACAGATAGACTTTATCCAGCTGCCAAAAAGTAATGGGTATGAGTATGTGTTGGTGTGTGTGGACATGTTCTCGGGGTGGCCAGAGGCCTATCCAGTTCGGAAGGCTTCAGCTAAAAACACTGCTGTAAAGCTAGTTGCCGAACTGGTGCCCCGTTATGGTCTCCCTGAAGTGATCGAGTCAGATAGGGGTACTCATTTCACTGGAGAAATATTTCAAAATGTACTGAAAATGTTGGGTGTTGAAAGTCAGTTACACACTCCGTATCATCCACAAAGTTCTGGTAAGGTGGAACGCATGAATGGAACTTTAAAATTAAAAATACAGAAAGCCATGGCTGAAACAGGAAAGCCTTGGACAGAATGCCTTCCACTGGCCCTTTACTCAATACGCAATACCCCAAGGGGTAAGACTAAACTGTCTCCATATGAAATTTTGTTTGGCAGGACTGCCAATTTAGGATGTTATTTTCCACAGCAACTTGTGTTAAATGTAGAATCATTGACTTCTTATGTGCAAAATCTTCAGAAACAATTAACTAAGGTGCATGCACAAGTTTTTGCTTCCCTTCCAGATCCTGACAACACTGTAGGAAGTCACAAGTTGGAACCAGGTGATCAAGTCTATGTAAAAAGACACACCAGAAAGGCTCTTGAACCAAGATTTGACGGACCCTTCCAAGTCCTGTTGACAACACCTACATCAGTCAAGCTTGAAGGAAAGGCATCATGGATACATGCAAGCCATTGCAAAAAAGCAGGACAAAACTCATGATATTGATGTTAATAATGTTAACCTCAACGGAGGCATGGGATAGACTGAATTCTCTAGCCCCTTTGAACAATAGATTTGTACAACATCATAGAAAATTAATACATGACTTGTTAAATAATACGCAACCCCTGGCAGTTTGTTGGATCTGTACCCATTCACCAGTATCAGCCACAAGTATACCTTTTCTAGCAGTTCCCGTGTCAGTTGAAGAAATATTCGCTTGGCCTAATTGTTCAGACAACCTGGCCAACAACCAAACTGGTAATACTAGGCTGTGGAATACTACAATCGCCATACCAATTGTGGGATGGGTAGAATTTCCTTGGTGGCAGGGTAATCTCTCAGGGACTGGTACACATCTACAATATTTGGCCTATAAGGGTGGGGCCTGGGTACCTAGGAATAAGACTGGATTAACTAATTTAGGACAGGTCCCCACAGAAAATCTACAGCTCAGTTTCAGTACAACCGCCGATCCCTCTGATGCTTTCAAACCTGTAGTATTGGAAAGATACATACATAATAGAAAATGGGAACATTCTGAGTTGTTCCCCCAAGGTGATGCAAACAGTTGTACAAGTAAGCCAGGGAACCTGGTTTGTAATGAATCCGATGAGTATGTCAACGGAATGCCTGTATGTGGGAATCCCGCAGCCGGGTACTGTAGCCCCTTGGGACAAAAACCCTCTTGGTGTATGCTTCAGAATGTATCTAGTTTTGTGGATTTGGCTCACAGATTGGTATTGCAGCACTCAGCTCTATGGGATCTGCCTGAGGGTACATTTTGGATATGCGGAGAAGGAGCATATAAATGGCTTCCCGTAGGTATAAAGGGTACTTGTACATTAGGACGCCTAACCCCGGCTACTTTCATAATTTCAAATAAACAAGTAAATATGCAAGCCGTGCCCAAGCACACACTGTATAAAAGAGCTGCAGATAACTCACCACGCCCCTCGGGGAGGCCACATATAGTACAAATGGGAATTCCTAACAAAATTGTTAGTACCATTTTTATTTATCCTATGTTAACACAAATGTGGGATAAATTAGTTAGAGCCACAGATTATCTAGATGATCAGATCTGGGATATATTGGATATACTAAACACTAGTATAGCTGTACAGAATCAGCTTATAATAGTCGTCAACCAACATACCCTGGTATTAGATTACCTAACTGCCTCACAAGGGGGTATGTGTCAAATCATTGGACCCACCTGCTGTCATTATATAGACCCGAATAGTACTATGAGTATGACATTTAAATTAAAGGACGTACAACGACTCAGAGATCAGTATGACAAAGACAATGACCAGAATAAGGATAGCTGGTGGTCAGATACCTTTTCTTTTCTCAACCCAGCCAACTGGTTCAGAGGGATTGGTGGGTGGGTTGCTGGGATTATGCAGAGCATTATACATATAGTTATGATTATTGTAATCATATATGTATTATTCAAGATTGTGCTCAAGGGTATCTCAGTATGCACCGATAAATTTTGTGTAATAGATGCAAGAGTATAAAGTTTTTATGTTATCTTTTAGTGATTCTAATTATTGCCGAACTAATTTTTGTTTTTATATTTTAGTATACTGCTGTATAAAGAAGAAAATGCATAGACTTTATGCAAGAATTTGTGATAGATTATAAAAGAATATGTCAAAGGGGGGAATTGTGGAGATCAGAACCAAAGAATCCATCTTGTCTTCCTCCTGAGAAATCTGGTTTACAACAGGAAAATTGAGCAAACTTGACATTTTCTTTTATGGAAAGTAATCACGCGCGCATTTCTCCTTGAAATTGTAGCCTTTCATCCACATACCAGATATTGTAACTTTTCACTAGAATAGATTTGCTTTGTAAGTGATTGTGAAATATGAGCGCTTGTGCGCATGTCTGTAAAATGCCTAACTTTTTTTACTATATAAAGAAGGGGGAGCGCCCAGTGAGGGAGGCGTGCTCCAGGGCTACCCCTGTTTATGACCACACAACCTTTGTGCTGCGTGTCATTTACTTGGATCCCTCAATCCAGGAAGCCAGGGACGGAAGAAGGACTCAACAGCATTGTTATTTATAGTGCCCAGGTCTTTATTTCATACTGCCCTGTTTTGTTAGTTATACACTGAAATGATAACTGATGGAGCATGATAAGGGTAAGTGCACACGTTGCGGATTCTGCTGCGGATTTTTCCGCAGCGGATTTGGAAAATCCGCAGTGCAAAACCACTGCGGTTTTCACTGCGGATTTTATCGCGGTTTCTTCTGCGGATTCCTCTGCGGGTTTTCAACTGCACTTTCCTATTGGTGCAGGTTGAAAACCGCTGTGGAATCCGCAGAAAGAAGTGACATGCTGAGGAAAATAATCCGCTGTGTTTCTGTGCGGAATTTTCTGCAGCATGTGCACAGCGGTTTTTTTTCCCCATAGGTTTACATGGTACTGTAAACTTTGGGAAAACTGCTGCGGATCCGCAGCGTCAAATCCGCTGCGGATCCGCAGCAAAATCCGCAGCGTGTGCACATACCCTCAAGCTTTTTTTCTGTTGGAGGAGGCTAAAGGTATGTGCAGATACAGTAGAATTCTATATACGGTATATATTATGTGAAGCAATACAAATGCTGCATCGGAGGAAGGATGGGGACAGGAGCCACTCTGAGCCTGGAGCTATCGCTGCAGTGATGGCAGGAGGTGTCTGGGGTCAGTGATTACAAGCAGTGAATTAGTGCCTGTGATGCAGCAGCTCCCTGCTATCTGATCGGTGCAGGATCCGGTTTCTCAGCCACTCACTGCACCGACCAGGAAGCACCGAGCACACAGTCAGTCACTGCCGTCATCATGGACACGGTGCCTCCTGACACCGCTGCTCGCACACAGTCAGTCACTGCCGTCATCATGGACATGGTGCCTCCTGACACCGCTGCTCGGGGGATACTAACCAGCAGCAGTGAGAACTCCCGGCCATCCCTCACCTTGTGCTCTGGAAGAAGAGGCCCTGAGATCTGGAACACAGAGGCTGCAGGAGACCTGTGGCAAGCAGAGGACCCAGAGGAGGAGCAGGGTCAGGTGCAGACCAGGGCAGCGGGGGTGCACTCAGCCACTCACTGAGAGGCTGAAGTTTGCAATCGAAACAAACTTTATTTAAAATGTATATGCTGCCTAGCCACGCCCCTGCATGTGGAACTGGGAAGCGATGCTGTGATTCTCCTGCCTCATAGAGCCAGCAGCAGCATCAAGAGGAGAGGAAGGGGGCCCCATACAGCGTCTACTGCAGCGTGCAGGGCCCTCTCTGATGGCAAATGACTCCGGTAGCGGCCCCCTTCCTCTCCACTTAGTGGAGATGCTGCCGCTGGCTCTATGAAAGAACAAAACACTTCAACAGCTGATTGGGCCCCCTCTCCTTCAGGGCCCCTGTGCAGCCGCACCGGCTGAACCGGCGGTATGTCCGCCCATGAATGTCTATTGTCTGTACAAGTCCCCTCTATAAGTTGTAAAGCGCTGCGGAATATGTTGGCGCTATATAAATAAAAATTATTATTATTATTATATCGCAAATATAGGGGTAAACTGTATGGAGGACTTGGCTGGGGAAATTGAGGTGGGGTACAGTAGGATCACCATACTGTTTGTGCGGAGGGTACTGTGGAGGAATTTACTGTGTGGGTATAATACAGTGTTTGTGGGGCTCTTTTGTTGTTATCATACTCTATGCGTGCAATGAAAGGGGAATCAAGGGCTTCTGTAGGAGGAATATTACTTTGTAAAGGCTGCAAAGTTGTGAGATTCTTTGACCCCGCCGAATATATTTTTTAGGGGGGAGGGGCCCATGATTTCTATGTACATCACTGTCCAAAGCTACAGCTCTTTCCAGGCTACCCTGACTTCATGCTGGCAAGCTTACAGAAGCTCTCCTCAGGTACACTCTCGCTGCTTGATTCTCAGAGGTGCCAAAACACAGCACAATTGTCTTTCCTCATGTTGTGCACACTTCTTAGTCAAGATGTCCCCTCAATGCGGCTGGCAGATACTTCTAGTCTACGTCTCAAAAACATCTTCCTTGAGTCTCTATATGATTTACTCTCTGTGTAACTTCTCTACAACAATCATGCTCTCTCAATCATGCATCATCACTTCTATGGAGACTCTCAACAGCACAAGTCCTGACTCTGACTCTCACCTGATCACATGGGTACCCAACCACATGGGTACAAACTTAGTGGCACCTGCATAAATAAAGCAGAAGAGCATTAACAGCACATATCATTATCCAACAAACACTCCATCTGCTTTTCCTGTGCAGATACAATCATCTTTATTTTTAATAGTATTGCACCCACAAATAAAACGCTAGTGGCCCACACTTCCCCTTGAAGATTTGAGAGTTATATAATGCATTGTGATGTTTTGAAATGTTGTTTGTCTATTTTCTGCCCAGTAACAGTGAGTTAGCAGCAGACAGGGTTGTCAGTTGGGGAGCAGTCCTGAATGGGAGGCGTTACATGGGCACACAAGTTTGTAATATCCAGTTTGTTAGCAGTTTGAGTTCAGCGTTGAGAACTGGAAGACCTATGGTCTATGTAACACCCCAGGTAACCAGCAGTTACAGTGGCATTGGTTTCCTCACAGGGAGTGTGATGTCATGCTTGGAAACCAAGAAGGATCTCCTTTAACAGGTATTCAGCACATACAACACCGTTCTGACTCCAGGCCAGAAGAGGGAGCTCTACACCTGACTTCAGGGGAGCTGCTCTCTCTGGTCGGGAGGAGGAGTCAGTTGTTAGGCAGTTGGAGTTAGACAGTTGGTGTGAGGAGAGCGAGGAGTGAGAAAGGAAAACTGGGGCCGTGCAGACGAGTGATTCTGCAGCTCCTGGGAAGGAAAAAGAGAGCAGAGCAACTTGTAAAGAGACTGAAAGGAGGAAGGAGCAAAGGCGAAGTGAAGAGCTGGAGAGAGAAGTTGCATCTGAACTTACTCCATGCCGAATGCAGATACCGGTAGCCAGAAGACCGATGTTTGGGTAACTTCATGCCCCACGGCAGAAACCGGCGGACAGCTAGATTTCAAGTTACCTGTCCACCATTAACACAGTAGCAGATAGAGCCCGGGTTGTGATAGAGATCCTGTAAAAAGGCTTGAGTCACCTGTCGTACGGGTTAGTGTCCTACCTAAAGGGGGACAGAGAGAACGTGAGGACCTTGTGTGAGGCCTAAGGCAGCAAGGGACTACAACAACACAGCGCTAGAAGGAAGGCTTACAACTCCTCCTGGTTAGGGGGATTCCTGAGCCGCTTCCAAGCCAGCCGGACCACCACCAGCACCTGTGATCCGGTACCTTGGACTGTGGCTGCCTAAATCACACAGTAAAGAGGTAAAGAGACTGCAACCCCATGTCCTCCGTTTCTTTCTACACCACCTACCACCTGTCCTTACTACATCGGGAGCCCTGGGGACCCAGCTTCACCTCTGGGAAGCCATACCATCCCAGCTGCCATAACATCACCCCAGCGGACCCCTTTAAGCAGCGATGGCCATCCCTGACTGAATACCACAGGTGGCGTCACGAACTTTCATTATTCACCAATCCCTTTAAAGACTTCGCTCCTTCTGTTTTTCCTCATCTGGTCCTGGCTTGCCAAGATCAATGGCAGTGTGCAGTCTGCAGAGGCATACCGCCAAGGTAGCATCAGCACACACCTAGCCAGGACCCCCATTTTCGTGTAGCGTGGTGGAGCGTGGATGATGCTTCCCTCGTCCATGACTCCTGCCCTGCACCATGTTATAGGACTGTGATATAGCTGTGTGAATAAAACCTATCAGTAAGGCCAAACTAAGTAGACATGTTGCAGCTATGTAGTCTTTTAATTGCTTGCAAAATAATTGCCCAATTTTTCAAGCCGATTGTCATTACCACATAGTTTTGCGCATGAAGTAGCAGTTTGTCTGCAAAATCAAACGACTGCTTTTTAAACAACTAAAAAATACAGCAGCTATTTGTGACATGGCCACTATGTTTAGCCTTGCCTTAAAGGATAAATGTGTATTATAAGAATACTTCCTGATAAATCAGTGAACATACAGAAAGACAGGCACTGAAAATCAAATATGGCTGTGTGAACAGAACATTCTCCCGCAGTTAATCTAGGAGCGTATAATGTCTCTGTGACGGGATACTGCCCCTCCCTGCCAACTGTCCACATTATGTGCGCCTGAGTAAACAGGTAAAGCAGCCAGTGACGTGTGTGCAGATGAGCTCATGTGTTATATTATATTACACAGCACTGTCACTTTAAGCCTGAGACAGCCTTTGGTCAGATGCTTTAGTTGGGCTGGGACTGCATTATTCTCCATCTTAAAGCCTCCTCTTCTTCCAAGTACTGCACAGACCCAGAGTCTGCCTCTCTATTCAGACACACGTATTCTTTAAGACATTGTGCGAGTGGTTAAAGCAAAATCCAGTACCTACGTGGGCATCAATAAAGAACGTAAGTACCTGGAGATGTTACTCTTTGTGGGGGTCTCTGGAGGTCATTGATGAGTAGGATATGGACTTTTTATGTACATTGTATTTAGGTTCCTCGCCATATTGAGGATCTTAAACATTAATAGACAGATACTTCATAACAAACTATCAGGACATGAGAGACTTCTGCTGCTGCTTAGCTTTCAGAACATGATTAAGGCTTCGTATAATTCACCATATCTTTTCGTACATAACATAAATAAGGTATGAAAGGGGCAGAACAGATTGCGGTGTTTATTATTTTCTGTAAGCTTTCTACAGACATACACATGCAAACGCCAGGACGTAGCACACAAGTAAATGCACCACGTATAATTTGCACTCTGCACCAAATTGATTTTTTTGTAAAGTGACGTAAACATCGATGAGAACGTTTTACAGAAATTTCCATCACAGAATGATTCATCTATTACGCAAGTCTGGAAATCCCCAATGACACATTCCAAGTCCATTACTATTCACTGTCGGCTTCAGTGGACGGAAATGCTGCGTCACCGGGCTGAGTGCCTTTTGTTACAAGTCTGCCTGTTTATACAGTGCCTCGAAAAAGTATTCATAGCCGTGAACTTTTCAACATTTTTTCATATTACTCCCACTAACGTAAACGGGTGGCCTGAAACAGAAATGTATTTTAATCCTAAATCTCTATATTTAATTTCATAATCTAATCTTTTTTCTAATATACTTTAATTAAAAATTCCCTATCGCTCCCTTATTATTCTAACTGCTTTATTATTATCTTTTTCACTATTACCTGTGTGATGATGCTTTGTTAGAGAATCACAGTGCATGCTGGGAAACTCAAACGAGTCACTATCAGGGGGCAGAGGCTGCGGTCACTGAAACAAAACAATGATGTCTGTTTCTGTGGCTGGGCTAGTCCCTACTCTACTGAGCATGCATCGGTTGTCAATTCTGACGGATGCTCAGTAGGATTTTGTCACTGTGTATTGTTGTTCTCAGAGACAAATGTACTCTCTTGCCGGCTCTGATGAGAAGTGTTGATGAGTCACCAACGGAGCGCTCTTGTCGGTGTGAATTGTAACGAAAGCACGAGCGAGGAGAGTCCGGCACCGCCCCAGTAAGTGACATCATTTTTTCGGAATTGACAACTGATGCATGCTCAGTAGAGTAGAGACTAGCCCAGGCCCTGAAACTAGTCCCTGAAATGGATGTCACTGGTGTCGCTTCATTTCAGGGTGGGGCAGAGGCTGTGCCTGATGACTCGTTTGAGTATCCCAACATGCACTTGGATACTCAAATGAAACACCATAACACAGGAAGTAGTCAAAAAAATAAAGCAGCTAGATAGATTAGTAAGGGAATGATAGAGAATTTTTAATTAAAGTATATTAGAAAAAAATATTAGATCACGACATTAAATAGAGATTTAGGATTACAATTTTAGTTTCGGACCACTCCTTTAACACCTTCACAACCTTTGATGTACGTACCCATATGTCATGGTCAGATAGGAGTTTCAGACCTTTTACGTATGGGTACGTCATGGCAATCGTGTGGGGCGTGTGGGGCACAGGAGCTGTGCCCCCAAGATCGCCACCGGGAGCTCTGCTTAAGTTATAGCCGAGACCCAGCTATCACTGTCAGGAATGGTGCCCTCATCGCCCAGGGCCATTTAACCCCCTGAATGCCACAATTGATATCGATCACAGCATTTAGAATGCTGGCAGATGGAGGATTCGCCCTCTCCCTTCTGTTTGGCGCCCTTTAGGCCGGGGTCACACATGCGTGTTTTACGGACGTAAGAGCGCAGAAACTACGTCCGTAAAACTCGCATTACATACGGCACAATTATTCTCAATGGGGCTGCTCCTATTAGCCGTATATTACGGTTCAGTATTATACGGCTTTCTACGGCCGTACAAAATCGCAGCATGCTGCGTTTGTCAGCGTATTGCGCAAAAAAAAATCGCCAATGAAAGTCTATGGGGGCGAGAAAAATACGGATTCCACACGGACCAGCAGTGTGACTTGCGAGAAATACGCAGCGGTGTTAGTGAAAAGTCGGTAATTCAATTGCCGGCTTCTCATTTCTCCTGCACAAACCCGACAGGATATGAGACATGGTTTACATATAGTAAACCATCTCATATCCCCATTTTTTTTGCATATTCCACACTACTAATGTTAGTAGTGTGTATGTGCAAAATTTCAGCGCTGTAGCTGCTAAAATAAAGGGTTAAATGGCGGAAAAAATTGGCGTGGGCTCCCGCGCAATTTTCTCCGCCAGAATGGTAAAGCCAGTGACTGAGGGCAGATATTAATAGCCTAGAGAGGGTCCATGGTTATTGGCCCCCCCGTGGCTAAAAACATCTGCCCCCAGCCACCCCAGAAAAGGCACATCTGGAAGATGCGCCTATTCTGGCACTTGGCCACTCTCTTCCCACTCCCTGTAGTGGTGGGATATGGGGTAATGAAGGGTTAATGCCACCTTGCTATTGTAAGGTGACATTAAGCCAGATTAATAATGGAGAGGCGTCAATTATGACACCTATCCATTATTAATCCAATTGTATGAAAGGGTTAAAAAACACACACACACACACATGATTTAAAAGTATTTTAATGAAATAAACACAGCGGTTGTTTTAATAATTTATTGCTCTCTCAATCCATCAGCAACACCCTCGCTTGGCAAAATAATAAACGAACGCACAAGATACATACCCTCAGCTGAACTGTCACGTCCAACGAGGTAATCCATCTGAAGGGGTTAACTAATATTACAGGCACGAGCTGCGATAAACCACTCGCTCGTGCCTGTAATCCCCGGGTGCTGAAAGGAAAGCAGAGTGATCTATACTTACATTCAGTCGCGGTGATGCGCCCCTGCTGGATGTTCTCATGAACTGCAGCCTGGGAACTTTTTCCCACTCTCCAGGTCATATGAGGACATCCACCAGGGGGCGCATCACCGCGACTGAAGGAAATGTAGGTCAATGACCTACATTTCATTCATTCGCCGGGGATTACAGGCACGGAGCACAGCTGCATTTGCAGGGCTCCTGCCTGTAAAATATTTTAACCCCTTCAGATGGATTACTTCGGGGGACGTGACGGTTCAGCTGAGGGTATGTATCTTGTGCGTTTATTATTTTGCCAAGCGAGGGTGTTGCTGATGGATTGAGAGAGCAATAAATTATTAAAACAACCGCTGTGTTTATTTCATTAAAATACTTTTAAATCATGTGTGTGTGTGTTTTTTAACCCTTTCATACAATTGGATTAATAATGGATAGGTGTCATAATTGACACCTCTCCATTATTAATCTGGCTTAATGTCACCTTACAATAGCAAGGTGGCATTAACCCTTCATTACCCCATATCCCACCACTACAGGGAGTGGGAAGAGAGTGGCCAAGTGCCAGAATAGGCGCATCTTCCAGATGTGCCTTTTCTGGGGTGGCTGGGGGCAGATGTTTGTAGCCAGGGGGGGCCAATAACCATGGACCCTCTCCTGGCTATTAATATCTGCCCTCAGTCACTGGCTTTACCATTCTGGCGGAGAAAATTGCGCGGGAGCCCACGCCAATTTTTTCCGCTATTTAACCCTTTATTTTAGCAGCTACAGCGCTGAAATTTTGCACATACACACTACTAACATTAGTAGTGTGGAATATGCAAAAAAAATGGGGATATGAGATGGTTTACTATATGTAAACCATGTCTCATATCCTGTCGGGTTTGGGCAGGAGAAATGAAAAGCCGGCAATTGAATTACCGGCTGTTCACAGATATCGCGCTGAATGACATCTAAATACAGAATATATATATATGTGTCTCAATGACATATATATATATATACTGTATATATGTTTTACCGAACATTTGAGCACATAAATCCATTAGATGTCGGTTTGGCAAGCCTGCGCGAAAATCTCGCAGTACGGATGCCATACGGATTACATACGGAGGATGCCATGCGCAAAATACGCTGACACACCCTGACTACGGATCAATATTTTGGGAACATTTCTCCGTATTACGGCCGTAGTACGGACGTATAATACGTGGCGTATTGTCTTACGCCAAGTGTGACCCCAGCCTTAGACATCATGATGAGGGCCCGATAGTTGACATGGCAACCCAAGGTCGTCATGACAACCTTCTGATCAGCCTGCTGGTGCACTGAAATACATTATACCAGCGATCAGAGTAATACAAGTTAAAGTCTCATAGAGGGACTAAGTAAAAAAGTAAAAATAAAGTTTTTTTAAAAATTGTAAAAATATTTTTTCAAAAATCACAAAATAAAGAACAAAAGAATTATACAAAATTTACCAATAAATACACAAATTTATGTAAAAAAAACATACATATTGTATAGCCACATCCATATCGACCCAACCTATAAAACTGTCACACTAATTAACCCCATCAGTGAACACCTTAAAAAAGTTAAATAAAAAATGTGGCCAAATGCTATGATTTTTCATCATGCTGCCGAACACAAAATGGAATAAAGTGCGATCAAAAGGTCGAATGGAAATAAAATGGTATAGCTGAAAATGCCATCTTGTCTGGTAAAAAAAAGCCATACAGTGAAGAAGTAAAAAGTTATAGCACTCAGCATATAGCGATGCAAAAACATTATTTTTTTCTATAAAATAGTTTTCATTTTGTAAAAGCAGCAAAGCAAAAAATATATATATCAATGTGGAATCGCTGTACTCGTACTGAGCCTAAGAATAAACCTGCCTTATCAATTTTACCACACAGTGGGCAGCATAGAAAACAAAGACAAACCACAACACCGGAATTGCTGGATTTTTGTTCATTCTGCCTCCCAAAAATTGGAATAGAAAGCAATCAAAAAATGTAGAAATAAATTATAAATAAAAATAGTACAAATAAAAATGTCAACTTGTCCCACAAAAAACAAGCCCTCACATGAGTCTGTTGGCAGAAATAAAGAAAAATTATAGCTCTCAAAATAGTATTTTTTAGTGTGTGACAGCAGCCAAACATAAAAAAAATATAAATCTGGTATTGCTGTAATCGCACTGACCCGAAGAATTAAGTCATCTATTCACTTATACTGCACGAGTACCTGCGTAAAAAATAAACAAAACCAATTCCTCACGTGCTGCTGATTTGATCATTCTGCCTCCCAAATGATCGCAGTAAGGGCTGTCCCACACGTCCAGATAATTCCGGTACCGGAATAAATCGGTACCGGAGTTATCCGTGTCCGTGTGCCTGGGAACTCACGTAGGCCATACGTGCGGCACACGTGTGCCGCCCGTATGGCGAGTGGGTACCACACGGAGCGTGTGGTACCCACTCTGCATCTTGCTGAATCCGCGATTCATATGTTCCCTGCAGCAGCGTTTTCTGCAGAGAAAATATGAATCATAGTGTTTAAAATAAAGATCTATGTGTCCGCAGGCCCCCCACCCCCTGTGCGCCCCCCCCCCCCGCTGTTCAGAAAATACTTACCCGCTCCCTTGCTGCTTCCTGGTCTGGCCGCGGCTTCTAGTGTATGCGGTCACGTGGGGCCGATCATTTACAGTCATGAATATGTGGCTCCACCTCCCATAGGGGCGGAGCCGACTATTCATGATTGTAAATGATCGGCCCCACGTGACCGTATACAGTAGGAGGCGTGGGGCAGAGAGGAAGGAGTGACAGCCAACGTGGGAGCGGGTGAGTATTTTCAGAACAGCGGGGGGGGCGCACAGGGGGTGGGGGGGCGGCGGACAGATAGATCTTTATTTTAAACACTATTATTCATATTTTCTCTGCAGCAAACGCTGCTGCAGGGAACATATGAATCGCGGCTTCAGCACCATGTGGGGGGGACAGCGCTTACTGTAGCGCTGTCTCCTGCACGCACACGGACCCCAGACGGAGAATGTCCGTGTGAGGTCCGTGTTTTACACGGACCCATTGACTCTATTGGGTCCGTGTAATACGTGCGCTCCCACGAACACTGACATGTCTCCGTGTTTGGCACACGGAGACACAGTCCGCAAAAAATCAATGACATCTGAACAGATGCATTGATTTTTATGTGTCTACGTGTGTCAGTGTCTCCGGTACGGGAGGAAACTGTCACCTCACGTACCGGAGCCACTGACGTGTGAAACCGGCCTAAGGCTCGGCTCACATTCATCTTGCACTCTACACTGAGCGCTTACACTGGGGTTTCCATGTAAATCTCTGAAATCGTGATTCAGACAGAACCCTCGGTGGATGATTCCTTATAAGGAGGTGGAAACACTGTGGAGTCTGTCTGTCCTATGACTCGGCAGTATCCATTTTTTTAATGCTATATGTCTCTCCAGACAAGTCTTTTTTTCTTTGTGAGGTTTGACAAAGACCCAGGAAGGGTCGAAATGTAACCTTACCTACAGTATTCCAACTCTGTATTCCATTCTCTGTGGTGTTTTTTCTGCACATGTAATAAACACATATATATTTTTTGCAACCTAAATCATTTATTGAATACATGTAGGCTATAGGCGCAATCAGGAGAAATTGCACAACACAACCGTGAGGACCATTTTTTCCTATTAGACCTTATAAAATTAAAAACTTGGAGCTAAAAAAACATTTTAGTGGTAAAAATGTAATTCTTTCTTCACCGCCCAATAGTATAAAATTCTGTGAGGCACATGTCGTGTTAATATGCTCACTGCACCCCTAGATCAATTCATTGAGAGGTGTAGTTTGTAAAATGGGCTCTCTTGTGGGGAGTTTTCAACCACATATTGGGTATTGGCGTACTCAGAAGAAATTACGTACCAAATTGTATGGTCCATTTTCGCCGACCATCCCTTTTGAAAATTTAAAACTTGATGCCAAAGCAACATTTTAGTGGATAAATGGAAATTTTCCAATGACTCAGCCTAATGTTATACAATTCTGCAAATTGCCTGACGGATCAAAAACTGCTCACTACACCCGTAACTCAATTTATCATGAGGTGTACTTTCCAGAATGGGGTCACTTGTGGGAGATTCTGCTGCTTTGGCATGAAAGGGGCTTTTCAAGTGTGACATGACATCTGCAATCCATTCCAGCCAAAATTAAGCTCCATAATTCAAATGGCGCTACTTCCCTGCCATGAGCCCAAACAGTAGATTTCTACCACATTTCCACCCGCTGTACTAAGAAAAAAAATCGCACAACATATTTTGGGTCCATTTTCTCCTGCTACCATTTTGGAAAGGAAAAATCTAGGGCTAAAGCAACATTTTTGCAGGAAAATGTTATTTTTTTTCATTTTCACAGCTCAACGTTAAAATATTCTGTTAAGCACCTGTGGGTTCAAGGTGCTCACCATACCTCTAGATACATACCTTGAGGGGTCTAGTTTCCACAATGTGGTCACTTGTGGGGGAGTTTCCACTGTTCAGGCACATTAGGAGCTCTGCAAATGCAACATGGCATCCACTATCTATTCCAGTCAATTTTGTGCTCCAAAAGTTGAAGGGTGTTCCTTTCCTTCCGATTATACAAACAATAATTTTTCACCACGTATGGGGTATCGGTGTACTCATAAGAAACTGCACACAAAATTGTATGGTCAATTTTCTTCTGCTACCCATTTAAAAATGCTAACTTTTAAGCAAAGTAAATATTTTGGTTTGAGAAAGTAAAATTTTCAATTTTTTCCTTCCACATAGCTTTAATTCTAATGAAACCCCTATAAGGTTAATTAAGTTCTTCAGTGTGCTTTTGAGCACTTTGAGGGGTGCAGGTTTTTTGTCAAATATGGTCCTCAAAGTCACTTTAAAAGGGATGTGGTCCCTACAAAAATGGTTTTGTAAACTGTTGGAAAAATAAGAAATTGCTGAAACTTTCAACCCTTCCGACTTCCCCCAAAAAATTCTGATTCAAAACTTATGCTGAAGTAGACTTGTGGTAAATGTTATTTATTATCTGTTTGTGTGATATAACTATCTGGTTGAAGGGCATTAAAATTCAAAGTTTGAAAATTGTTAAAATTTCAATTTCTTTGGTCAGATTTTTGAAATAAACGCAAATAATAACAACCTAAGCTTACCATGATCATGAAGTACAGCATGTCACGAAAAAGCAGTCACAGAATCACTTCGATATCTTGAAGCATTCCAGAGTTATTACCTCATAAAGTGACACTGGTCAGAATTTAAAAAAAAATAGGCAGCATTTTATTGGGATTTTATGTTATATACCAACATAAAGTAGCAAGTATTTGTTAAGTATAAAGGAAATTATACATGATTTTCAAATTATTAAAAATATAAATCTATAGTATGTAGATATAGAAAGTAAAATTGTGGAAAGGGGCAGGGTCACCTGCAGCCCGACCCACTAATTATAATATATGCCAGAAAGTAAATTATAATGCCAATCTATCTCAGCCAATGATTTGGATTTTTTGGAGAGTGCATAACAGGCAGTGTTTCAAATTCTCTTCTATGGCCTTAGAGTAAGTTTTCAAATCTCAAACAAAGTTCTTCACACACTGCATACATTCCAACTGATATTATACCTATAACATTGAAAGAGTTAAATGTTTCAAATTAAATTATAATCTTATATTTATGGCGCCAGGCAGATGCCACTTTGTCAAATTTTATGGGGCAAGAAAGGGGTTTAAAAATAAATAATCACTTCATTATCCACCTGTTCTATCACCATCACAGCCCACCTTCCGATCCTCAGTTTCATCCACCTTCATCCAACATGCAACGTCCTCTTCAGCAATCTTCATACTGTTCCAAATAGGCATCTAACTGTAAATGCAAAGAAAAAAGAGGTATGCAAAGAGTTGGGATCTCCAAAATTAATAATACAAATATTTTATTAACATGTACAAACATATTCAGTATCATGGCACACAATAAAAACATTTAAAAACATACAAACTGTAAAATGATCCTCTGGGTGTGTCCCTGTTATGACCTCCCTCCTCTAAAGTCCAACTGGTAGTGAAAAAAACAGGTAAAACACACCAGGTAAATGAAATATCACAGTAACAAATGAATATACTGTATATATCAATGCCTGTGAAATCTCAAGTAAGATAAGTATCACAAGAAAAACTATATGCACAAGAAAAAAATAAAATACTATATATATATATATATATATATATATATATATATATATATATATACTGTATATATATACACATATGGCTCTGGCAAAAATGAAGACACAACTGCACAGTTTTATAAAAATCAGCTTCTCTACATGTCTGACAGCCATTTCATTCTAGCGTCAGTTGAATTCCAACCAGAGTACACCTCATTCTACTTAATGTGCTTCTGATTAGGTGATCACTTGAACCAAATCTTATTTAACGAAGAAAATACACTGCTGCGTTGTTCACAATCCTCTTGGAATAGGACAAGCTGGATGGCAAAACAAGTGTTAGTAATATCCCAAAAGTAAAAGGAATGAAAAAATAACTTTTAGCCATGACAAAGGAATTGAAAAGAAAAGTCTTGAGTGAGGAAAAGAAGGGCTCAATTCTGGCTTTACTAGCAAAGGGATACATTGAGCATCATGTTGCCTCCATCCTTAAAATTTCTAAGATGGGGGTCTATTACAACAAGGTCAAGTAGCAGACATTATGGACAACAAAGCTACAGACCGGCAGAGGGCGAAAACTACTCTCCACTGACCGGGATGATCGTCATCTTATTCGTATGTCACTCAGCATCCACAGGATGACATCAAGTGACCTACAAAAGGAATGGCAAATGGCAGCTGGGGTGAAGTGCATGGCAAGAACAGTTCGTAACAGGCTCCTAGAGGCAGGACTCAAGTCATGTAAAGCTAGAGAAAAGCCTTTCATCAATGAGAAGCAAAGGAGAGCCAGGCTGAAGTTTGCCAAAGACCATAAGAATTGGACCATAGAGGACTGAAGTAAGGTAATCTTCTCTGATGAGTCTAATTTTCAGCTTTGGCTAACACCTGGCATCTTATGGTTAGACGGAGACCTGGAGAGGCGTACAAGCCACAGTGTCTTGCACCCACTGTGAAATTTGGTGGAGGATCGGGGATGATCTGGGGATGCTTCAGCAAGGCAGGAACTGGGCAGGTTAATCGAATCAAGCCATATACAAGGTTATCCTGGAAAAACAGTTGATTCCTTCTGCTCAGGCAATGTTCCCCAACTCTGAGGACTGTTTTTTTCCAGCAGGACAATGCGCCACTCCACACATCAAGGTGTGGATGAAGGACCACCACATCAAGTCACTCATGGCCAGCCCAATCTCCAAACCTGAACCCCATTGAAAACCTCTGGAATGTAATCAAGAGGAAGATGGATAGTCACAAGCCATCAAACAAAGAAGAACTGCTTAAATGTTTGTACCAGGAGTGGCATAAGGTCACCCAAAAGCAGTGTGAAAGACTGTTGGCAAGCATGCCAAGACACATGAAAGCTGTGTTTAAAAATCATGGTTATTCCACAAAATATTGATTTCTGAACTCTTCCTGAGTTAAAACATTAGCATTGTTGTTTCTAAATGATTATGAACTTGTTTATTTTTTTCATTAGTTCAGGACTGCAAGGAATGCATTTTTTTTGTTATTTTGACCATTTCTCATTCTCAGAAAATAAATACAAAATGTATTGCTTGGAACTTCGGAGACATGTTGTCAGTAGTTTATAGAATAAAAGAACAATTCACATTTTACTCAAAAACATACACCTATACAGTAAAGAGAAAAATCAGACAAACTGAAAATTTAGCAGTGGTCTCCTAATTTTTGGCAGATATATATACAGGTCCTTCTCAAAAAATTAGCATATAGTGTTAAATTTCATTATTTACCATAATGTAATGATTACAATTAAACTTTCATATACTATAGATTCATTATTCACCAACTGAAATTTGTCAGGTCTTTTATTGTTTTAATACTGATGATTTTGGCATACAACTCCTGATAACCCAAAAAACCTGTCTCAATAAATTAGCATATCAAGAAAAGGTTCTCTAAATGACCTATTACCCTAATCTTCTGAATCAACTAATTAACTCTAAACACATGCAAAAGATACCTGAGGCTTTTAAAAAGTCCCTGCCTGGTTCATTACTCAAAACCCCCATCATGGGTAAGACTAGCGACCTGACAGATGTCAAGAAGGCCATCATTGACACCCTCAAGCAAGAGGGTAAGACCCAGAAAGAAATTTCTCAACAAATAGGCTGTTCCCAGAGTGCTGTATCAAGGCACCTCAATGGTAAGTCTGTTGGAAGGAAACAATGTGGCAGAAAACGCTGTACAACGAGAAGAGGTGACCAGAACCTGAGGAAGCAGTGGACTGAGTCTGGTGTGGAAACATCCAGAGCCACCGTGCACAGGCGTGTGCAGGAAATGGGCTACAGGTGCCGCATTCCCCAGGTAAAGCCACTTTTGAACCATAAACAGCGGCAGAAGCGCCTGACCTGGGCTACAGAGAAGCAGCACTGGACTGTTGCTAAGTGGTCCCAAGTACTTTTTTCTGATGAAAGCAAATTTTGCATGTCATTCGGAAATCAAGGTGCCAGAGTCTGGAGGAAGACTGGGGAGAAGGAAATGCCAAAATGCCTGAAGTCCAGTGTCAAGTACCCACAGTCAGTGATGGTGTGGAGTGCCATGTCAGCTGCTGGTGTTGGTCCACTGTGTTTCATCAAGGGCAGGGTCAATGCAGCTAGCTATCAGGAGATTTTGGAGCACTTCATGCTTCCATCGGCTGAAATGCTTTATGGAGATGAAGATTTCATTTTTCAGCACGACCTGGCACCTGCTCACAGTGCCAAAACCACTGGTAAATGGTTTACTGACCATGGTATTACTGTGCTCAATTGGCCTGCCAACTCTCCTGACCTGAACCCCATAGAGAATCTGTGGGATATTGTGAAGAGAAAGTTGAGAGACGCAAGACCCAACACTCTGGATGAGCTTAAGGCCGCTATTGAAGCATCCTGGGCCTCCATAACATCTCAGCAGTGTCACAGGCTGATTGCCTCCATGCCACGCCGCATTGAAGCAGTCATTTCTGCCAAAGGATTCCCGACCAAGTATTGAGTGCATAACTGAACATTATTATTTGATGGTTTTTTTGTTTGGTATTAAAAAACACTTTTATTTGATTGGTCGGGTGAAATATGCTAATTTATTGAGACAGGTTTTTTGGGTTATCAGGAGTTGTATGCCAAAATCATCAGTATTAAAACAATAAAAGACCTGACAAATTTCAGTTGGTGGATAATGAATCTATAGTATATGAAAGTTTAATTGTAATCATTACATTATGGTAAATAATGAAATTTAACACTATATGCTAATTGTTTGAGAAGGACCTGTATATATATATATATATATATATATATATATATATATATATATATATATATATATATATATATATATATATATATGATATTTGAGCATATATAAAATATATATCTAAGCAAACAGGCAAATAAGAAAATATATGTCCATGGCAAGCAAGAAACACATGATTACCAAGGAATCCATATAATAATACAATCTCCTGCACCAAAAAGTTGACCACCTGTTGGAAAAGCTGAAGGTAAGTATAACAATTCAAAAAAATAGGACTTGTAGCCAAAAACACAGAGAAAAGAAACACAAAGTGTAAAGAGAAAGGTGGAACCTGGGAATTGGGACTGTGAATGACAGAGGAGTAATGACCCCACAGGTATTGCCATCTGCTGTGTGGCTTTCTCAGGGTCAGAGGTGGAAACACTGGCCAAGATAAGTCGTATATATACACACATACTGTATGTTAAACATTAATTGATTATTGAGTATTACCAGGTGTATGGAGAGAAGAAGAGTTACTGCCTACAATGGAGTCTGGAAGTTCCAACTGCACAAGTGTATAGACAAGGAAAACAATAGAGTTGTTGCATTTGAGTCTTACTGGGGCCATTGTAATGTCTCCTGCAAAATGTCAGCGCATAGGAATGCATTCAGTACAAGCGTGAACATAAATTAACGTGACCCTGGTAATGTCGAGCGACCGGGGTAGCAGGGCAACACCCCATCTTACTTAAACTTGCACATCCCTCCGTTTACCACCCCCGTTACCCATCAAAAAACACACTTACAACATATTCTTTGGAATAATATCGGCCACAGCAGCCTTTTTATTTATTTAACATAAAACAACAAAACAACAGTTGAATATATAAAAAACACCAATCATGAAAACTGTGAAGGAGTCCTTGAAGCTCCCAAGAATCTGGTGACCAACACAGCATAGCGTGACTTTATCCAAACCAGAATTACTCCCAGCCGTTACCTTACTGGCTCGGGAGCACCAAAGAACCCCATCGGGTTAACTGCTCACGCTAATATTCCAGGGGAACCGACCACCCCTGCCGGAACCCCCACCCCAGTCACCAGATCCAAAACCAATTGACCTCTAAATACAGAGGAGCCATCAGCCAATGGCTCCCCCAACCCAATTTCCACCAACTCCAAGGACTCCCCCCAGCCATTAAAGCCACAGTGACCCTGTTACCTGATACAAACGATCCCCACAAACAAAATTCCCAACCCCCCAACCATAAAATTAGGGCGGGCGGGCGGGACTCACGATGCCAGGAGAGCGGGAACTGCTTGGCCCACGCCCCCCACCACTATATAAGCTCCCGCTCTTTTCATCACCCCTCCCCAATAGCCCTAACCCCTCCCTCCATCCCACGGTCATGTTCGCCTTCACTTACGCCGCTGGGGGGGGGAGGGGCGGCTCCAGCTCCGGCCACTACTGATGGTACAGCGCAGGTGCACTTTAGAAATTCACCCAAAATGCTGGCGCACAAGAATACAAACTGCACATGCATGCAAGTGCAACATTGAAAGTGCAGTAATAACAAATAACAAAATAGCAGCACGCCCAATTGTATATCGCACAAGCGCACAGACTAGGCCTCTAACATCACGGTACATGTCACATGAGGGCACGACCTTCACCATAACATCAGAGGCCTTCTTAGTGCCAGAAGCCCTGGTGCAGCGTAAAACCAAGCGAAGAGGACGTTGCGAGCTAGATGAAGGATGACAGAGGAGAGAATCGGACGGTGGGCTACAGTGGCATTCTGCCCACTCCCATGTCCTATTGTGTATCACCTGCAGTAGACAATTTGTAGATAGTCTGTTACCTGAGGGTTTTCCCGAGAGAGGTATTCACTACCCACTAAGGTTTCTTTCCAATATTTTATTAATAACAAGAAGAAAATGTAGGTCAAGCAAAAAATCATATGATAATTTAAGAAAACGTGATTTGGACGGCGTGGTTTGCTGAAGGTCCAGCACAACTGTTTTTCACCAGAACTCCTGAATAACTTTCAAGAAAGCGACTGCTAAGGCTAAGTTCACATTAGCGTTTCTGTGCGCAGCATATTCATCTGCATGCGCAAACGCATGCAAAAGCATGCTTACGCCTGCGCATCATCTTGCACATGACACAAACAAAACCGCTGTGTGTGCATGCGTTTAAATGCATTTTGCCATGCATTTGCATTTTTATGCGCATGATGGAGGCGGTGACATCCTTTTCTGGACAATTGGATGCATGCATGCGGACAATTGCACAATATTTGACGCCTCAAAAAAATGCAACATCTTGCATTTGCTGGAAACCACCTCACACCGCGAAACGACGCATGCATATGCATCCGCATGCGAACGCATGTAAAAGCATGTCCCTGCGTACACCATATTAAAGATATGTACGCATGATGCATGGAAACATCCAAGAAAACGCTATCGGAGAGCCCAGCCTTCATCCCTGCAGCAGTGGTAACGTCAGCAGAGATGAAGAGGGGACTCCAGTCTATGATGGGAATTGTCCTTTCTCCTCACCGCTGATCTCTGGGAACCAGGGAGACCAGACCTAGGTGATTAATGGCACATTGTACCCAGGACAGGATAAGTCCAATGGGGAGAAGTGGGCTCAGAGGAGACTGGACACAGGTGGGAAGAAGGAGAGGCTGCTTGCAGTCTATTTCAAGCTAGCAGCTGTTTGCTCTGTCACAAAAGGACAACGTCAGCCATAATATACCCCTGCTGGGGACAAAAAGCTACGTCTGCAGCAGCTTACACAGCGCCATTGATTAACAAGAGGCAGACGAACGATCGCAGTGCAGGCTGTGGCACCATGAAGGAACGGGGGATAGGGAGATTTTCTTCCTGCTGAAGATGGGGAAATTGATACAACTGCCAGCTCTGGACATGGAGCTGGAGGAGAGGGGATGGTCGCATTAATAATGAGGTTACAAACCGCAGGGTTAAAGTCTCTACTGAAATTACTATACTTTCCTGCCGCTAACAGTTTCTGCCACTACAAATTTCGAGACTATGATTGACAGGACACAAGGGTGCAACAGTAAGGAGCCCTTAGAGGCTGATGAGACTCTTTTCACTTATAATGATTATATGCATGAACAGGAAATTGTTGAGGAAAATACTGACAATATGAGCACAAATGAGAACAGGAGAGGGGAGACTTCACCTTGTCATTCACAGATTATTCCCCTTTACAACATAATGGGACAGACGATGAATTTGGCAACACATGCACTGAATCAGGGGAACTAACTAATCCACAGAAAATGAACAATACAGACACTGTTTACATTAAATCTATTTCTGATGGTGACAATTGAGTGGCTACAGTCTTGACAGCTCTGTTAAAAATGAAAATTGGAGAAGAAATACGGTACATCCTCTGGTCAATCACACAGTGACCACTCTATTCCACAAACTGATAATAGCTACCAGGAAACTACTTCAGAAGAGTTTATCGATATAGAAGAGAAGACTGATTCACTAACCTATATAACATCTGATGAGCTGGAATTTAGCGAATTGAACTATGAACCCAATGGATATTTTAATCATGAGTCACAGAAAGTAAGGACCTTCCCAGATCACTTATATACGGTAGTTCTGGTGCTTCAAGGGAAAATGATAAACCAAAACGGGTTAATCGTATTAACTGTCGGGACAATTCTCAAATTGTTACACAATGCCAAAAATTAAACTCTAATAAACTGAATAACAAAAGTACCATAACAAATTATTAGACTATGTTGATGCTTCTGAGTCACCTGCTTCAGAAGAGTATATAAGGGAATTATGCAATGTCTTTCACCTATCACTTGACTTTACACCAATTTCAGCTCAAGCCAAATAGCCTGAAAAGCACTTTACTGACTCAGAAGGGAACTCTTAAAATAAAGAAATGGGTAACCTTGAGGATATTCCCTTGAACAAAGCAACGATTTCAAAGGTTTTTATTACAAATGTATTAAAAGAAGTAGAGAACTCTATCCATAACAACAACTTAGAATGTAACACCTCCCCTATCAATACTGAGCCTGTAAAAACAACCACAAAATTTGTCGAAACAGGAACGATCATGAAAGATTCATACCTAAACTAAGTTGAGATGAAAAATAATTTTAACTCCCTACAAAAAGAAATCTTTTCCTTTAAAGTCCAGGTAGCCAATTCCGAAGACAACTCAGGAAGAAACAATTTAAAAATAAGAGGCCTACCTGAATCAATCACACCTCCGCAATTAAACAGTTATGCCAAAATGGCTACTCAACAGATCCCAAACCTACCCAAAGATAAAGCGGTTGTGAAAGCCTTTAGAATTTCTAAACCTCACTGTTTGCCTGTAGGCACCACAAGGGATGTTATAGTTTCCTTTAACTCTTTTCCAATCTGGCATTTGACAGATGGCGAGTATGGCCTTGATATTTACACATAGTTCTGAAAGGGAGAGTGGTGAAGTAGAATTCCTTGTTGGAGCTATATGAACCGATGGCCTGGGGACCACCACAGTGCAGGAAGACTACCGCACACAAGATGAGGTGCAAACAACAAAGGGTAGATTTATTGGAAAGCAAGGAATGAAGTGGATGAGAAAGATGCAAACAGGGATATGCAATGGCAAAAAATTGGACATCACATACCAAGCTTAAAGCATGAAATAATGTCTACACAAGACATGTAAAGTGTATTCAGCCTGGCAGAACAATTTTTAGACAACAATTAATAACCTCATTGATAGCATGCCTAGGTGTGTAATGTATGTAAGTGCATGTATTTCTGCATTTAGTGCTCATACTCGATACAGAATAAATTAATATATTTTATACATTTTACTACCATTTTTCATTATTAACCCTAGAACGCATACCCATAGAAATCTACACATTCACGCACCTGGGGCCTTTTAGGCCTGTTTACAATTATCATGGAATAACTCAAATAAAAATACTTTTCAAAATTTATTTTACAATTGCAAGGTAAGGATGCATTCCAACTAGCGCTGGGGTCCGCCAGGAGGGGAATTGTAATGGATCTGACCTCCTGGTGACCCCAGTTAAGGCTGGCGGAATACTGGAGTTACCAGGAGGTCAGATCCATTATGGATCCCCTTCTGGTGAACCCCAGCGCTACTGGGAACACAGCCTAAGAAGTGTATATTTCAAAATATAATTATGTGCATAAAACAACAAAAAAGTAAGTAAACGGGCACGCCAAATATAGGCATTCTATATGCAATTTTTTTATGAAAACATTTTTTGGTTGTAGCAAACTTGGTGCAGGAATACTTATTTGTAACTTTACATATTCCCCCGACAATTCTCGTATATTATTTTTTCGGCTGAATGTTCCTTGCATACATTTTGTCCGCAAGTAGAACAGAAACGCTCCGATTTTCTTTCCTTCTTTGCTGGACAAATATAGCAGCGCTTTCTTTTTTTTTCTCTTTGCTCTGGATGTTCCAGAAAGCGTATTCCACATCGGATCATTGCCTCCGTAATTTGCCTTCACATGTAAACAAAAGTATCACATGTAAACCTAGTACAGGCCTAAAAGGCCCCAGGTGCGTGAATATGGGGTAGTCCCAAAAAAAGGTTGTTGTACCGAAATGTCTGTAACATAAAAATATATGAATAACTGGAACTTACTAACAACTATATACCTGAGGATTACCTAGATTTTCAAAATTCTAACTAAAGTACTTTTACAGACAATAGAAAACAAGTAACCTGGCAGGCCTGCGAGGCCCCAGGTATGCGTTCTAGGGTTAACATGTCTATCGATCCTGTGATTTATATAATGCCACTACTATTCCTTTTTGGTGTTGAAATTTAATTGTTGAAGAGTGTATAGTGAGCGTCCATAAGCATTTGCTTTAAGTTTGTAAGTACTGTTCAAAATGTGCCTCATGTAGAGAAATTGAAACAAATTGTGCTTTTTAAGGAATTATCTAATTTAGTAACTTTAGTACTTGAGTTGTTTGCCAGAGAGCAATGTGGGATGCTATATTCCAAAGCGTTAACCCCTTCACGACATATGACATATTATTACATCATATGTTGTGTCTTCCCCTTTAATGCAGGATCCAGCACTGAACCCGCATCCTTTCCAGCACATCACAGCTTATTTCATCAGCTGACATGTGCCCCTAGCAGGCGCAGGTGGAATCGCGATACACCGCGGCTGTTAAAATGTTAAAAGCTGCTGTTAATCTCTGACAATGGCATTTAACATGATTGTGCCGGGAGTGCGTCACTAGCTCTGCGCACCAGCGACCCTGTCACATGATCACGTTGCAGGCGACCCCCCATGGTTGTCATTGCCGACCTCCTATGAGTGCCGGCACTCACTGCAGATAATCTGCAATATGTTGATATTGTGGGCACCCATCCCAAAAATTAAGAGGGAAGGAATAGGGATGGATAGGGTATTAACCCCTTTCCGACATCGGGCGTAATTGTACGCTGATATCAGACTCCCTCCCTTTGATGTGGGCTCCGGCGCTGAGCCCACTTTTTTTCCTGGCACATTTCAGCTGTTTTGAACAGCTGACATGTGCCTCTAACAGCTGCGAGAGAAATCACGATCCACCCACGGCTGTTAACCTGTTAAATGCCGCTGTCAATCTCTGACAGCAGCATTTAACTTGCGCTTCCAGCAAGTGCGCTGGAAATCCAGCCCGATGTGGGGTCACCGATGGGTTGTCATGACAACCAGAGGTCTCCAGCAGACCTCTATGGTTCTTACTGCTGGATTGCTATAAGCACCACCCTGTGGTCGGCGCTCATAGCAAGTGAGCAATTCTGCTACATACAGGCGATCTCATCATCGCCTGTATGTAGCAGAGCTGATCGAATTAGGGCAGCTTCTAGTCTCCCATGGACACTATTGAAACATGCCAAAAAAAAAAAAAATGTTTTCAAAAATAATAAAAAAATAAAAAAAATATAAGAATATAAGTTCAAATCACCCCCCATTCCAAATAAAACACTAAAAAAAATAATTAAACATACACATATTTGGCATCTATGAATATAAAAAAAGAATTAACCCGATCGCTAAACGGCGTAATGAGAAAAAAAACAAAACGCCAGAATTACATTTTTTTTGGTCGCCGCAACATTGCATTAAAATGCAATAACGGGCGATCGAAAGATCTTATCTGCACCAAATTGGTATCATTAAAAACGTCATCTCGTAATGACCTGGAGAATCATAATGGCAGGTCAGTTTTAGCTTTTAGGCTAGGTTCCCATTTGCATTCAGGAGGGCTGTGGATGGCTGCGTATTTCCTCCCTTCTTCCTCCCTGAAGCTCTGCCTACGCTCCGCCTACTCTGCATGCGTCCTGTGTACCTATATTTAACATTGGGTACACAGGGACATGCGTTGTATGCGGCGATTTGACGTTTGCGGCGACTGCATGGAAACGGAAATGCCGCTGTCAGAGTGCATAACCTCTTCCTTCCCACATTGCCAACACTTGAGCATTGCTTCTGGGAATATCGAGTGCATGTGAGTAGGGACCCTATATTATTGAGATAGTAATTTATATCCAGCTTCATGAAAGTGGGAGCAGAGGATTAGTGTGTTAAAGTAAAAATACGCTTAGACCTAGGTCATTCTCTTATTGGGACCGAAAATGAGTGTTAGTTTGGTCCAGGGGTTCAGTCAGCAGGACAACGTATGCCATAAGGGACCTATGTCCGAGCAAGCTGTTTCGGATGTATAGACAGACTTTTTAATGAGCTAATAGGGCACCAGCTCCTCCATCACATAGTAATTTGCTTTACATTTCTTCATGTCCTTTTCAAACTTACAAAACAACATGAAAGAACATAATAAAATGAGTTAGTTGTGAGGAAACTACTTGTGAGGGAAGTTGTTTATTTACTATTTCTAGGGTTCTAATCCTCTAAATGAGGGTCTTACATTCCACCTCTCTCTTTTTTTTTCTTACCTAAGGATGATATTTGGCGAAAGAGTCCTCTATCACACACATTATTTAATTTATAGACCAGAGTGTTTCCACTGAGACCTCACCTGTGTCACTGTAGGAGAAATACTCTTTCAGATATGATTAATTTTTATCTGTATTATCTTTGGACTTTAGTAAATACGTGTTTAGGCACCACAAAAGAGGAGTGATATACGGTATGTATATTGCTCTTCAAAGGTTACATAGATAGGCACGCGATAAGACCAGGATGTTGCCTCTGTCTTAGGCCGGTTTCACACGTCAGTGGCTCCGGTACGTGAGGTGACAGTTTCCTCACATACCTGAGCCACTGACACACGTAGACACATTAAAATCAATGCATCTGTGCAGATGTCATTGATTTTTTGCGGACCGTGTCTCCGTGTGCCAAACACGGAGACATGTCAGTGTTCGTGGGAGCGCACGTATTACACGGACCCATTAAAGTCAATGGGTCCGTGTAAAACACGTACCGCACACGGACGTTCTCCGTGTGCTGTGCAGGAGACAGCGCTCTAGTAAGCGCTGCCCCCCCACATGGTGCTGAAGCCGCGATTCATATCTTCTGTGCAGCAGCGTTTGCTGTAAAGAAGATATGAATAATCCATTTTTTTAGTGGTATTTCGTGTTTAAAATAAAGCTCCATGTCCCCACCCCCTGTGCGCCCGCCCGCTGTTCTGAAAATACTCACCCGGCTCCCTCGTTGGCTGTCGCTGCTTCCTGTCCTGGCCGCACCTTCTACTGTATGCGGTCACGTGGGGCCGCCGATTAAAGTCATGAATATGCGGCTCCACCTCCCATAGGGGTGGAGCCGCATATTCATTACTGTAAATGAGCGGCCCCACGTGACCGCATACAGGAGAAGCTGCGGCCAGGACAGGACACTGCGAGGGAGGCGGGTGAGTATTTTCAGAACAGCGGGGGGCGGCGCACAGGGGGTGGGGACATGGAGCTTTATTTTAAACACGAAATACCACTAAAAAAATTGATTATTCATATCTTCTTTACAGCAAATGCTGCTGCACAGAAGATATGAATCGCGGCTTCAGCACGATGCAGGGGACAGCACTAAACTTTAGTGTTGTCTCTCCTGCACGGTCCGTGTGGTACCCAGGCGGCACACGGCTGCCGCACGTGTGCCACACGGATGGCCTACGTGAGCTCACGGACACACGGACACGGATAACTCGATTTTTTCCGGTACCGGAATTATCTGGACGTGTGAGACTGGCCTTAGCATAAGCCAACTGCCTGACTTTTGACAATTAAATAATCTATGGGTGAGCATAAGACATGTCTAGTAGAGTAATATATGCACTGTGCACAATTTATATTTTTAAAGATCATTTTTTTCCTATATAATAACTACCGGTACAATGTTGTTTGTTAATACAAAAGGTTATTAACCTGAATATTTAAAAAAGAAAAAAAACGAATAGTGAGACTTTGTCTTTCTTAGGAGGATATTTGTGTGCATGATTATTGGGCAACTATTAGTATGTAGAATTATTATTATTATTAGGCAACTAAATAAAAAAAGTAAGTTTTCCCATCTCAATTGTCCATTTCATGTTGAAGTGAGAATAATTATGAAACAACTCAAAATGTAAAATTTTTTCCCATAAAAATATCAGTGACCATTCATGGAGTCTGTCAGTTTCTTAATCTGTTGACCATTATATGGGTTTTTCCACAAACAAAAGTTCATTTTATCCCCTTCACGTCACAGGCCTTTTTGCATTTTCGTTTTTCTCCCTCCACTTTTTCCCAACGCCATATCTTTTTATTTTTCCCTCAATATGGCCATGTGAGGGCTTGTTTTTTGCGGGACGAGTTGTTCTTTTGAACAACACCAATGGTTTTACCAGAACGTGTACTCGAAAACGGTGTGCTGAGATTGCAAAAAAAGTGCAATTCCACAAATGTTTTTTGGATTTTTTTTTAACATGTTCACCAAATCCTAAAGCTGATCTGCCACTATGATTCTCCAGGTCAATTCGAGCTCGTAGACACCAAACATGTCTAGGTTGTTTTTAATTTAGCGTTTTAATTTTTCGTGATCTTGGGCTAATTTTTTGCGTGCTGAGCTAACGTTTTTAATGATACCATTTTGGTGTGGATACGATCTTTTTATCACCTGTTATTGCATTTTAATGCATTGTTGTGGCGACAAAAAAAACGTAATTCTGGCATTTTGAATTTTTTCGCTATGCAGTTTACCGATCGGATTATTTATTTTTATAGCTTGATAGATCAGGTGATTCTGAACGCAGAAATTTCAACTGTGTATTTTTTTTTTTAGTTGTTTTATATTGAATGAGGCGAATGGGGGGTGATTTGAACTTTTATATATTTTTAAATATTTTTAAAAACATTTTTTTTACTTTTTGCATGCTTCAATAGTCACCATGGGAGACCAGAAGCTGCAGTTGTTTGATAGGCTCTGCTACACACAGGCGATGATCTAGCCGGAGTCCACACCAAAGGGAGGGCCACAACATGCACAGTACTAGTGCGGCACGTGTCGTGAAGGGGCTATCCCCTTTCTGACATCGGGCGTAATAGTACACCGATGTCGGTTGCAGTGGCAACCTGGGGGAGGAGGAGCATATTAAAGGACAAGACTGATTGGCTGAGCAAGCTGGAGAAGGAGCCTGTTATTAATGTCAGATTATGTCAGCAAAATTCACACCATCCTGCCACAATTATGGCAAACAAGACTCTTTACTGATGTACAGCTACAATCCTACCTCAGATAAGAATGGGACAGTATTTCTTTCCTAAAACTACAGAAATTGGTCTCCTCACTTTGCAATTGTTTACAGACTGTTGTAAAAAGGCGAGGGGATGCAACACAACAGCAAACATGGCTCTGTCTCAACTTTTTTTAGCTATTTTTGTAAGATTAACACTAGTGCTTCCACTTCTGTGGAAGAAGCTGCATAAAACACCACACTATCAGCCTATCAATAGTAAAAGTGCTCATATGTACATGAATTAATAAGGAAACATACTCTATAAAGGAACCCAAACCTATGTGGATAAATAGCTACAGATATATCCCGACTCTAGTGAGAGAAAATTAACATTCTTCCTACATCACATGCTTGAGCGGCAGTTTTTCAATTAGCATCTGATCAAGCACCGCCGACCAGGGCGCTATCGATGCAGTAACATGCTTATCTTAGACTGAGGATTTACCCAGTGGTGCAACTATCCAAAGATTGTGGGGCATCTCTTATCCATGGAATCTTCAGTGCCACCATACTGTCCGTTTTTCATCTGAAGGCTAAGAATATATCCATGCACCCCTTCTGAGGAAGATTGAATATCGAAACGCGCGTTAAGGGGTACACTGGTACATGACTTCAGACAGGTTGTATCTTGATTACCTTTGATACTTTCAGTTGCTGCTACTGCGGTCTATTTAACCATTTCAGGTCATGGTGTGCACATACATTATGCTCTGATTTTCCTTTGAAGGCCTTGGATCTCACTGATCCTACTACACCGCTTCAATAATACAAATAAGAATTTTTTCTTTATATTCTTAGCCTTCAGATGAAAAACGGACAGATTTGATATGCAATTAGATACTGGATTGATTTATCCCTCTCTATATATTTAATTGAAAATTGTCTGCACTATGCACTTTACCTAATCTTCACACCATATTCTTGAACGGCCATATTATTTCTATGCCTAGTATTGATGGTATTATACTCACCTTTACTCCAATTATATTGTTACATTTTTCTATCTCTCTTTAAACTGTCTGTCGGATTATTACTTGATGTTCGCTATTCTGCATAATTTGTATTGTTGCACTTTATGTACCATATCATTATCATGTACAGTGTTTGTGCTTTTTCTCATCATTTTTGTGGTTGAGTTGCATTTCCAATTTTTAATGGTTTTTAATTCAAATTATGTACTTTAATAAAATTATTTTCTATGAGAATCCACTCTGGAGGATTTTGTTTGTCCTTACATTTTCTTTGGTTAGTCAGTAATAAGCCTAGACTTTTCATAGAACTATTCATTTGTTGCTCAGTATGCTCAGGATGAGGTAAAGTCATTTCATTGAAAAAAATGAACAATCAACTGTCCACCCTTTTGCCGTCTATTACAACGAAAATGGAGAAACAAAATACAAAAGTGACATTATGATATCTGAGTGCTTACTTCATTATTCAATAGTTGCTCATTTGTTAAATAAATTGAATTGATTTCCGTCATAAAAACTGACATCCTACCAAGTTTGAGCAAGGTCTACTACTTCTCGGATGGCACAGTGTAAAAACAGGAAAAACTTTATAAATTTCTACCATCACAACAAAGATTTTGGAGTGGACGCTGAATGGCAGTTTTTTGCCACAGCTCATGGCAAAGGTGTATGTGATGGTTTAGGAGTCCCCATGAAACGTCTTGCAGCTCGGGCTAGACTCCAAAGACCATATTCAGACCAAACCTTAACACCCATGCAACTTTTCAACTGGAGTGAGAAAAATATTCCTAATATCCTGTTCATGTACTACACAAACCAGGACCACGAACAAAAGGAAAATTTGTTAAAACATCAGATAAAGAAAGCATATCCGTTAAAGGGACTCAGGAATACCACACTTTCCTTCCATTGAGTAAAACACAAATAAAAACAAGGATTTTTTCATTAAGCAATGACAGTGAAGTCCATGAAGTTATTGAAGGTGGCACAAGATTGACAATGGATGACATACACTCACCGGCCACTTTATTAGGTACACCATGCTAGTAACGTGTTGGACCCCCTTTTGCCTTCAGAACTGCCTCAATTCTTCGTGGCATAGATTCAACAAGGTGCTGGAAGCATTCCTCAGAGATTTTGGTCCATATTGACATGATGGCATCACACAGTTGCCGCAGATTTGTCGGCTGCACATCCCAAAGATGCTCCATACAAGGCAGGATGGATCCATGCTTTCATGTTGTTTACACCAAATTCTGACCCTACCATCCGAATGTCGCAGCAGAAATCGAGACTCATCAGACCAAGCAACGTTTTTCCAATCTTCTACTGTCCAATTTCGATGAGCTTGTACAAATTGTAGCCTCAGTTTCCTGTTCTTAGCTGAAAGGAGTGGTACCCGGTGTGGTCTTCTGCTGCTGTAGCCCATCTGCCTCAAAGTTCGACGCACTGTGCGTTCAGAGATGCTCTTAGGCCTACCTTGGTTGTAACGGGTGGCGATTTGAGTCACTGTGGCCTTTCTATCAGCTCGAACCAGTCTGCCCATTCTCCTCTGACCTCTGGCATCAACAAGGCATTTCCGCCCACAGAACTGCCGCTCACTGGATTTGTTTTCTTTTTCGGACCATTCTCTGTAAACCCTAGAGATGGTTGTGCGTGAAAATCCCAGTAGATCAGCAGTTTCTGAAATACTCAGACCAGCCCTTCTGGCACCAACAACCATGCCACGTTCAAAGGCACTCAAATCACCTTTCTTCCCCATACTGATGCTCGGTTTGAACTGCAGGAGATTGTCTTGACCATGTCTACATGCCTAAATGCACTGAGTAGCCGCCATGTGATTGGCTGATTAGAAATTAAGTGTTAACAAGAAGTTGGACAGGTGTACCTAATAAAGTGGCCAGTGAGTGTAAGTAGTTATGTAGGATAGCTGCGGAGACACCATCACGTGTTTCTCAACGCAAGCAGTGAATAGCCAGGCCTTTCCCCGGGAAGGAACAACCACGGAGAGGGCAGCATCCAATAAAGGAAAACATCCAATACAGGAAAACCACCTATGCCAAGCATGGTATCCATCCACAGACAGCTGTTTTGGGGTGTTTCCCCCTCATCAGTGTGGAGTAGAAATCTGGCTATTAGGAGCAGTGTCTAGTAAAAGGCTGTAAAGGCACAGATGATTGGCCTCGGGGAGACCAAAACATCCAACACCGCGGAGACACCATCACGTGTTTCTCAACGCAGTGATCCAGAACACTGCCCCCATCCCTTATGGGAAATATGCAAATGCATATAGGATAGCTGCGGAGACACCATCACGTGTTTCTCAACGCAAGCAGTGAATAGCCAGGCCTTTCCCCGGGAAGGAACAACCACGGGAAGGGCAGCATCCAATAAAGGAAAACATCCAATACAGGAAAACCACCTATGCCAAGCATGGTATCCATCCACAGACAGCTGTTTTGGGGTGTTTGCCCCTCATCAGTGTGGAGTAGAAATCTGGCTATTAGGAGCAGTGTCTAGTAAAAGGCTGTAAAGGCACAGATGATTGGCCTCGGGGAGACCAAAACATCCAACACCGCGGAGACACCATCACGTGTTTCTCAACGCAGTGATCCAGAACACTGCCCCCATCCCTTATGGGAAATATGCAAATGCATGTAGGATAGCTGCGGAGACACCATCACGTGTTTCTCAACGCAAGCAGTGAATAGCCAGGCCTTTCCCCAGGAAGGAACAACCACGGGAAGGGCAGCATCCAATAAAGGAAAACCACCTATGCCAAGCATGGTATCCATCCACAGACAGCTGTTTCGGGGTGTTTGCCCCTCATCAGTGTGGAGTAGGAATCTGGCTATTAGGAGCAGTGCCTAGTAAAAGGCTGTAAAGGCACAGATGATTGGCCTCGGGGAGACCAAAACATCCAACACTGTGGAGACACCATCACGTGTTTCTCAACGCAGTGATCCAGAACACTGCCCCCATCTTTTATGGGAATAGACACCATCACGTGTTTCTCAACGCAAGCAGTGAATAGCCAGGCCTTTCCCCGGGAAGGAACAACCACGTGACGGTGTCTCCGCAGCTATCCTACATGCATTTGCATATTTCCCATAAGGGATGGGGGCAGTGTTCTGGATCACTGCGTTGAGAAACACGTGATGGTGTCTCCGCAGTGTTGGATGTTTTGGTCTCCCCGAGGCCAATCATCTGTGCCTTTACAGCCTTTTACTAGGCACGGCTCCTAATAGCCAGATTCCTACTCCACACTGATGAGGGGCAAACTGTTGTGAATTTGCTTTTTGCTCCCTCTAGTGGTTACTAGTTTTTTGACTCTGGTTTTTCTGTCATTCCTTTTATCCGCACCTGGGTCGTTAGTTAGGGGTGTTGCTATTTAAGCTCCCTGGACCTTCAGTTCAATGCCTGGCAACGTAGTTATCAGAGCTAGTCTGCTGTGCTCTTGTCTACTGATCCTGGTTCCAGTTTTCAGCTAAGTCTGCCTTTTGCTTTTTGCTATTTGTTTTGGTTTTGTATTTTTGTCCAGCTTGTTCCAAATCTATATCCTGACCTTTGCTGGAAGCTCGAGGGGGCTGGTGTTCTCCCCCCGGACCGTTAGACGGTTCGGGGTTTCTTGAATTTCCAGTGTGGATTTTGATAGGGTTTTTGTTGACCGTTACCTTTTGTTATAAGTTACCTTTCTTTATTCTGCTATCAGTAAGCGGGCCTCTCTGTGCTAAACCTGGTTCATTTCTGTGTTTGTCATTTCCTCTTACCTCACCGTCATTATTTGTGGGGGGCTTCTATCCAGCTTTGGGGTCCCCTTCTCTGGAGGCAAGAAAGGTCTTTTGTTTTCCTCTACTAGGGGTAGCTAGATTCTCCGGCTGGCGCGTGTCATCTAGAATCAACGTAGGAATGATCCCCGGCTACTTCTAGTGTTGGCGTTAGGAGTAGATATATGGTCAACCCAGTTACCACTGCCCTATGAGCTGGATTTTTGTATTCTGCAGACTTCCACGTTCCTCTGAGACCCTCGCCATTGGGGTCATAACAGTTTGCCAGGCCAGTATTAAATGTTTAATGCATTGCAGAAGAGGGATTATAAGAAAGAAGATTCTGAGTTTTTTTTTTTTTCTCCTTCCCCTTTACCTCAGAGTGGCTATGCTTGCTGCAGACATGAATGTCCAGACCTTGATTACAAGTGTGGACCAGCTGGCTACTCGTGTGCAGGGCATACAAGACTATGTTATCAGAAATCCTAGGTCAGAACCTAAAATACCGATTCCTGAACTGTTTTCCGGAGACAGGTTTAAGTTTAGGAATTTCGTGAATAATTGTAAATTGTTTTTGTCCCTGAGACCCTGTTCATCAGGAGATTCTGCTCAGCAAGTAAAAATTGTTATTTCGTTCTTACGGGGCGACCCTCAGGATTGGGCTTTTTCGCTGGCGCCAGGAGATCCGGCATTGGCTGATCTTGAGGCGTTTTTTCTGGCGCTCGGTTTACTTTATGAGGAACCCAATCTTGAGATTCAGGCAGAAAAGGCCTTGCTGTCTATGTCTCAGGGGCAGGACGAGGCTGAAGTGTATTGCCAAAAATTTCGGAAATGGTCCGTGCTGACACATTGGAACGAGTGTGCACTGGCCGCTAATTTTAGAAATGGCCTTTCTGAAGCCATTAAGAATGTTATGGTGGGTTTTCCCATTCCCACAGGTCTGAATGATACTATGGCACTGGCTATTCAAATTGACCGGCGGTTGCGGGAGCGCAAAACCGCAAATTCCCTCATGGTGTTGTCTGAACAGACACCTAATTCGGTGCAATGTGATAGAAAAACCGCAAATTCCCTCATGGTGTTGTCTGAACAGACACCTGATTTAATGCAATGTGATAGAATCCTGACTAGAAATGAGCGGAAAATTCATAGACGCCGGAATGGCTTGTGCTACTACTGTGGTGATTCTACACATGTTATCTCAGCATGCTCTAAACGTATAGCTAAGGTTGTTAGTCCTGTCACCGTTGGTAATTTGCAACCTAAATTTATTCTGTCTGTAACTTTGATTTGCTCACTGTCATCTTATCCTGTCATGGCGTTTGTAGATTCAGGTGCTGCCCTGAGTCTCATGGATCTCTCATTTGCTAAGCGCTGTGGATTTACTCTTGAACCATTAGAAAATCCTATTCCTCTTAGGGGTATTGATGCTACACCATTGGCAGCAAATAAACCGCAGTATTGGACTCAGGTTACCATGTGCATGACTCCTGAACACCGCGAGGTGATACGTTTCCTGGTTTTACATAAAATGCATGATTTGGTCGTTTTAGGGCTGCCATGGTTACAGACCCATAATCCAGTCCTGGACTGGAAGGCTATGTCAGTCTCAAGTTGGGGCTGTCGTGGTATTCATGAGGATTCCCTGCCTGTGTCTATTGCTTCTTCTACGCCTTCGGAAGTTCCGGAGTATTTGTCTGATTATCAGGATGTCTTCAGTGAGTCTGAGTCCAGTGCACTGCCTCCTCATAGGGACTGTGACTGTGCTATAGATTTGATCCCAGGCAGTAAATTTCCTAAGGGAAGACTGTTTAATCTGTCGGTACCTGAACATACCGCTATGTGTTCATATATCAAGGAGTCTCTGGAAAAAGGACATATTCGTCCGTCTTCTTCCCCTCTTGGTGCGGGATTCTTTTTTGTGGCAAAAAAGGACGGATCTTTGAGACCTTGTATTGATTATCGGCTTTTAAATAAGATCACTGTCAAATTTCAGTATCCTTTACCGCTGTTGTCTGACTTGTTTGCCCGGATTAAGGGTGCCAAGTGGTTCACCAAGATAGACCTTCGTGGTGCGTACAACCTTGTGCGCATTAAGCAAGGTGATGAATGGAAAACCGCATTCAATACGCCCGAAGGTCATTTTGAGTACTTGGTGATGCCTTTTGGGCTCTCCAATGCGCCTTCAGTTTTTCAGTCCTTTATGCATGACATTTTCCGGAAGTATCTGGATAAATTTTTGATTGTTTATCTGGATGATATTTTGGTTTTTTCTGATAATTGGGATTCGCATGTGGAGCAGGTCAGGTTGGTCTTTAAAATTTTGCGTGAAAATTCTTTGTTTGTCAAGGGCTCAAAGTGTCTCTTTGGTGTACAGAAGGTTCCCTTTTTGGGGTTCATTTTTTCCCCTTCTGCTGTGGAGATGGACCCAGTCAAGGTCCGAGCTATTCTTGATTGGACTCAGCCCTCGTCAGTTAAGAGTCTTCAGAAGTTCTTGGGCTTCGCTAACTTCTACCGTCGTTTTATCGCTAATTTTTCTAGCATTGTGAAACCTTTGACGGATATGACCAAGAAGGGCTCCGATGTAGCTAACTGGGCTCCTGCTGCCGTGGAGGCTTTCCAGGAGTTGAAACGCCGGTTTACTTCGGCGCCTGTTTTGTGCCAGCCTGACGTCTCACTTCCCTTTCAGGTTGAGGTGGATGCTTCGGAGATTGGGGCAGGGGCCGTTTTGTCGCAGAGAGGCCCTGGTTGCTCTGTTATGAAACCTTGTGCCTTTTTCTCTAGGAAGTTTTCGCCTGCCGAGCGAAATTATGATGTGGGCAATCGGGAGTTGTTGGCCATGAAATGGGCATTTGAGGAGTGGCGTCATTGGCTCGAGGGTGCTAAGCATCGTGTGGTGGTCTTGACTGATCACAAAAATCTGATGTATCTCGAGTCTGCTAAACACCTTAATCCGAGACAGGCCCGCTGGTCATTGTTTTTCTCCCGCTTTGATTTTGTTGTCTCGTATTTACCAGGTTCAAAGAATGTGAAGGCCGATGCTCTTTCTAGGAGCTTTGTGCCTGATGCTCCTGGAGTCGCTGATCCTGTTGGTATTCTTAAAGATGGAGTTATCTTGTCAGCTATTTCTCCGGATCTGCGACGTGTGTTGCAGAGATTTCAGGCTGATAGGCCTGAGTCTTGTCCACCTGACAGACTGTTTGTCCCGGATAAGTGGACCAGCAGAGTCATTTCCGAGGTTCATTCCTCGGTGTTGGCAGGTCACCCGGAAATTTTTGGCACCAGAGATCTGGTGGCCAGGTCCTTTTGGTGGCCTTCCTTGTCAAGGGATGTGCGGTCATTTGTGCAGTCCTGTGGGACTTGTGCTCGAGCTAAGCCTTGCTGTTCTCGTGCCAGCGGTTTGCTCTTGCCCTTGCCTGTCCCGAAGAGACCTTGGACACATATCTCCATGGATTTCATTTCTGATCTTCCGCTATCTCAGGGCATGTCCGTTATCTGGGTGATATGTGATCGCTTCTCCAAGATGGTCCATTTGGTTCCTTTACCTAAGCTGCCTTCCTCTTCCGATCTGGTTCCTGTGTTTTTCCAGAACGTGGTTCGTTTGCACGGCATCCCTGAGAATATTGTGTCAGACAGAGGATCCCAGTTCGTTTCCAGGTTCTGGCGATCCTTTTGTAGTAGGATGGGCATTGATTTGTCGTTTTCGTCTGCTTTCCATCCTCAGACTAATGGACAGACGGAGCGAACCAATCAGACTTTGGAGGCTTATTTGAGGTGTTTTGTCTCTGCTGATCAGGACGATTGGGTGACATTCTTGCCGTTGGCTGAGTTTGCCCTTAATAATCGGGCTAGTTCCGCCACCTTGGTTTCGCCTTTTTTCTGCAACTCTGGTTTCCATCCTCGCTTTTCTTCGGGTCATGTGGAGCCTTCTGACTGTCCTGGGGTGGATTCTGTGGTGGATAGGTTGCAGCAGATCTGGAATCATGTGGTGGACAACTTGAAGTTGTCACAGGAGAAGGCTCAGCGCTTTGCCAACCGCCGCCGCGGTGTGGGTCCCCGACTACGCGTTGGGGATTTGGTGTGGCTTTCTTCCCGCTTTGTTCCTA
Source organism: Ranitomeya variabilis (assembly GCF_051348905.1). Lineage (NCBI taxonomy): Eukaryota > Metazoa > Chordata > Amphibia > Anura > Dendrobatidae > Ranitomeya > Ranitomeya variabilis. The sequence continues at coordinate 544,037,042 of NC_135236.1, read as the reverse complement.
TGAAGGTCTCCTCTCCCAAATTTAAACCTCGTTTTATTGGACCTTACAAGATATTGGAAATCCTTAATCCTGTATCTTTTCGTCTGGATCTTCCTGTGTCGTTTGCTATTCACAATGTATTTCATAGGTCCTTGTTGCGGCGGTACATTGTGCCTGTAGTTCCTTCTGCTGAGCCTCCTGCTCCGGTGTTGGTTGAGGGCGAGTTGGAGTACGTGGTGGAGAAGATCTTGGATTCTCGCCTCTCCAGGCGGAGGCTTCAGTACCTGGTCAAGTGGAAGGGCTATGGTCAGGAGGATAATTCCTGGGTGGTCGCCTCTGATGTTCATGCGGCCGATTTAGTTCGTGCCTTTCATGCCGCTCATCCTGATCGCCCTGGTGGTCGTGGTGAGGGTTCGGTGACCCCTCACTAAGGGGGGGGGGTACTGTTGTGAATTTGCTTTTTGCTCCCTCTAGTGGTTACTAGTTTTTTGACTCTGGTTTTTCTGTCATTCCTTTTATCCGCACCTGGGTCGTTAGTTAGGGGTGTTGCTATTTAAGCTCCCTGGACCTTCAGTTCAATGCCTGGCAACGTAGTTATCAGAGCTAGTCTGCTGTGCTCTTGTCTACTGATCCTGGTTCCAGTTTTCAGCTAAGTCTGCCTTTTGCTTTTTGCTATTTGTTTTGGTTTTGTATTTTTGTCCAGCTTGTTCCAAATCTATATCCTGACCTTTGCTGGAAGCTCGAGGGGGCTGGTGTTCTCCCCCCGGACCGTTAGACGGTTCGGGGGTTCTTGAATTTCCAGTGTGGATTTTGATAGGGTTTTTGTTGACCATATAAGTTACCTTTCTTTATTCTGCTATCAGTAAGCGGGCCTCTCTGTGCTAAACCTGGTTCATTTCTGTGTTTGTCATTTCCTCTTACCTCACCGTCATTATTTGTGGGGGGCTTCTATCCAGCTTTGGGGTCCCCTTCTCTGGAGGCAAGAAAGGTCTTTTGTTTTCCTCTACTAGGGGTAGCTAGATTCTCCGGCTGGCGCGTGTCATCTAGAATCAACGTAGGAATGATCCCCGGCTACTTCTAGTGTTGGCGTTAGGAGTAGATATATGGTCAACCCAGTTACCACTGCCCTATGAGCTGGATTTTTGTATTCTGCAGACTTCCACGTTCCTCTGAGACCCTCGCCATTGGGGTCATAACAGCAAACACCCCGAAACAGCTGTCTGTGGATGGATACCATGTTTGGCATAGGTGGTTTTCCTGTATTGGATGTTTTCCTTTATTGGATGCTGCCCTTCCCGTGGTTGTTCCTTCCTGGGGAAAGGCCTGGCTATTCACTGCTTGCGTTGAGAAACACGTGATGGTGTCTCCGCAGCTATGCTACATGCATTTGCATATTTCCCATAAGGGATGGGGGCAGTGTTCTGGATCACTGCGTTGAGAAACACGTGATGGTGTCTCCGCGGTGTTGGATGTTTTGGTCTCCCCGAGGCCAATCATCTGTGCCTTTACATAAGTAGTTATGTGACCTATGAATATGATCAGCACTGGTAGCTGGCTATTGTACGCTCCAAAGATTATGCTAATGAAGAATTAGAAGTTACTTTTCTGAACTCTCTGGTCCATCTCAATCCTTTCTGTAATCAAGTAAACCATATTTATTATGAGATATACAGTCAAACCCTATAACTGCTAGACATACTCTTTGACACAAAAGGAAATGGCCATTGTTAGTAAGAGTTTATGGACGAGATTAAATCTCGCCCAGTAGAAGGAACAAATTGATGATAAACGCTCAGTTTAACGACTTTCTATTAATTTATCAGACTAGTTAATTTTGTTTTATTTTAAAACTTGATGATTTAACTCCTACATTCTGTTTAAAAGCTTGAGAAAAGGACATGTCTAGTGTCATAATAAAAAAAAATTGATACATGTATATATTTAAATATTTGATATTACTTCTTTTACTATAGTATTAAACATATGATTAGGATGAGACTAAATTTAGAAAATCACACTTAAAAATATCATCCAAAGGAGAGCCAATCCTTGTTCAAATGTAACCAAGAACTCAAGTAACACATATGCCTTTTTTGAAAATTTTATAACATATTGTTTTTTCAAAATTGTGAATCAAAAGTTTGAATTTGACTCCTCAAAAACAAAATATCAACAAACATAATCTTGTGACATACCAAATTAAAGCCTGCACTGTTCTAAACAAAATGGTTCCTCTCCATCTCCTTATCTTATTTGTAACTCGAGATATGATAAAAAAGTAACATCATTCAAGCCCAAAATTCACACTTTTAGAACTTTATAAATCTATAAAAAATAAACTAGTAAAGATAAAAATGCAAAACTTTTTTAACTCACTAAAGTAGCACTTAAAAAAAAAAATCCAAAGTTATCGCGTAAAAAAAATTACGATTTAGATAATTTGACATGGAATGACCCCTTTGCATATAAATTGAAGAGAAATGGTGATGGGATGCAGCATTGTCTGACGCATCTCTCTACTTTGTACCATGCCGCGTTGCTGTGGTTTCTTCAGAATGTTGCATGTTGGTAGATATAAAGGTTCCTAATGAGGCTGATCAGATGGTTCGTCATACCTATATTTATTCTTCGTGGTATTTACCGTATTTTACGCTTTGTAAGACGCACTTTATTTCCCCCAAATTTGGGGGGGAAATGTGGGTGCGTCTAACAAAGCGGATATACCGCTTACCATTACAGGCTGGGATGAGGGGGTGTCCGCCGCTGCTACCGCCCGCCGCCGCTGTCGCCCGCCGCCGCTGTCACCCGCCGCCACTGCCGGGGTTGTCCGCTGCTGCCCCGGGTGATGCTGGAGGCTCCGGTGCTGCGGGGGGCTCTGGCGACATTTTGTGAAAGACCAGAGCCCCCCGGCAGTTCGTCCATGCGTTCTAGTATGACTAACTCCTGGAAAATGGCCGCCGGAATCTCGGGAGATGAGATTTCAGCACTGAGATCTCATCTCTCGAGATTCCGGCGGCCATTTTCCCGGAGTCAGTCATACAGGAACGCATGGACGAACTGCTGGGGGCTCTGGTCTTTCACAAAATGTTGCCAGAGCCCCCCGCAGCACCGGAGACAGCCCTGGAGACAGCCCTGCAGCACCACAGCCCCCTGTAGCACCACAGCCCCCTGCAGCACCAGAGCCCCCTGCAGCACCAGAGCCCCCTGCAGCACCAGAGCCCCCTGCAGCACCAGAGCCCCCTGCAGCACCCCTCATCCCAGCCTGCAGCACAGCAGCCCCCATGCAGCACCGAAGCCCCCCTGCAGACCCCATCATCCCAGCCTGCAGCAATGCTCCACTCCTGCCTCCAGCAACGACCCTGGGACCCTGATCCACCGCAGCCACAACCCCTGGTAAGCAATAAGACGCATGGATTATAAGAAGCCCCCTCAATTTATTAAAAAAAGTTTTTTCCTATTTTTCTCCTCAAAATTTGGGGTGCGTCTTATAATCCGGAGCGTCTTACAAAGCGAAAAATACGGTAAACATTTCTGGTGATCAACACAGTCGAAGGATTTGCTATAGTCAATGATGCAAAACTAGATCTTCTTGTTTATCCATATAATGTTAGAAATCACATCTCTTCATCCTCTGTTTTTTAATCCTGTTTGTGCTAGTACTAGAGTCCTTTAATCTTGGACTATATCTGCTACTTTGTTTCTGAAAACAACAGCAGCAAATAGAATCTTTACTTTTTAGATCCTTAACCAGTTATATCTGAAAACAAAATCTAATTCACTTCAAGTAACTTAAAAAAATGAACAAGAAAACTTTTTCATCTTCTCTTAATGAGGGTAATGTGTGATTGCCTGTTTCAGATGAGAAGCATAAAGGGCTGTTTTGTGTAATGTGTCGTCCTCGCTGTGCCTCGCTTTTGGTCTAACATGTTACTTCCTTATTAGTGATGAGCGAATATACTCGTTACTCGAGATTTCCTGAGCACTCAGTGTCCTCCGAGTATTACTTAGTGCTCAGGGTTTTAGGGTTTTAGTTTTTAGCACCGCAGCTGAATGATTTACATTTGTTAGCCAACATAAGTACATATGGGGATTCCCTAGCAACCAGGCAACCCCCACATGTGCTTATGCTGGTTAACAGATGTAAATCATTCAGCTTCGGCAAGAAAACTAAATCTCCGAGCACTAAAAAATACTCGGAGGACACCCGAGCGTGCTCGGGAAATCTCGAGTAACGAGTATATTCACTCATCACTATTCCTTATATATCACAAATCCTCTTAACCTTTCGTGTATATGTTGCATATCAAGCTACTTGGATATGCAACACATACAGACTTGAACTGACATCAAAACATACACATTATACAAACATAAACAATTATTGGCCAGTCCATCCATCATTCTAATTAGTAAGTTCATGTAGACTCGGAAAATGCAATAGAACAGCTTTCTCTTCACACATTCCATGCATTCTCTACAAAATTATTTTTTTTTCTGTATATAAAACCTTAATGAAATTTCCATGAAAGTTTAGACTAAAGAGCTTTACAAGAGGGTGGGGCATATAAGTCTATTACTTTTCCAATTTCTTTTTCTGATCTTTTCTGTACTCACGGTAACATTAAACATTAACCCAAGAGGAGAAACAGCATATCATTCTATACAAACATGAAAATACTCAATAATTGCAAGCAAGTGAGCATATACTGTATAGGTATACAGTAAATCATATATTCCTCACAGAACATCATCATATTCTTCTCCTTTCCACTAATCCCATTACAGCACCGTACTCTTGGCTGTACTACAAGTGTTCATCTACTATCTATATACAATTTAATCTACTTCTTTTAACGTTCTCAGACTATCTTTTGGGAATTCTTCTCTCTTTGTCAGCTCAAACAGGGAACAACACACATTAATTTACAGACATGTCAACTGGAGTGAAATTTGTGGAGAGGAATAAGGGCAAACCTGACTTAGGACAGGATAAACAATGAGAAGAACATTGCTGTAAGACACAAAAATCTTACTTTGCCGACAGTTAGAACTTTCTTCCCATCCTTTCATCAAGTCTCTCTATCCATCAGTAACTCTACTTTTTTATCCCTCCATGAACTCGTTCCATCCTATATGGGTGAGTGGTGTTCTGGGTCATCACTGGGTAGGCGGGTAGGCTATTAACAGGTGGATGGGGGGTCCTCATAGTAGTTTACTCCCCGATCATCTGTCCTGGCATGTCAGAAACTGTTCTAACTCCTGGTAATGAGCATATCCTTGCCTGTAGGCCCAAGTATTCTGTCTAGTGGTATGCTGTAGCATGCCCCCTCTCTTTACCACATGGTTTATTATTAATAATAATAATAATAATAATAATAAATAATTGGTTTAATATTCCAATCCCAAATCTGTAAATGCAGAGGTATACCATTGGCATGCAGATCCATAGGTGAAGAAAGGGAATTGGTGGGTTGGGTCATGTATCATGCCTCACACTCTTCTTTTGTTCTCCTCATGTTCTTGCTCCTCATCTTCAGATCTAGGGAGTCTGTAGAGACATCCATACCTTCTTAAGGACTTTCTGTATATTTTTTATGCATAACTGTAATTTTACCACTCACCACATTTATAGCTGTATACTCTTCAAAACTGCTTTGCGAAACCAAAAACTATTCAAAAGATTCCTCAAAAAAATCAATCTGCATATAGCCTAATAGTTTGTGATACTTTCAATTATTGCAAACCAAAATCTCTTGCCAACTCAGTATCAACTAGATTAGCAGTAGAACCAGAATCAACAAGGGCCTCAGTCAAGTTCCCTAGTGGGACAAAAACAAAATTAAGAATACTAAGAAAGGGAAAAAGTATGCCTGATTGAAAAAGCTGTTGGTTACAAATCTAAAACAAAAAACCCTATTAATCGGTATCAACACGCCTGAAATTCATATTATTTAAAGGTAATCTGTCACCACCTATCTCAACTATTGATATGGGCACAGGTTATGGACTGCTGAAAAAAGTGATCCCTTTATGCCTCATATCAGATGCCTTGATGTGGATAAATCCTCTTACATAACTTTATGTAAATGACCTCTTCCAGACTATGGGGAGGATGGTGCCTGGATGATAACTCTGCCTGCTGACCTTGATTTATAAGGAGGGGGAGTTTACATTATGATATGTAATGACCGCTCTCTGCTCTCCTGATCTCACTGCAGAGCTGTGTCTGATTATACCTTCTTATTTGTTTTTACTTCTGCTTTCTCACAACTCGCACGCCCTTTAACACATTCTGGGCACTCTCTCTATATCCACCCCTCCCTTCGCCCCTCTCCTATGTATAACTCTGAGGCTTTACTGACATTTCTTACCCACTCCAAACCAGCCACTACCGCCATGCAGCACTCAAAACGTTCATACAAATCATCCCACCACCTGCTCTTTCTGTTTTTTCTCCTTCTACTAGTTGCAGGAGACATCTCCCCCAACCCTGGGCCTCCCTCCACCAGCATACATTACTCTCCTCCAGCTACATATAGAAATCCGGCTAATCTTATTAACATTCAGTGCATGCCTTCTCCTATCGCTTTCCACTGTGCTTTCTGGAATGCACGGTCTGTGTTGTGAATTCCGTTCTGGAGCTCCCTCTGTGGTTGCTAATGGTATTTTTGTGAGTTCTGCCCTTGGGCTCCCTCTGGTGGTTTCGAGTGGAACTGCTGCTCCTTTAGGTAGCTGTAGCAGCTGCCATCACTGATCGCCTTGCCTGGGTTTGTTATTTAAACCTGCTCTGGGCTTTAGTTCATGCCAGCTGTCAATGTCTTAGGTTGGATTTTGTTCTCTCCTTGGATTTCTCATATGGCCTGTCCTTGTTAGCAAAAGATAAGTTTCTGCTAGTTCTTGTTTGTCCATTTGCTTTGGACTTATTGCTTTGCAAATATGTCTCTTTTTGTCCAGCTTGTCACTATGTCATATTCAGGCTAGCTGGAAGCTCTGGGAAGCAGATTTGCCCCTCCACACCGTGAGTCGGTGTGGAGTTCATTTTTGTAAACTCTGCGTGGATTTTTGTAGTTTTTAATACTGACCGCACAGTATCCTTTTCTCTCTGTCTATCAAGTTTAGTATTGGCCTCCTTTGCTGAAAACTGATTTCATTTCTGTGTATGTCATTTCCCTCTTCACTCACAGTCAATATTTGTGGGGGGCTATATTTCCTTTGGGGGTTTTCTCTGAGGCAAGATAGCTTTCTATTTCCTTCTTTAGGGGTAGTTAATTCTTAGGCTGTGAAGAGGTGTCTAGGGAGAGTCAGGAACATCCCACGGCTATTAAAAGTGTTGTTGTTAGGATTAGGGATTGCGGTCAGTAGAGATACCACCTCCTCAGAGCTCGTCCCATGTTGCGTTTTAGCCACCAGGTCATATCAGTGTGGCCTCTTAACCACCAGGTCATAACAGTACAGCTGGCCCACAATGTGTTAAATGCATCTCAAAAGAGGGAAAAGAAAGTTCTGAGTCATTTTTTTTCCTTTGTAGCTTGTTTTGTCTTTTTTTTCCCCTTAATCTCTGGGTGGTTCAGGATTTTGGTGCTGATATGGAGGTTCAGGGTCTGTCCTTGCGCGTGGATCAACTCGCTGCAAGGGTACAGAGTATCCAAGATTATGTTGTCCAGACTCTGGTATTAGAGCCTAGAATTCCTATTCCTGATTTATTTTCTGGGGATAGATCTAAATTCTTGAACTTTAAAAATAATTGCAGATTGTTTTTTGCTCTGAGACCCCGTTCCTCTGGTGACCCCATTCAGCAGGTGAAGATTGTTATTTCTTTGCTGCGTGGCGACCCGCAGGACTGGGCATTCTCCCTTGAGCCAGGAAATCCTGCATTGCTCAATATTGACACATTTGTTCAAGCGCTCGGATTGCTGTATGACGAGCCTAATTCTGTGGATCAGGCAGAAAAAACTTTGCTGGCTCTGTGTCAGGGTCAGGAAGCAGCAGAAGTATACTGCCAGAAATTTAGAAAGTGGTCTGTGCTCACAAAATGGAATGAGTATGCCCTGGCAGCGATTTTCAGAAAGGGTCTTTCTGAAGCCCTTAAGGATGTTATGGTGGGGTTTCCCACGCCTGCTGGTCTGAATGAGTCAATGTCTTTAGCCATTCAGATTGATCGGCGCCTGCGCGAGCGCAAGGTTGTGCACCATATGGCAGTGCCCTCTGAGCAGAGTCCTGAGCCTATGCAATGTGATAGGATTTTGACTAGAGCAGAAAGGCAGAAATTCAGACGTCAGAATGGCCTGTGTTTTTACTGTGGTGATTCTGCTCATGCTATTTCTGATTGCCCTAAGCGTACTAAGAGGGTCCCTAGGTCTGTTACCATTAGTACTGTACAGCCTAAATTTCTTTTGTCTGTTACCCTGATTTGCTCATTGTCGTCCTTTTCCGTTATGGCATTTGTGGATTCTGGCGCTGCCCTGAACTTAATGGACTTAGAATTTGCCAAGCGCTGTGGTTTTTCCTTGGAGCCTTTGCGGAGCCCTATTCCCTTAAGGGGGATTGATGCTACGCCATTGGCCAAGAATAAACCCCAGTACTGGACACAGTTGACCATGTACATGGCTCCAGCACATCAGGAAAATATTCGCTTTTTGGTGTTGCATAATTTGCATGATGTTGTTGTGCTGGGTTTTCCATGGTTACAGGTACATAATCCAGTGCTGGATTGGAGATCTATGTCTGTAACTGGTTGGGGTTGTCAGGGGATACATAGTGATATTCCTTTGATGTCCATTTCCTCGTCCCCTTCTTCTGAAGTTCCTGAGTTTTTGTCGGATTTCCAGGATATATTTGATGAGCCCAAGTCCAGTTCCCTGCCTCCTCATAGGGACTGCGATTGTGCCATTAATTTGATTCCTGGCTGTATGTTCCCTAAGGGCCGACTTTTCAATCTGTCTGTGCCAGAGCATGCTGCCATGCGGAGTTATGTAAAGGAGTCCTTGGAGAAGGAGCATATTCGCCCGTCTTCGTCACCGTTGGGAGCGGGATTTATTTTTGTTGCCAAGAAGGATGGTTCCTTGAGACTCTGTATAGATTATCGCCTTCTCAATAAGATCACGGTCAAATTCCAGTACCCTTTACCTTTGCTTTCTGATTTGTTTGCTCGGATTAAGGGTGCCAGTTGGTTTACTAAAATCGACCTTCGAGGGGCGTATAATCTCGTACGTATTAAACAAGGTGATGGATGGAAAACAGCATTTAATACGCCCGAAGGCCATTTTGAATATCTTGTGATGCCATTCGGGCTCTCTAATGCTCCATCGGTATTTCAGTTCTTTATGCATGATATCTTCCGGAATTATCTGGATAAATTCATGATTGTGTATTTGGATGATATTTTGGTTTTTTCCGATGATTGGGAGTCTCATGTGAAGCAGGTTAGGATGGTATTTCAGGTCCTTCGTGCTAATGCGTTGTTTGTGAAAGGGTCTAAGTGCCTCTTTGGAGTTCAGAAAGTTTCTTTTTTGGGTTTCATTTTTTCTCCCTCGGCTATTGAAATGGACCCTGTTAAAGTCCAGGCCATTCATGATTGGACTCAACCCACATCTGTAAAGAGCCTTCAAAAATTTTTGGGCTTTGCTAATTTTTATCGCCGCTTTATTGCTAATTTTTCTAGTGTGGTAAAGACTCTGACCGATTTGACGAAGAAAGGCGCTGATGTGATGAATTGGTCCTCTGCGGCTGTTGAGGCCTTTCAGGAGCTTAAACGTCATTTTACTTCTGCCCCTGTGTTGTGTCAGCCAGATGTTTCTCTCCCTTTTCAGGTTGAGGTTGATGCTTCTGAGATTGGGGCAGGGGCCGTTTTGTCTCAGAGAAATTCTGATGGCTCTTTGATGAAACCATGTGCTTTCTTCTCCAGAAAGTTTTCGCCTGCTGAGCGTAATTATGATGTCGGCAATCGGGAGTTGTTGGCTATGAAGTGGGCATTTGAGGAGTGGCGACATTGGCTTGAGGGAGCCAAGCATCGCGTGGTGGTCTTGACTGATCATAAAAATTTGATTTACCTCGAGTCTGCTAAGCGGTTGAATCCTAGACAAGCTCGGTGGTCTCTGTTTTTCTCCCGTTTTGATTTAGTGGTCTCGTATATTCCGGGATCTAAGAATGTGAAGGCTGATGCCCTTTCTAGGAGTTTTTTGCCTGATTCTCCGGGAGTTCTTGAGCCGGCTGGGATTCTCAAGGAGGGGGTGATTCTTTCTGCCATCTCCCCTGATTTGCGGCGGGTACTTCAGGAGTTTCAGGCTGATAAACCTGACTGCTGTCCAGTGGGGAAACTGTTTGTTCCTGATAGATGGACTAGCAGGGTAATTTCTGAGGTTCATTGTTCGGTGTTGGCTGGTCACCCTGGGATTTTCGGTACCAGAGATTTGGTGGCTAGGTCCTTTTGGTGGCCTTCCTTGTCGCGGGATGTGCGTTCGTTTGTGCAGTCCTGTGGGACCTGTGCTCGGGCTAAGCCTTGCTGTTCCCGTGCCAGTGGGTTGCTTTTGCCTTTGCCTATTCCTGAGAGGCCCTGGACGCATATTTCCATGGATTTTATTTCTGATCTTCCTGTTTCTCAGAAGATGTCTGTCATCTGGGTGGTTTGTGACCGGTTTTCTAAGATGGTCCATTTGGTACCGTTGCCTAAGTTGCCTTCCTCCTCTGATTTGGTTCCATAATTTTTTCAGCATGTGGTTCATTTGCATGGTATTCCGGAGAATATTGTGTCTGACAGAGGTTCCCAGTTCGTTTCTAGGTTTTGGCGGTCCTTTTGTGCTAGAATGGGCATTGATTTGTCTTTTTCTTCAGCATTCCATCCTCAGACAAATGGCCAAACGGAGCGAACCAACAGACCTTGGAAACCTATTTGAGATGCTTCGTGTCTGCGGATCAAGATGATTGGGTGACCTTTTTGCCGTTGGCCGGGTTTGCCCTTAATAATCGGGCTAGTTCTGCTACCTTGGTTTCGCCTTTCTTTTGTAACTTTGGTTTTCATCCTCGTTTTTCTTCAGGGCAGCTTGAGCCTTCTGACTGTCCTGGTGTGGATTCTGTGGTGGACAGGTTGCAGCAAATTTGGACTCATGTGGTGGACAATTTGACGTTGTCTCAGGAAAAGGCTCAACGTTTTGCTAACCGTCGTCGGTGTGTTGGTCCCCGGCTTCGTGTGGGGGATTTGGTCTGGTTGTCTTCTCGTCATGTTCCTATGAAGGTTTCTTCCCCTAAGTTCAAACCTCGCTTTATTGGGCCTTATAAGATTTCTGAAATTATCAATCCGGTGTCTTTTCATTTGGCCCTTCCAGCTTCTTTTTCCATTCATAATGTGTTCCATAGATCCTTGTTGCGGAGATATGTGGTACCTACGGTTCCCTCCGTTGATCCTCCTGCTCCTGTGTTGGTTGAGGGGGAATTGGAATATGTGGTGGAGAAGATTTTGGATTCTCGTTTTTCGAGACGGAAGCTTCAGTATCTGGTCAAGTGGAAGGGTTATGGCCAGGAGGATAATTCTTGGGTTGTTGCCTCCGATGTTCATGCAGCCGATTTGGTTCGTGCTTTCCATTTGGCTCGTCCTGATCGGCCTGGGAGCTCTGGTGAGTGTTCAGTGACCCCTCCTCAAGGGGGGGGGGGGGTACTGTTGTGAATTCCGTTCTGGAGCTCCCTCCTGTGGTTGCTAATGGTATTTTTGTGAGATCTGCCCTTGGGCTCCCTCTGGTGGTTTCGAGTGGAACTGCTGCTCCTTTAGCTAGCTGTAGCAGCTGCCATCACTGATCGCCTTGCCTGGGTTTGTTATTTAAACCTGCTCTGGGCTTTAGTTCATGCCAGCTGTCAATGTCTAAAGTTGGATTTTGTTCTCTCCTTGGATTTCTCATATGGCCTGTCCTTGTCAGCAAAAGATAAGTTTCTGCTAGTTCTTGTTTGTCCATTTGCTTTGGACTTATTGCTTTGCAAATATGTCTCTTTTTGTCCAGCTTGTCACTATGTCATATTCAGGCTAGCTGGAAGCTCTGGGTAGCAGATTTGCCCCTCCACACCGTGAGTCGGTGTGGAGTTCATTTTTGTAAACTCTGCGTGGATTTTTGTAGTTTTTAATACTGACCGCACAGTATCCTTTTCTCTCTGTCTATCAAGTTTAGTATTGGCCTCCTTTGCTGAAAACTGATTTCATTTCTGTGTATGTCATTTCCCTCTTCACTCACAGTCAATATTTGTGGGGGGCTATCTTTCCTTTGGGGGTTTTCTCTGAGGCAAGATAGCTTTCTATTTCCTTCTTTAGGGGTAGTTAATTCTTAGGCTGTGAAGAGGTGTCTAGGGAGAGTCAGGAACATCCCACGGCTATTACTAGTGTTGTTGTTAGGATTAGGGATTGCGGTCAGTAGAGATACCACCTCCTCAGAGCTCGTCCCATGTTGCGTTTTAGCCACCAGGTCATATCAGTGTGGCCTCTTAACCACCAGGTCATAACAGGTCTGTGTGTAACAAACCAACTTACATTCACGATCTTTTCCTCTCTAATTCCTTTAACCTTCTGGCTATTACAGAAATCTGGATTCAGCATTCAGACACCACCGCCGCTGCCGCTCTCTCGTTTGGTGGGCTGAAATTTTCACATACCACCAGACCTGAGAACAGACAGGGTGGAGGTGTTGGTTTGCTCTTTTCATCACAATGTGCTTTCCAGGTTATCCCCCTGGTTCCCTCACTCACATTTCCTTCCTTTGAAGTCCACGCCGTCAGACTCTTTAAGCCCTTCCCCTTGTGAGTGGCGGTTGTTTATCGCCCTCCAGGCTCCTCCCACCAGTTTCTAGACCACTTTGCCACCTGGCTTACTCACTTTCTATCCTGTGACATCCCCGTCCTCTTCATGGGAGACTTTAACATCCCCATCAATGAACCCCTCTGCCAATCTGCCTCTCATCTTCTTTCTCTAACTTCTTCATTTGGCCTCTCACAGTTTACTAATTCTCCTACACATGAGGATGGGAATACTCTGGACCTGGTTTTCTCCCGTCCCGGCTCGCTGCACGACTTTACTAACTCCCCTCTCCCGCGCTCGGACCACAACCTTCTTTCCTTCTCTGTCAAGAATTGTCTCCTCACCCAGGACACCCCCACTTACCACACTTACCGGAATACATGTGCCATTAATACCCAGCAGCTTGTAGACAATCTCCACACATCTCTAGCCCCCATCTCCTCCCTCTCCTGTCCAGACTTAGCATTGTCACACTTCAATAATACACTGAAGAATGCCCTAGATGAAGCAGCACCTTCTACACGCAGAAAGACCTGACACAGACAACGGCAGCCCTGGCACACTATGCAAACACGCTTTCTTCAGCGTTGCTCAAATCTCTCTTAGCAGAAGACTTCATCCACTATACGTTCATGCTCATAACCTATAACTCTGCCCTTTAACTAGCCAAACAATCCTACTTCACCACCCTCATCACCTCACTATCCAACAACCCAAAACAACTTTTTGAAACCTTAAACTCCCTCCTAAAACCTACAGTACAGGCCCCCATCACCAACCTCAGCGGTGAGGATTTGGCCACTTATTTCTTAGAAAAAATCAACCACATCCATCAGGATATCTCAGCGCAATCTCCTCAGTGCCTGGATCCCCTTCCCTGCCACACCTCAAGCTCACTAGACATCTTTGAGCCTGTTTCAGAAGAAGAAGTTTCCAAGCTCCTCGCTTCTGCTCGGCCTACAACCTGCAACAGTGACCCCATTCCTTCACATATCCTGCAGTCTCCCTCACCAGTGGTCATCACTCACCAGACAAAAATATTTAACCTCTCTCTTTCTTCAGGTATTCTTCCCTCCTCATTTAAACATGCCATCATAACCCCTTTACTTAAAAACCCATCCCTGGATCAGAACTGCACTGCTAACTGCAGACCTGTCTCTAACCTTTCCTTCATCTCTAAACTCCTGCAATGCTTGGTCCACTCCCGTCTAATCCGCTATCTCTCGGATAACTCTCTTCTTGACCCCTTACAATCTGGTTTCCGCTCTTTACACTCCACTGAAACTGCCCTCACTAAAGTCTCTAATGATCTAATAACAGCTAAATCCAAAGGTCATTGCTCTCTGCTGATTCTCCTGGATCTTTCTGCTGCATTTGACACGGTGGATCACCATCTCCTCCTCACTATGCTCCGCTCTATAGGCCCCAAGGACACAGCCCTCTCCTGGTTCTCCTCCTACCTCTCTGACCGCTCCTTCACTGTATCTTTTGCCGGCTCCTCTTCCT